>NC_139934.1:10370768-10775768 GCF_963514095.1 Eutrigla gurnardus
GGTCAGAGTTGGAGGATGTTGTTTTGATGAGAAATGCTGACTTAGCAGTCATGAATTACAGTAGATAATAGTTGCAGATAATTCCCAGCATGTTGTCACGCCAGATGAGTGGTTTCACCATGAAGGAGACAATGGGGAAACCCAATCTGAGGCCATCCTTGGGAAACTATTTGAAAAGCAATTTATTTCCCAGAGTCCAAGGTGTCTTCAGATATCTCCTAACTAACAGTCAAAGACTCAATATTGAGCTCAATATCATATAAACTGGATTAAAGCAGACATTTTTTGTGTTCAAAAAGAAGTTGCCATAGTCGCCATTTAATTGTCTGTTCAGCTAATAAATTGTTAAACTAATAATTTGACCCCCAGGCTCTGGTTGTAATTATTAACGTAATCTTTCCCCATTTGGATTATTGGTTAATTTGTTTGTTGCACTATGATTATCCTAAGCAATGTGAGATTCATTTAAAAAAACATCCAATAATTCAGTCATTTTAAACAAAATCACAAGCGCTTTTCCAACTTTTATTGGGATTGTTCCAAAAACATGACAATTTAAACAGGTTCCTCTCACATCTCAACTCAAGGATGTGTTTCCAGTCGATCTCCGTAGATGATCTAGATCTAACAGATCCTCGCTAAGTGTCTCACTCTTCGTGGTATTGGTTGACAAAACAGACACATTAAAAACCCCACTTCCACTTCCTTCATTATCCACGTCTAAATTGATGATGATTTCCTCGCTCCTAACACCCAACTTGTTTCCCTCTACAGCATCAGGACCTCGGCTCTTGTTGAGCCTATCATCCTGAGAGATGAAGGTCCTTTGGCCCTTCCCTTCTTCTTGCTTGGTTGTAGCTGTAGTAGTTGGAAAATAATCCTTATCGGCCGGCGTGATTGGGGTCTGGGTTGTAGCCGTGACACCACTCAACGAGGCACTTCCGAGAATGTCATCGTATGTGACGCCGACGACACTGGCAGGCTGCTTGGACGGCCTTGGCAGCCGGACTATGGCTGCATTTCCAGGTGTTGGACTGGACTCACTGAAATTTTTGCCTTTTCCCAGAACACGAGTGCCCCTCACGGTGCTGCTGGCAGGGCTGTAGAGCAGGCTTGCCATCTTTGCATCAAATTGGGTTTTGTAGGGCCAAGATTTTGGGCTAGATCCAGTTTCGGGTTTCCCTGCTGATCTCAGATTCACTGAGGAGGGTCTGTGACTGTCTGGATTTTGCTCGTGTGTTTTGTTTTTTGCATGTCCGGTTCTGTTTTGAGGCAGAAATCCTAAGAATGTGTACATTTTGGGTCTCTTTTTGTATTGTGTAATGCTTGCAGCTGAGCCGATGTTTCCTTCCGTCTTTAAAGGTGGCTTACGGTCTTCACTTGTGTGTCCATGGTTGCTTTTTGGTTGCCAGATCTGGGAGCTAGGTTTAAAACTCTCAAAACCCTGCTGGACTCTGGCAGACTTGTCTGGCTCACTGACTAAAGATTTGGCTCCCTCGAGTGGTCGAGTGCCAAATCCTTTGATACCATATATTCTTTTGGAGACTTTGAACCGTCTGCGATCCGGGCCGCTGTCCACGCCGGCGTCGCTCTCAGGTAGCAGAGGCCGGGCTTTGAACGGCCTCGGAGTAGTCTTGGTGTGGACGAGATCTAAAGCTTGAGAAGGTGGGGAGTAAAAGGTGGGTCTTGGCTCAACTTTTGCTGGTTTATATGCTTCTCTGTGGCCAAAGCTATACTTAGGGGAGAACGGGTACACATTTGTGGTTTTATAGTCCTTCCCTTTGTCGAAGCCGTATCGTTTAGAGTTTGCGCTTCCATTGGGGTCAAATCCTCTGATGCCATAGATGCGTTTGTTGGCTTTTCCAGGAGTGGGAACATGCACTGGTGCTCCCGTGGTCGTATCACCGACTCTACTGACTACCGACTTACTGCTGCCAGTGGCATAGTCACCCTGGAAACCTGCATGAGGCGCAGAGACAAACCCCCCATCGATCTGAGCACCATAATGGGCCGCATTAGCATTGTGATACAGTGGTTTGGCATAGTCAGAGAGATGTTGTGCTTCCTTGATTGGGTATTTTCTTTGTAACCGTATAACATTTGGAGAAAACCTGCTGTAAACCTGCGTATCGGAGGCTCTTTGCTCATGTGGTGTTGTGGAAAAAAGGCCGGGTCCATCACCAGTGACTGTGTGAGCCATCTCACGTCCGCCCAGAGAGGTCTGGGGGTCCTTAAACAGATACGACTGGACCTGTTTGCGCCTCGGTGTCTCGCTGCTACTCGCCAAGTGCAACCCCTGGGAGGAACCGGCGATGTATGATGTCAGTCTGTCTGGGATGCTTTTAATAACAGAGGCGTCTAAGCTGCTGCTGATGGATGGCACGCGAGGGGCAGTCTGACTTGGCGAGCCGAAAAATTTGCTTGATTGAATCCCGCTAGATGTGCTCCGCGGCCCGGCCACAGCGAGCCCATTTGTCTCTTTATTGCCACCATAAAGCCCTCTTGAAGTTGGCAGTGAAGCGCTCCAATAGCCACCAGTCTGGGAAGAAATAAGAGGAGGAAAGTCATTTCTGGGAGCTTTTTCTTTGATGTGGGATTTCTGAGCATCTCTTGGGTCCCAGACTTGTGGAGGGCTGAAGGTCTGATGAAAGGGTCTGGCAGTCTCTTTGCGAGATGGTTTTGTAATGATCACTCCGCTCTGCACTCGAGATGTTCCTGACCGTCTGTCATCTGGGCGGTATTGATTGTAACTAAAGCGTCCTTCTGTAAACTGTGGAGGGTTTGATTGATGGTCAGTGATTGACGGCCTTTCTCTACGATTCCAGCTCATCCCAGTTTCACCATTAGCTCCAGCCTGGAGCGACGACAGACCAGTATACAGGGGACGGTGTTGACTGAGCTGAGAATTCAGTCGTCTCAGGATGATGTGGTTCCCTCTATTTTCCACTTCGGTTGTTATGGGACTGGCTGGAAGAGGAAAAAGAAGGCGTGCATAAGAAATAGGTTCTTTCGAAAGCTGTTTTTACACTTTGATATTGCATGTTTACTTTAGTTCAATATAACTTCAACAGCAGATCTGCATCCAAATGTGTTTACGTAAGTAAAAATGAAGTCCGTATCCCTCCACATTGTTGTTAATTTGCCAAGAGAAAGCCCAATCCTGGCTCCACGTAACCCAATCGGCCGACACATGCATCATGACATTTTTTGGGAGAGCCGTTAAGACGAGCATTAGCTCACTGGATTACTGGGTTTGGCAGATAGTGCCTCGTTTGTCTTGCTCACCTCTTGCAGCATCTGAACACATGATAAACGGCATGACAGCTGCACAGAGCAGCGCCAAGGCAAACATGAGTCTGCAGAAGGGGGAAAAAAAACACAACACCCACAGGAGCCATTTATGAATCATAATGATGTCACCAACCCCTTTTTCAGGTTTTATGAATACACGTGTGAAAAAGCTGGTAGTCACCTTGAGTAGAGAGCAGAACTTCCTAACATGATGAGCAGGTTTTTAGGATTGTTCCAAAAATAGGACCTTAAAATGACTTGCAGTAGTGTTGTCAATCCATGCGTTTCACATTGAGCTCTGACGCTCTGCTGCTGTTCCAGGGTCTGATTGGATGCAATGCTGTTCACCTGGCCTCAAGTCACCCACTTCCCCTAGACTGTCTGTGAAGACTAGTATCCCATTCTAGCCCATTTCATGTTAAATACTTCCTGCCTAATACTTTGCCTCCTCCTTGAAGTTGACTTTGTACATTTTACTTTGAACTGCAGACTTAATGCAGTCATTTTAACTGTATTTTTGCACACACACATATACACACAGGCCAAAACTAGGCCACTGTTTGGATTTTCTTCAATTATGTACACACCAACTGACCCAGACTCCCATCAAAAAAGCTTCAAAGTGAGATGAAACCAGAAATAATTTATTTTTCCATATAATATTTGACAATATTCCAAAAATAAAATACACGAATGAAAAGAATAAATATCACATACATAAGTGCACTTTGGCAATTCAAACATTATCCACTTTTTCCTCGTTCGAGTGAAACAGTCACATAATAAATGAGACCCTGGGTCTCAATGAGATTACCTGTATAAATAAAGGTTAAATAACAAATAGTGGTCATCATTGAAACAGGCAATCGCAAGGTTGAAAAGCTGAGTTAAATAATTGTTGACTGTGTCTTGTCTTTCCTCATCACAAGTCCAAGCTGTGAAGGAGGTCCGTTTAAAATAAATATAGTATCACATCATGCAGGGTATCTTTGTGGACTCCTTAAAACATGTGGCAGGACATCATGGCGAAGTCCCTCAAGTCTTCATTGGTCATACAGTCTGTTAAAGGAAAACAGGACACGTAAGAAAAAGAAAACTTTCTGTTAAGAGTCAGTTACTTATTTTAGAAACTAAAACAAGCAAAGAACACATAATGGCTACTCTGCTCTAGACCATTTCTGTGGTGTTTTTTAAAATGACTTTCAGTACCATGAAAAGTGCTCTATAAATAAAAAGAAAAATAATATTATGAATATTATTTAAAAAGTTAAACTTTGTACTATATCACCAAGCTTGATGTGGTTATTATTATTATTATTATTTGTCAATTTATAGGCTTAAATAAAAACAAAAGTATATAATTCAATTGCCTGCTATTAGTGGAATGTAACGAAGTACAAGTAACTTGCTTCAAGTACCATTTTTTGCTACTTTATACTCAGGTAGAATGTCAAAAGTATAACTTTTACTTTGAGTATTTGTGTCACACATTGTTACTATAACTGAGGCCAAGTAAAGGGTCCCTCTTCCCCAACTTTTAATTTTTTATGTTTTTTTTTATCCCTCTCACACTAATCTAATTACTTAGACAACAACATGACACCTTCAACAACTCATTTCTGAACCAAAGTCTACTGTTAACTTACTTTCTCCCCTCTGCCGTGAGCTCTTCCCACTAATCAACCTCCAAAGTTTCCTACACGACCACCGGAGGCTCGCGCCTCTGGAGCCGGTGGATGAGTCGCTCTCCTCGGCTGGAGTCTCGGGATACTCCTCGGTGTCATCACAGTCCGGCTCGTCCTCCTCTTCTTGGTCGAGGACTCCCGAAGCCAACAGCCGCTCCAGGACGCGCTCGTCCACCCTGAGCTCGACCCTCACCTTCCCCTCCCCGGGTATGCGCGTGGTGCGTCGGCACAGCGGGCAGACGATGAGCGCGCCCCCGGACTCGTCGCCCGGACGACGCGCCTCGTCGCGCGCCGCGGTCCGCGCGAGGGCCAGCAGGCAGCTTTCACAGAAGCTGTGTCCGCAGTGGAGCTCCCGGGGACACCGGCGCCCCCCATTGTAAGTCTGGTAACAGATACCGCACTCGTGCTCGGAGTACATCCCGCTGTCCGGTCGCTTCGAGGTCTGAATGGAGGAAGAGGTGATCCGTCTAGACTTATTATAACTCAGGGTGCGTGGGAGGAAGGGAGAAACCGGAGGACTTGAGCCAAATAAACATGAGTCATCAAGCGCCTCATACTGGTGACACAATCATACAATGAGTGATCCTTCAAATACAGGAAGAGCCAAACGCCAAGTGGAAGCTGATGGAGGACTTTATAACGAGTGTGTGTGCGTCTGTTTATGTTTGTGACGTGACGTCAGCCTTTCCTCTCCATGGTAATCCCCAACGAGGCTCCTCCTCCAGCATGAACTCCTTTCATGGTGATTTCCGATCAAACCAACAATCACAAGATCGTGCACGTTATTAAACTGACTGTAAAAGGTGCTTTTTCTTGTCTTTGGCCTCAATGACAGTAAAAGAAAACTTCCCCTAAAAAACTGATTATTCAAAAGTAAATGTATTTAATAGTGTTGTAGGTGTTTAATTTGTTTCATTATTAAATAACAGTGAAAGGCAAACATTAACAGCATAAGTTACAGCTTTGCTGCAGATTTCAGAATTTTTGTTTGTGTATTTTTTATTTGATGACCTTGAAAAAGAGGAAGTACTACTTTACTCAGATGAGGACCTAACACTCTTACTTTATCGGCAATGATACGTTGTGGTTTCTTTCTTTCCTTCTTTTGACAAATGTACTTATTGTAAGTCGCTTTCTTTGGACAAAAGCGTCTGCTAAATGACCTAAATGTAAATGTAAATGTCAGTACAAATACATGGCTCTGGTAAAAGTACTGATTCAGCTTATTTTACTCAAGTAAAAGTGGAAAGACTTCAGCCTCTTAAATCTACTCAAAGTATAAAGTTAAATCACTTTGAAGGCCATTTCTACTGGCTGGTTGTTGGTTTTTTTGCTAGGTTACTGAATCTTGCTCATATTAATCATAATACAAAAAAATAATAATTCCCCTCTAATACATTTAAACTAAAGTAACGAGCCTGTTTTGACAATGTGAGGAGTAGAAAGTACAGATATTGTTTTAGAATGTAGGGAATAAAAGTAAAAACTTAAAGTAGGGATACCTGAAAATACTTGTACAGCAACAAAGTATTTGTACTTTGTTGCTGGTCTATTTCTTTTAGTAACTTTCTAGCTTGAAAGCATAAAGAACTGTCATTATGTTTCCACCTGACCACTTTGGAGCAAAAATAATTACAGGGAAACTAAAGTTCAGCATATTCCTTTAACCTTCAAGTGGCCCTATAATTTAAGTTTTGAGTCTCGTAGTGAAAATCAACTTAATAATTGTTTTGATCACAGAGTTTCGTCAGACAAATAACATGACACTGAAAATAGCACATCTGTACAGGACAAACCGGTAATACGGGATCCTTGAATATCAGCCGATACGACAGTTTGGTTTGACTCATGTCTACCTGTCAATCATTCACCTCATTGGAACATTCACACATTAACTAAACACAAATAATACCCTGAATAGTATTGTGTAATCGATGAGTTTGGAGTATGTTAAAGACATTTTTTCGCACCCTAAGACACTGTTTGGAAGGATAATAACATTAAATGAAAGCAGAGTCGAGTAAGTAGACTCCAAATCTGTCATTTTCCCTCTTGTGTGTCCTGGTTACCTTCATGTCACCAAGGGTTTAATTACTGCCGAGCAAGCCTGAACATTTGCCTCATGGGGGGAAAGGAGACGGAGAGAGGGGAGGACGAGCAGAATCAAGTGAGACGGAGAGAAAACAGGAGGGTTGTCAGTCGGCCAAGCTCCCCGACACGTAACTACAGGATATCCAGATCGAAACTTGAGTGGTTAACGTGCCCGCGGAAGAGGGAGGAAGACGCTCTGCCGGGATGAGATCTGCACCAACATGAAGTGTGAACAGCGTGAGGGGTCGGAGGTCGGGCATCAAAGTGTGCTCTCGGGGTGTGTTGTGGGTAAGTGGCTCTCCTTATCTGCTTCTTAGGTGTGAAGATGGAGCGCTGCCAGTTTCTCTCAATATAATCTCAGTGAACCTGCTGGCCTTTACCAGAGGGCTTCTTTATTTATACCATCTTCAACATTTCCCTTTCACAACATACTTCCATGTTTGGAGCGAAGCAGAAATGCTTATTGTTGGTGTAAATAATATATGTTATATGTGCAGCAGACTTATGAAAGAAAAGGTTTCAGGCTGATGTGTTGCCATGGACCGATCTGCTTAGCAACAATCCCCCCATGAGTAACCTTGGGTTGTAGTTGTCCCATGTGAGCAACAGGCAAATCTAATGCTGCTTTTCTTAAACGTATACTGCAAGTTAGCTTCGAGACCAAGTCCGAAAGCAGTCGCTACCAAGACAAGTCCGATTCCAGAGGAAACCGAGTCCGGTTTAAGACCATAATCAGTTGAGTTGGAAATAAGTCAAACAAAACAAACATGCATACACATGCAGAAAGCCTCACTACAGTGACTGATTACTTCCTTTCACTGCTCCTCTGTTGCTTTTTTTTATTCCCTGACTTCCTGGCTATGCTGTGTGTGTGTGTGTGAGTGTGTGTGTGTGTGTGTGTGTGGGGGGGGGGGGGGGGGGGGTTAAATGAGTGAACGCTATGACTCATGGACTGTGGAATCTGTTCATAAAACTTAGAAGAAACAAAAGCGGCAACCCAGGGAGAGCAGATCCTGGCATTTAAAAGCCACATAAGCCTCTGGGGGATCTCTTTACTCTCAGTTAAAGTCCTTCATTACAGACTTCACTCTCTTCTGTTAAAGATCCATCCACAAGTTGCATCTTGCCATCAACGAGCACCCAACTCCATCAAGTCGCCCTCTCTCCCACCATGGCAGGGGATGTTATCCCAGCTCCCCAGCAGGGGGACTCGGTAGCTGCAGCACCCGGCCTCGGCACCACCCCTGGGGAGCCCATGGATGTGGAGTGTCCCATCTGCTACCAGGAGTACAACCAGTACAACAAATGCCCCCGGATGCTGGATTGTCACCATGTTTTCTGCAGCGAGTGCCTCCAGAGGATCCAGCTCTGCCCTAGCCAACCCTCCGACCCCCACAGTCCACCAGCCATCCGCTGCCCCCTCTGCCGCCACCTCACCCCGCTGGAGACCAGAGATGCCCTCTCCTTACCCTGCAACTCCGGCATCCTAGCCGGGCTCCCCCCCGTAGCCTTCCACCTGCCTGTGAGCATGCACATGGCCACCGTCACCCAGAGAGTGGTGCTCTCTCTGGAGGGCAACAGCAGAGACACCCGCTTAATCATCCTGCCCACCGTCAGCCTGCAGGTGCAGCAGATGCACCCGGACAGGCCGTACGGTGCGGCGCCGGGCCTGATGGGCGAGGACGAAGTCATACAGCAGAGCAAGAAGATGCTGTTCTGTGTGCAGCTGCTGGCTGTCACCTTCTGGGTGATGTTTGTGATCACGTGCTTGGTCGGGGTGGTGTTTGGGCCACACTTCAGGAAACTTTAAAAGGAAACACGATTGACCTCTTCTTCCACAGGAAAGCACTGTTAAGTCTTTGACACATGCACTTCCCCCCCCCAACTCAAATTCTACATGTGTTTCTATAATACCTGCTGCTTTTTTTATTTCTCTCTCATTGATGAAGAGTTCCCTCTAGTGTTTTTTTTTGGAAATGTATAACAACGGAAATTAAAATGATTGAACACCACATGTGCCGTCTTCTCTGAGTTCTCATTCATCAATTCTTGTATTGAACAAAGCTGCCAGGTGCCTACATTTAGAAAACCACCAAAGATAGGCATGGATAAATAACAGCATGTGTATTTGTTTCATCACTTATGGATTGGTTTCTCTCATATTCTGTTAAACCAAAGTTTAAGTTGTGGCTATGTTTAATTGAACCCAAGAGCAACTCCACAGAAACAGACAACAAGGAGATCTCTGCAAATACCACAAGAACCACAAGAACCACAGGAATCACTGAGGTGCCAACAACATTCTCCACCAAGAGCAAAACAATCTGGGGAAGAAGAGCGGCTGAAGAACCAGAGTATTTGTAGCTGGAGGTTGATGAGATGATTGAAGCCAGGTGAGACGCTGAGCAGGTGAGGTGATTGGAGGCCACGCCCTCATCACACACACACACACACACACACACACACGCACGCACGCACGCACGCACACACACACACACACACACACACACACACACACACACACACACACACACACATAACATTTAGGTGAAATAGAATGATTCTGCTATTAGTAAAAGTTGATACGGGCCCATATCCAAAATGAATGACCATCCCAAGGCCTCTGTTATTTCTGTTGATATTGTGATTTAATGGTGCATATTCCCCAAAATGTGCAGTTCATAAAAGTAACCAAAAGGGTGTTTTGTAACCTCTAAGGGTCACAAGGCTCTCAGTTGGTAATTTAATCCAAACCACTTCATTTATGGAGCACATTTAAAAACAACAAAGTTGACCAAAGTGCTGTACAAGTCAAACAACGAATCATACGGAGATCAAAAGCACACAATCATACACAGTATGTCACATAAAAAGACAAGTCTCTCAAGCTATGTCAAAAGCCAAAGAAAATAAATGTGTTCTGAGGCGTGATTTAAAAACCTGCAGAGTGGGGGTTCGTTCCAGAGCCTTGGGGCTCCCCTAAGCTTCAGCCTGGACTTAGGAACAGCCAGGAGGAGCTGATCAGAGGACCCGAGGGACCTTGAAGGAAATCAACAACGGTGCCAAGCCATTCAGGAACTTAAATGCAAACAGCAGAATCTTAAGATCAATCCTAAAACGCACAGGAAGCCAGTGGAGGGAAGCCAGTACAGATAGATTTGACTGTCAACGGTGTAACAGTGGAAGGAGACGCCATGTTTTCTAAGTATAGATCCTAGTGGGAGGAAATACAGCATGAATAAAATTGGCCCAATAATTGAATTAAGTGGATTATATGTTTACCTGCCTACTCTATTGTACATTTAACTTCGTAGTACAACTGTTTTAAAACTCTAAATGACACTGTCAGAGTTTAAACACCTGCTTAGTAGTTAGATCACATCGCAAAATCAAAAAACACAACATCAATTCTTATCAAAGGTTATTACATCAATAATATCACATTTTATTTCTAATAAAAATAAAAACTGAAAAGCAGGCCATGACGTTTTTTTTTATCATGAAAGTGTTTTTAAAACAATAAAACAAATAACAAAATAATCTAGAGGCAAATATTGTATTTTTTCCCTCACCTAATTACGTTTGTTAAAGCTTTAGTAACTACTTAAATTGCAGATTTAGAGTATTAATACAAAATATAAGTCATCTTAAAAATACTGTGCACGTTAATATATCAATAATTACAATCCAGTGATATAATATACATGTAATAGACGCATATTATAGTATTAAAGTATTAAAGATCCTCTCTAAGTGATAATAAAGCTGTTGGGGTGGAGGTGGAGTACGTAAAAAGAAAGGGGGGGTACGTGGTTACGTCACACGCCGCGTTGGCTCGCAAAAAGTGGTGAAAAGTTTTCAGACCCCCCCTCCACCTCCTCCCCTGTATGTTTTTGTTGGGGGAAAAGTTGCTGGTAGTTTAACTAGGTCGTGTGAATGTAGCGTGTCCGTCGTCTTTCTCCCCCTCGGTAACGATGCGAGGGAATGCGAGTTTTTTACTTGTTTAACGCCGGAGAAGCGAGCTGCTGAGCGGGGGTTTGCGACGCTTCACGTCCTCTGGCTCGCGGAGTGAAAATCTCAGTGGCCATCATCGTTTCACCTCTGCCGTCTCGTTAGCCACCTAGCTAGCTCCGCCGCTAGCTAACTACCCAACAAAGTTAACGCTACCTCGCCTCCACGGTGTGTTACTTCTAGTTTGAACTCACAAACACACGGACAAAAAAAAACACCGCGGAGATGGCGGAAACCAAAATAATTTATCACATCGACGAAGAGGAGACGCCGTATTTGGTGAAGATACCCATCGCTGCCGAAAATATCACTTTGCTGGATTTTAAACAGGTCTTGAACAAGCCAAACTACAAATTCTTCTTCAAGTCTATGGACCAGGACTTCGGGTGAGCTGGGATGTGTATTGTCTTTTCTTTCCCCCCCCCCTTTAGCAAGAGAAGTGTTGCTTTGCGTGCAAAACGAGGGGTGATTTAAAAAACCTGCTAACAAAAAAATGTGAACAGTTAAAGCTAGCGAGAGACAGAAAAAAAAAGTTGTACACGTTGGTAAAACAATCCCTTTAAAGTGCCTTTTATTTTCTGAGTGGAGGCGCGTTAACTCCCCAAGTTAACCCGTTAAAACACACTTTAAAAACTAAAATGTTTAATAAAATGCGTGCCTGTTTGCGTGTCAATAAGCCATGCAATCCTATCTCGTGACCGGCTGTCGTGTATTTGTCACAGCGGGGTAATAACTTATGGTGGAGGGATAATAACGTGTGGTAGAGGGATAACGTCGACATTCAACCAACACATCCCTAATCACAAACTGCAAAGTTATCATGGCTGGTGATGAATATTCAAGTGCTTCTAATAATGCTAACAGTATGGAGGCTCAAGAAAACATCATCATTACAATGGGAGGCATTCCCAGTCCCTGCTGCTTTCCGTGGCCCTAATCCTCATCCCTCCCTCCCTCCCTTCAGTCCATCATCTTGTGAAATCCTCGCCTTTCTTTCTTTCTTTCGGGACTGAAGCCAGGGTTTTGTCTCCCCTCTTTAACACTTTGGCCTGCCAGCCATCCTTTCATTCCCTGGCTTCCTCTCCCCTTTCTCCCAATCCACTCCTCCAGAAAGAGCTGTCTCCTCTCCTCTATCAATTAATCTTTTTTTCTTTTCTGTGTAGCTGCTGTGCATTTTTTTTTTGTGCAGAGGAATGCATGTTTGTGGTTTATTCACCCAGTGAGACCCTTAGGGTTTTCTGTTAAATGCATTGTAGTCTTGGATGAGTATTAAGGCTGGGCTATTTGCCTCTTTTTCCTCTTTGGATGGCACCATCGGAGCTCGTGCCAAGGAAGCGGCAATATAAACTCAAAGCACCAAGATGAAATGAATGAGATTGCTTTTCATTAAGGCCCTGACAGAGCTGGCAGGCTAAAAGTTCACTTCAGATGCAGATCATTTAAATAAAAAATTGTAGCAACACCATTAACTTGACTTGCGGCGTTGTTCCTTTGAGAAAATGTGCGGTTAGGTGCCCTTTGAAAAATACCCAACGCCTGGTGTTTGCTTGTTGAAATGATTAGTTGAGTAATAAGTCGGTACATCCGCAAAAATGCATTGATCAACATTCTGATCGTTTCAGTTTATCATATAAAAACTCTGTTTTCCCAAATGAGGCCAACTGCTTGCTTTTTCTTATGTTTATATCCTTGTAAATGATGCTTGGTAACACATATAAGCAATGCTATGGCATCACTTTGGGCTCTGGGAGCGTGTGTTGACTCAGTTATCCACCATTTAATAACAAAAGTAGACGACAAATCATTAAAATAATCATTTGTAGCCTACGATTTAGTATTTTGAGTACACTTTTAACCAAAGTTCCTGTTTATGTGTATTGGATTGAGGCTCTAGCTTCAATTTGTGATTGTTTTCATGCCTGATTAATCTTCCGACCGTTACCTGGATTGTTTGGTCAAACAGATAATTGCATTTCGAATCCCCAGAGCTCTACATCATTAATAACCATTATGTACCACATTTACTGCATATCAACGACACACCTCTTGTTGCAATCTAGTTCAACAACAACACAAATTACAGCATCCAAAATGATTATACAGTTAAACCTTCATAAATGTACGATATAAAGACCGTTGCAAAGTCTGGGTCTGAAAATCTATCCGCAATAATTTCCAAGTTGGCTGTCAAATTCTGTGTAACCGCCCAAGACATGTTTAGACCCTGTATTTGAAAGTGAGAACACAACGATCGTGTTTTTCCAAAAACATGTCCTCATCTCAAAAGAGCCACAAACGCCAAACTTTCAAAGAGGGTATGGCAAAAAATAAAAAAAATTCCCACTTCTTAACCTTAAATTGCACAGCTTGGCATCACACTCATTTGAATATCCCCAACCGAGTTCAGATGAAAAATTTCAAACATAGCTCTGAGTCAGCTGTCCAATCAAAGCAGGGACATTTTCCCCCCTCTCGGACCCAGGAGAGGAGTGTGTAATAGTGTGTGTTTTCATTTGCCTTGGTACGGGGCCAGCTGTCGAGCAGAGCCGTGTGTGTGGCAGTGGGGGGGGAGATCCACGGAGCAGAGCAGGCCAGGGCCGGTGTTGGGAGCTGGGGCTGGACAGAGGCCATTTGCTGGGTGTCAGGGGGCGTCCACGGGGAGAAGACAGAGCGGGGTGGCATTCGCTCAGACATCTTAGATATTCTTCTGTGTATATATCTGCTGGTTAGGGGGATCAGGGAGCTGTTAGGAAGATTAATGGTATGAAAGGAGACGCTGTGAGGAATTTGATGGTAGTAAGGGTGGGGGGGTGAGAGTGAAACACGTGTATTGAATCCAACAGATTTCTCTGCATATTTCCGGGTTGTCGTGCATCATTCGAGGCATTTAAGAGTGCGTGTGAAATGACTCCACTGTGGTCACTTGTTTGTTTGGAGGGCCGTGGAATGAAGACAATTACTCAGGAGAAGAATGTCGCATCTGTTCATCTACGTTGAGATGCATTTTCTGGCAGCGCGTGCGGGAGACGGCTAAACACACCGGATGGAGGAACATCATGTTTGCTAGCCGACATTCGGTAGCCACACACGCATACACAGCTCTCAAAAGCTGTGTCTTCCTGTTAGAGTTCCCCACCAGTGCCCACAACAATCTGGCCATATGCTAACACTCACCCACAAAACCAGCTCTCAACAGCTGCTTACAAAAGCCCAGCGGAGCCTGACCAAGTCTCGAACACATAAGAGGCACACTGGCAGATGAAGCTGGAAAAGGAAAACTTTTTGAAGGAGTTGGAGCAGTCAAGTGTCCTCTCTGTAGCACTTGTGCCCGGCCCCTGTCCCAGTAAACTACTGTAATAACATAGTGGTAGGTTGCTGGGGGGGAAATTACACAGCCGAAGCAGAATGTTTGTCTTTCTGACAAACATGTAGGAAGACTATGGAGGGAAGGCCAGCCAGACGGCTGTATTGGCCATGTGGACACTGGGCTCTCGCACTGTTACTGAGAGGTTATTGTAATGTGTATTGGATTTGCATGCATAGTTAGTTGACCGGGTTGAGTAATTTGTCAATGAGGCACAAAAGCAGTAAGTGTGTGTTTTAGCTCTTTGCTGTGACAGAGGAAATTCCATGGTGTCTGTCACTTCCAGTGGAAGCAAATTAAGGTTGTTTGTTCTTTTGTTGCGTCTGCCGTGCTAATTCATAGCTTCGTGGTTTGGGTGGTGCTTTGGTAATATGATGAGACTAGAGTATTTGTTTTTTTATGACGCAAATCGAGGGTGAAAGAGTGCCTGCTGCTTTTAAAATGGACAGTTGTGTTAGCCACAGGCTGAACCATAAAACACCTGGTAACACATGTAAAAGGAATATGCCAACGAAGCGAGAACAGCTTGCCAAAACATATTTGAGTCACATTTTAAAATGTAAGCCCAGCATTTGATTTAGTTCACCCTTGTTGCTGTCGTAGCCTAACATATTTTAGGTAATGTGTCGGTAATGTAAACTATTTAATTCCCCTGCAGTTTCACTTTTCGGTGTTGTGTTCTCGTTCCTCCGTCCCGCTGGACCGTCCGTATACCGCATACCATGCCATAATGTTATGAAGGTAAAACAATTTACATCAGCTGAGCCTCACCGTGTCTCTCTTGTTTTGCAGGGTGGTGAAGGAAGAGATTTCCGATGACAGTGCCAAGTTGCCGTGTTTCAACGGCAGAGTGGTTTCATGGGTAAGAAACGATAAACCTGTTGCACGTATAAATGGCAGTGTGTGGGGATCCAGATTTCACTGGTGACCATCGCACTAAATCCGTATATATGACCTCATTTCAATAATTTCCCACTGAGGTTTCTGTAAATGTCAAAACCTGGCTTTCATCTCAAAAGTCAGCCAACATCAGCAGCCAGAGGCTGTTTTCGGGAAACCACGTTTCCTTTTCCTGTGCATTCCCCCTGACTAACGAGCTGGTCTATTAACAAGCAGCGTTACAATTAAGTGATTAATTTCAAATTTTAGTCATTAGCAGCATCATGTACTCTTTTCTAGTCTCGGCTTGTACTTTGTACTTACTCCTGGAAAGCTGAACCAGACTCACTTATCCAGCCAGGATAAACAGGAGGAAACCGACTCACAACATCCACGAGAAAAAAAGAATCTTTTTCTTTTTTTTGCCACAGTCTGAATCACTATAGCCAACAGCATGTACTGGTAATTTCACTAGACTATAAAATGTTCACAATTGTGTCAATTCAAGTTCCAGTAAAGTGCCTTCTTTTAGTTTAATTGATTCCAGTACCGTGTTGTTCAAATATTTACTATGTTTTAAATGATCTTGATACTAATCCTGTGCTGTGTTTTTCATTTAAAGATTTACAAAGGTTAAAAAATGCACATGAGCCATCTGGGGCTGTCTTAATATCCACATTGTCATCATATTTACAACCAGTTGTGAGAGTTCTGAAATGAAGATTCCTTAAATAAATTAAATAACAGGAAAGTCTTCTTTACAAGTTTTGACAGTTATACTTGGTACGAGTCCTTAAAGTCAGGACTACATGGTGGGAGTTACGGTTGAAGCCATGCCGAAGTGATTAAGTCTGCAGATACTTGACACAATCTAACAAATTACACATCGTGGAGCCAAAGGAGCTTTCCTGAACAAATCGAGATGAAGGCAAATCTTTCTGTCATGGTGTTAAGCGATACTCGAGCTACAAGCAGCACAGCTTGTTACCGGTTACAGTACAGTGAGTTGCCAGGTACAGTTTTTACACTTTCCATTGCTCCAGTAGAAGGCCCAGTATTTTTTTTTTTCCAACACTCACCGGTGCAAGTTGTATTTGAATAGAGACAAAACGCCGCGACTGGACCCAGATAAGCAGGTTTTGAGGCCGAAGCATCTGTTAAGTGCATAAGAAGGAGGTATGGCATTAAAAGAGGGGGAACAAAGCCCGGAGACCAGAGGGACTGATATGTGATCTGCAGGCCAAGACGGATGGAGGGATCCCAGTAGACGAGTGTTTCATATGCACATAGCCATTAGTGGGGAGGGGAGAACAGGGAGTGACTCGGTCTGTACCGGCTGATAGACTCCATTTGGTTGAGTTATTTTGACAGGGAATGCAACGCTTGTTTATCCGAACTCATTGAATGCACCAAACATCCAAAAGCTATATGTGGAACAAGGTGTGTGCAGGCGTTTCTACATGTAGTGTTGAAACGCATGGATTCTGAACATTCCCAGCATTAGTAGTCTATATTTCTTCCTCATATTTTAGCCCTATATACACCCATGTTTTTGTTTTTTTTGGTCATCTGGTCTTAACTACATCCTATTCCCTTCCTGCGAGTATTTTTATGGTTCAGGTAATTGGATGCTCTATGGCATTCATCCTAGTTGTTGATGAGTGTTGCCTCTATGTGTGTGTGAGCGCTTGTAGGCACTTTTGTTGTATAATGAAGAGAGACAGGTTAAGTGTAGGATAGCGTTTCAGTATGCCCTTGAGACGTCCATCTGAAAAGAGTCGACTGTTTGTGTGTCAAAGTAATTGACATCGTACCCGCTTTTTCCTCCCCGGTCCCTCCACCTCCTCCCTACACCACCTTTCATTCCTCTTTTCTCACCCTCTCTTCTCAATTTGTACCATTTCTCTCCACGTCGTATCCTGTCTCTCTTTCTGTTTTTTTTTTGTCTCTTCATCTTTTCCTGTGTTCTTCTTTCAGTTGGTATCTTCAGACACTCCAACAGCAGAGCCTCCAGTGGCAGTGGTCCCCCCTGTGGAAACGACTACCCAGCCCTCGCCCCCACCGCCGCCCCTCCCACCCCCACCTGCAGAGAGGACCGGGGGCATCGGGGATTCCAGACCGCCCTCCTTTCAGTAAGCAAAGCGCAACATTTATTGCACTATATATTTACCCAAAGAGGGTACAAACCTTCTCAAAAGCTGTACATTTATTTCTCCAGTAATTGAATACGTGAGCTTCTCCTGTAGCTGTAATGTAGATACTGTATCGTACACTCCCAGTATCAAGTTACTACAAGAATAGCAGGACTACTACAGCCCATTTGAACCTGATCTTAGCTGGGGCCGCCCTTGTTGTCGTGGGAGAAGCTTTCTGTACATTAAATATATCATTTATTGGTATTCACTTATAAGTTCTTCATATAAATATTATTTATACTGAACAACATTAGCAATCATTTGGAGTTGTTTTTCAGACGACCTGATGAATGGGAGTCCTATATTCATTCTCCATTTAGATCTGTTTTTCTTTTCGCCATCTTTTCAGAGAAATATGTCTCTTTAGCTGCTAAATGTGCCACTATTTCACCAACAAGTTGCAAACTTTGATTGTCTGCTGGGTGCTGGGCATGTAGCGTATAGTGGTTTTAATGGAGATTATGCTATTGAGGCCTTTGAGACTGAACCAAAACTCATGCTTTATGCCTTTAGCCTCCATGTTAGCCCCCTTAAATGTGAGGAAACCCATTATTGTGATTTGAATAGGGCCCGTAGTGTCCAAGACAAACCAAGTGTTTATCATTTCAACAGCTTCTTACCATCGCTCTTCGTTCCTCCAGAAGTATGTTGTCTGGAGCCCTTTAAGTTGGGCTTGGCTGAGGGGTCAAACAGAGTTCACACCCATCACTACAACCTCCCATTACTGCCGCGGCGCTCTTTCATTTGTCATGTTGGGATCTCGTCATGTCTGTCTCCCCGTGGCTGGAGGAACGTCGCCTGATGGTTTTTTGAACCCGATTTCAAATTAAACAATTTTCTTTCTAACTTCAGCCAGTGGAGAATTAACTGCGTTAGTTTCTTTTCCATGCTGTGTTTTTGGAGCTGGATCAACACCGTTGCTCATACTGGAAAATTAAATGTAATTCAAATTGTGGGGACCTTGTTTTCATCTCGCTGTCATCATGAACCACAAGGCATTTTCAGGCTTCCTATGTAATCAGCATATTTGTCAGTGTGCGCATGCTACTGGAGCCTGCTGCCCCACGTCGGCTTACTGGGGCATTTGCTTGTTGCTACATGCATATCGGCCTGTTACCAGCTGTGGATGTGACGCAATTTCTGGCTTCTTCTTGCGGGATGGTTTTAGTGACACACGACCATGACAAAAGTGGCTTTGCATTTATTTAGAGCTAGACCAAAAACAACAATTTATCAGCCATTATATCTATATTTGATTTAGTTTTTTAACTCTCAGTATCTTGCTTTAAACATCTAGTATCTACTACTACTACTACTGAGTCAAACATCTAAGTGTGTACAATATAAAGTGTAAGTGTTCCCTTCCTGTCCACGGACTAAGTGTCTTGATGTTGTCAGTCGCCATATGAACCCGTGGTCATACATTACGGGCCATTAGGCGTCCTGTCATCTGATCTTGTCCGTGAAGATTTTAGTACAGCTTCAAGTAGAAGTTTCTGGACACGTGAGCTCATACTGTCGGATCATATTGTGCATTTATTGGCTTTTTATTGCTGAATGCATTCATTAGAGTGTACAGTTCACTAAGGGTGAAACTACATTTGTTCAACCTCTTCCAAAACTATATAAGCTGTCAAATAATAATGACGTTCATGAGTCGTTTTGTCGGATTCTGGCATGTCGGAATTATTCGAATGCTTTAAAAGTCCACCAGAATCTTAAAATATATCTGCTGCATCGATTTTGATCCTTTTTATTCTAGCCTGTCCATCATACGTCTGACAGTGTTATAGGAGTGCAATGCTAACTATGTTAAGTACTCCTTTTTTAAAGTAATAAATCATGATGATTGGCTATTATGTGAATACCACATCTGGAAAAACAGATGTCACTTTAGTAAAAAATGATTACATTAAAACACTTGAATGGTGCTCTGTTTCTTACCGTGCTGCTGCCGTTTCTTCTTTTACAGCCCTAATGCGACGGGCAGTGTGGAGACCTTGGACGACCAGACCGAAACCGAGTCTGTAGTTTCCTTCAGGAGGGAGAGACCTCGGCACAGAGAGGGCATGGAGCCGCACGGTGAGAAGCAGCCGCTCACAGTGCCCATGAAAAACATCCTTTGATGATGCCATCAAGATCTGGCACGCTCCCAGCACCCAAACAATGAATATATGATATGTGATATAATCAAGGAATGTCAAGAAGTGAGGAATGTTTGTAATCCATTGAAGAAAACTGACTTGAGCAAACATGAAAACTCACGATGAATGCCTTTCCTCTTGCCTTTTCGGCCTGCTTCATCTCCTTCGGTGTCCCAGGGCCTCGTATGAACGGCCAGAGCCGACTGGAGCGCCACCTGGCAGGGTACGAGAGCTCCAGCACAGTGATGAGCAGCGAACTGGAAACCACCAGCTTCTGCGACTCGGAGGACGATGACACCATGAGCAGGTGAGATATTTTGAGAAGGTTTGAGAAGAAATCAACAAAACATCAAATGAAAAAAGAACATAATTAACATTTTGAGTTTAGAGTCTTTGACTCTCACATCCAGCACGTATTTTTATGTTTTGGCTGCAGTTCCCAGAGTAATTTTCTGGAGAAGACCATACTTTTGGACAGTTTTTATATTGGAAGATGATGCTGATTGGATTCAAATATGTCTGGCCTTGTGGAAATGTTGGTTTGATGTGTGTAGGCATTTATGTGAATGCTCTGGCTGCCTTGTTCTTGGGGAATGTTTTTCTTCTTCTGTTAGATTTTCTGTTGTTTTTTTCCTTTCAGTTTTGGATTGGGAGTAGATATGGATTATAATGGGCATTTAGATAGTCTGGGGGTGCTGTGGTCTTTTGTACGAGTCCCTGGTTATCCTTCCTCATTATCTCTGTGGCTTTCGGACACAAAAGGCAACACAAAGGGCACACAGAAACAAGCCTATTAAAAGGTTTGTGACGCCATGTTTCTCTTCTGACCTTTCACCTTTTGCTGACACTTGAACTTGCAGGTTCAGCAGTGCAACAGAGCAGAGCACCGCCTCTAGGCTTCTTAAACGGCACCGCAGACGCAGGAAACAGCGCCCCCCACGTTTGGAGAGGGTATGTACTTTTTAGTTATATTTTCTGCCTTACTTTTTTTTCTCTACTGTTTATTTTGCTGAATCAGGAATTTAAAAAGCCATTGAAAGAGAGTATTTTTGTATATAAGCAAACAAAATGGTAATTTTTATGGTTTTCAACTCCAGGCGTCGTCCTTCAGCAGTGTGACGGACTCCACCATGTCCTTGAACATCATCACCGTCACTCTCAACATGGGTCTGTACATTCCTGATGTATTCTTCCCTCCGAATGTCAGAATGTCACGCCACACTTTTCGTGACGAATGCATGCGTAGTGTTAACACTATTACTGATTTCTCAACGACACAGAGAAGTATAATTTCCTGGGAATCAGCATTGTGGGCCAGAGCAATGAAAGGGGCGATGGAGGCATCTACATCGGCTCCATCATGAAGGGAGGAGCTGTGGCTGCAGACGGACGCATCGAGCCTGGTGACATGCTGCTGCAGGTAAGGGATGTAGTATGTATCTATGTTTTTAGACATGGTAAGGTCCATTTTGGATGTTTTCTGGGTTAGAAACACTGTTGATTTAGTTGTAATGAATTCATTTTGGTGTGCTAAGATATATGAACATGTCAGTTTAATGTGTACTTAGTTTTCTCACATTCTTCATTCTCTTTTCTCACGGAAACTAAGTGAATACCAAAGAGACACTGCGTTAGACGACATGCCTCCTTTTTTAAAAAGCAAATAAATTAAATCAGTGCTGATTTATTAGACTGCAACAAAGATTTGTTTTCATTTTGGATTAATGAGTTTCTCAATTACATTGATTTATCACTTTGTCTATAAAATGACAGTAAGTAGTGAAAATGCCCGTCATCATTTCCTTAAGTTCCTCAAATTGGTTGTTTTGTTCCACTAAAAACTAATCTGAAACAGAAAGGAAAAAGAAAACACTAGAGTTCAGACCGCAAAGGTCACATGTCCCACCTCGCAATATTGTAATAAATAATAATGTGTGTATCCGCCCCAAAAAAGCAATTCAAATCTGCACCAAAATATGAGACTAGTCATAACAGCTGTACTCATCTGTCAGTCAAACTTAAATCTTTTTCTTATTCTTCAAACCCTCCAAGGTGAATGACATCAACTTTGAGAATATGAGTAACGACGACGCAGTGCGGGTACTGAGGGAGATCGTACACAAGCCAGGGTGAGTCTCTGGTTTTCTCGTTTTAAATTTAACCAGACAAGAATTAAAATGTGTGGTCAACAATGATTCTAATGCCTTGGTGTCTGCCAGGCCCATCATCCTGACAGTGGCTAAGTGCTGGGACCCTTCTCCTCAGGGCTACTTTACTCTGCCTCGCAGTAAGTACAGGACTGTTTCTTATGTTCTCCTGCTGCGTCTACATTGACGTCAGGCTCGGTAACCGTTCCCTAATGTCTTCTCCACCTGTGCAGATGAACCAATCCGACCCATTGACCCAGCGGCGTGGGTGAGCCACTCTGTGGCTATGACCGGAGCCTACCCGGCCTTCCCAGGCAGCTCCTCCCTCAGTACCATCACCTCTTCCTCCTCCGTCACCGAGACCGAACGTGAGAGCCTCTTCCAATGTCATCACTCACCTCTCCTCTGTATTCTCAGTCCTTTCATTGCCACACAGCCCTCTCATAATACTCTATCCTCCACTTCAACCCAGTACACCCAGTTTCTTTGTCAGTGTCGATATTCGAGGCCTGAATGATGTTCATTATAGGAAAGTATCTTTTTCCTGTTACAGTCTCCTTATGTCTTTCTTTTCTGGCGACACTGACGCAAGAATCATCTTTCACATCTGTCTTTCTGCCTTTTGTCGGCGTTGTTAGGGGATGTGATAAATGATGTCTGTCCCTTTCCTACCTTTCATCTCCACCTCAAACTCCTATGCCTGGCCTTCTCATTTTCACTCCTTAATAATCTTTAATTTATACTTGTGTGTTCCTCTTCAGCTCTCCTTAAACGCTCTTCTGTCTCTCTCCAGGATTTGACGACTTCAACTTATCACTGCACTCTGACATGGCATCCGTTGCCAAGGCCATGGCCTCTCCAGAGTCGGGTCTCGAGGTCAGGGACCGCATGTGGCTTAAGATCACCATACCCAACGCTTTCCTCGGTAAGACTAAGCAAGGGGCGACGAAGTGCATTAGTTTAGTACGTTCTCTGCCTTACGTGTCTTTACAGGGCGGCCATTATGTTCTCAGAATTAAAGCCGTGTGACTTGTTGAAGGGAAAAACCCTAAAGTGCATCTGTTAAATTGGAATCATCTGCAACTGATCCAGATGAAGTGATTACGTAAACTACATGTTTGCCCATTTTGTGTTTTTTCCTTCTAATTTTTGGATTTCAGCATGAATTTCATCATGAATTAATTCTGTAATAATTCAGCTGCTAAACTACCATGGTTCTTAAATTACAAGCCACCAATGCTTTTCAGTCATAGGAATCAAAAGATGTCTGCAGGGTGCAAAAAAATCCCACTTTACCTCTGCGTGTTATTGGGAATGTTAGAGGGAGATGTTTAAAGCCCATTTTAGGCAGTAGTTGGTAGTGTGTTCAGGGGGGATTAAGCTGCATTACCATTTTGAAGATGGTCTGCACAGACTTCACCCAGGCTATTTTGTTGAAATCCTGTTTTGGGAGCGATAGAATAAATGGCCACTCATTGCATGTGAATAATACTGGTTTAGCTACTTAAAATACAGCTTTCATCGTCAAGTTTTGTTATGTATACTGGTAGCCTTTGTCACAGATATCTCCTTTGAGTTCCACCTCTTCTTATCTCACATATCATGCATCCACCACCAGGCTCAGACGTCGTGGAGTGGCTCTTCCACCACATCGAGGGATTCCAGGACCGCCGCGAAGCCAGGAAGTACGCCAGCAACTTGCTGAAGGCCGGCTTCATCCGACACACCGTCAACAAAATCACCTTCTCCGAACAATGTTACTACGTCTTCGGAGATTTAAGCGACTGTGAGAACTGTGAGTAACTCGTGAACGTTGACGTTTACCTCGGAGCTGTTTGCATGAACGTTTTGCTTAATCATATTTGCACACATGCCTTTTTGTGGACACACTGGTGGCTGCAGTCATGTGACCATTCCAGTTATGGAAGGAGCGGCAGATGCATGCAAACGATGAATACATTCATGTCAAAGGGCATCATTTCACTCCTTCCATTGTGCATCTCCTCTTATCTCCCACTCAGACATGGCCAACCTGTCCCTGAATGACAATGATGGCTCCAGTGGGGCCTCAGACCAAGACACCTTGGCCCCTCTGCCTCTCCCCGGGGCCTCCCCGTGGCCCATGATGCACACCTTCCCCTATCAGCCCTACCCGACACATGCCTTCTCCAGCCAGCCACCCCCGTACCATGAGCTCACCAGCTACAGCTACGCCCCCGGCAGCACCGGCAGCCAGCACAGCGAAGGTGAGCACAGACAGTGATCACATAAAACCTGACGAGACATTAAGGGACTCGTTATTAGCATTGCAACAACCTGTCTAACGGGGTTTTCTTTCTGCGCCCAGGGAGCCGGAGCAGCGGGTCGACGAGAAGCGAGGGTGAGCGACGTCGCAGCACTAAAGGTCCAGGCAGCACCGTGGGGGGCGGGGAGAAATCCCCCTCCGGTGTAGGTGGAGAAGGTGGCGGGGCCGACTCGCGCTCCGGCAGCGGCAGCGAATCAGAATACTCCACCCGTAGCAGCCTGAGGCGTGGCCACGGTTCAGCCGCTCCGAGCGAGCACAGCCACGCTTCCTCCCAGCGCTCTCACCATCACCGCATTCCCCAGCCTCCCCACATGTCTCCCTACCCGCCGGGTATCCTGCCTTACAACCCCATGATGGTGATGATGGTACCCCAGCACCCACACCCGGCCATGGCCGCAGCTCACACGCTTTCTCACACGCAACAGATGGCCACGGCACCCATGCACCCGTCTCTAGTCCCGCTCCCCTCCAACACTCCAGGGGGGCCTCCCGGCGCCCCGCCCACTCGTGACCTGGGCGCCGTACCCCCAGAGCTGACTGCGTCACGCCAGTCGTTCCACCTGGCCATGGGAAACCCCAGCGAGTTCTTCGTGGATGTCATGTAGTTTTGCTATCGCGGCGGCGTTGAGTGACCATTCATGTGAAGTTAGTGTACGGTTCCCACTTGTTTTGACGAGGATCTGGTGATAGCTTTTTGAGCTCACAGGGGCCTATTGGATTGGGGGCACTTGTTACAAATTTGGTGAGAACAGGGTTAAACATTGACAAAGAAAATAGGACAAAATCAAAACAATTAAAATGGGATATAGTCCGACTTTATTTCAACAAAGAATGAAATAAAAATAAAATCCACTACATAACAGTTATTCTTTAACTCCTAATCCAGAAAGCCTTTTATATCAATAGTGAGCTTGTTTTTCTCAAAAAGCTCAGTACAAGATTTTCATCGTTTATCAGAACTGCTCAGCACTCTGGTTTTTGCAATCCTCAAAACCCAAGTTTAATACTTTAGGTAGGGAAGCATCTTCCCAAACCAACTATGAATGTCAGAGCTGTACTTCCAGGAAGCGCACAGACCACAGTTTAACACTAGAGGGTGCCAAGTACACTATGTACTTGAAAAGGATACAATCCTCCTATACATTATCTGGAACGTCATGCCAGATTGGTTGACAACACGGGAGTATATTGAGTGCCTTACTCTGCGTTTTTAGACATTTTCACACTCCGGGTACATCAAAACGACTCTTCTTGTTCCAGCATTGTTTGACAATGAACTACTCTGTATATATCTACTACTCTTATGTAAATGCAATACAAAAACAATACAGAACGGCAAGCTCTAATGTGAAAAGAAAATAGGTCCAAAAATGTCAGGTGAACTTGTGTTTAGTAATCACTGTCTAGGCCTAGTTGTCAAATAACTCTAATTGTGAGGAGTTTTCGGTATGGGACTGTAAAGGGTACTAATAGGCGATAAGACAAGATGCTGAAAGCGGTACTTTATGATTGCATACATTGTATATCTTAAGTAATTGCGATCCAAATGCCCCATGCTTATTTTTATGTTACTGACTCGCATTATTCACCCATTTCATTTTTGTATGTGTGACTATATTAAATCATGTATAACCGAACTATTAAGGTGCTAAATGAAGATTCAACAGTTCAAAAAGAAAAAAAGAATGACATTGACGGTGTCACATTGTTTGATTTCATATCGCCACCTTTTGTTTGTGTACTTGAGAATAAATTTGATACTTACATACTGTCCAGATGTCATTATTTTAAGAAGGGGATTCAAAAATCTGTTTTTTAAATAGTCTGAAGTAAACAGACTGGAGTGAAAACATATGCATTGCTGTTTGTTTGCCTTACTCTGTGTTTGCGAAATGGGTAAGACTGAGACAAATATAAATATATAATATAAAGTATTGCTACTGTCTGGAATGTCAATGATTGTAGTTTCCACACTGAGAAGAAGACTCCAAAAATGGAGTTAAAAGATGCCGTGTGAGTATATAAACACATGGTAATAAACAATATATTGTATAAACCCCTCCATCTATTAATATTTTCGCGTTATGTTTTAAAACTACATGTCCCAGGAAGCACCGCGGACCGGTAATACGCCTTTAACGCCTTTAAATAAAGCGAAGAAGAAGACGAAGCCCAGCGGACGGACAACATCCGGCTTCACTGGGTCATTTGGAGGAGTAGCCGATAACCGGACGGATTCAGGGGACTTCTCTTCATACAACTTTAATCTGTGTGTAATATTAATGTTCTTCACTTCCAGTAGAATGATACAAATATTTTAACTGGGGTTAAAATGGCTTTCCTTTTTCTTTTAGTCAAAAAACAGGTTACGAAACAAACCATAGTCGTTACATAGCTACAAGCTAGCGTTACGTTACTGCTAGCTAACATCCATTATTCTGTCGTTTGCTACTTGTTTACGTGTGTGTTATTTATCTTATAACTGTCTCTTTTCTTTTAGAGAACAAAAGAAAATGCTACTTCGCAAAGTGGGCAAGTCCTCCGCCCTGTGCGGCTCCATTCTCAGGCTTCCTCCAGTGCTTTCTGGGTGGGTAATGTTTCAAGGGAGTATTGATCCTATCGTGTCTTCACGATTATGCACATTATTTTGATTTAAGAGGAGACAAACGTTAAATATGTACCTATCATTTCTTGTCTGGACTACAGAGGTCAGCGTCAAGCCGGCGCCACCATTGCTGTACAAAACGCCCGTCTCTACGCGAGCCAAGCAGCAGAGGTACAGTAACGCTACGATAACATCGACCTTATAACATATTCCGATTTTATATGCGTTTTTGTGTGTTTTTACGATACATTAGAGTCTGTTTATTGTCCTCGGTTGGCCGAAGGCAGCGGCTGGCTGACATAACGTTGGCATGCCCCCCCGCCCCCTCTCCTCGCTGGAAGTGGGGGAAAGTTCACTGGTCACGTGACTTAGTTATAAAGGTGACACGAATGTGGGTGACCTGGGTAGTTCTTATTGAGCCTATTACTGCTGCGTATACATCATTATTCAAAACTATGTAACACAATCCTGTTGTCTTCGACTTGTAGAAGATTCCGAGTGTTTGTTCTACGTTTACAGTATTAGTAAAGCGTTGTTATTCTGTGCTTTACACACGTAAAGGCCTCTTTTCAGCTTGCCCTGTGCCTGTACGTGTCATATTATAGGGACTTGATAACTCAAATGTCCATACAGCCAAACTCACAACACACATCTGCTTTCCTTAACCAAATGTTTACATGCACTAACTGTTATTTCAGATTACATTTCTTGCAGAGATGGTGTTTTACTTAATTGATAACTGTTTTTCCCTCTGTCACTTTAGGCGGTGCTGGAGAAGTCAGCAGCAGTCGGGAGTGATGCTGCCACTAAAGCTGCTAAGACCACAGTTGCTGCTGTATGTCACTTCTATATTACGTGAATGTTATATTTGAGATGTTATTTTTAATCCTATATTATATATACATCCACTGTGTCAACCTAGTTAACACGCCTTTAGAATTAAAAGGCACCCTGCAGAATTTTTGACCTCTTGTTGCACTATGAAGTCATTTTTATGAATGGGTTTCTGTTTAGTTTAAATGCACACACTCGTGCATGTTACAATACATTGGAATATAAAAATTATTGACATCAATTTTTCACAGGAATCCAAATCATTTGCTGTCAACATTTTCAAGGGACAGATCGCCACTGCCCAAGTGTTCCCCTACCCCTCAGGTAAATCGGAGGAGATTGTGTTCATATCTGATTGAAACATTGTCAATTTCATTGAAAAGCTCTGCAGAAATGGAAAACTGTTGTTGTAAAGTAATGTTTGTGTGTGCTGTAGCCATGAATGAAGAGCAGGAGCAGTTTCTTCGAGAGCTTGTGGGGCCTGTCGGCAAATTTTTCGAGGTAAATTCAAAACTATTGGAGCTCTTAAATATATTTGTCTGATCTCACACTCGTGACGTATTACCTCTTATTTGCCCCTGACCCTCTGTGGTTCTACTTCCTGTCTACAGGAGGTGAATGATGCGGCTAAGAACGATTCCTTGGAGAAGGTAGAAGATCACACAATGGAGGGCCTGAAGGAGATGGGTGCCTTTGGCCTGCAGGTGCCAGCTGATCTGGGTGGGCTTGGCCTCTCAAACACACAGGTACATCAGCTGTATTACCTTTATTGATCTTTACTACATCTTATCAAGTGAGTGCAGTGAATGTAATGTGATCCTCCCCATCCTACAGTATGCCCGGCTGGTTGAGATTGTTGGGACTTATGACCTGGGAGTTGGCATCACTCTGGGTGCCCACCAGTCCATTGGCTTCAAGGGCATTCTGCTCTTTGGCAATCCAGCCCAGAAGGAGAAGTACCTCCCTAAGGTCGCCACAGGTAACAAGGCCAGCATTTGATCAGATGTACAAGCATCGATGCTTGTGGTATACCGACGTATGATTCCGAATACCGCTGTGCTTTCTATGATGCTGTATTGATGTGATGCGTCGTAGTGTAACATGCAGTTCAGAGAAAGATGGAAACTCAGTGTTGTCATCTTTTGTAGAGACGGAGAGGGAGGGAATATTAAATTGCAATGCGTGTGTTTGTCCTTCCAGGTGAGCATATGGCAGCCTTCTGTCTAACCGAACCAGCCAGTGGCTCCGATGCCGCCTCCATCAAAACCACAGCTATTCAGTCACCCTGTGGACAGTACTTCACTCTCAGTGGAAGCAAGATCTGGATCAGGTGAGGACACTGTCACGGCCACCAAATCAAAACTCCACAAAAGGCCAATAACATAAGGACACAACCAGGTTCAAATGCCAAAAATGTTTAATGTCCTAACAAAAGAACTAAACATGGACGAAAACAACAAAAGGGTCAGATGGGCTGCTGAGAATAAGAATAACGGGTGCTCTGGCCAACCACACAGTGGGCCGTCGGACCAGAGACTCTAAACTACCTAAACGATTAACTAAACTTGAAACAAAGCCACGAAAAACAGCAATGCCAGCCCATCCTTCCCAAACGAAGTCAGATTAAATGAAAACTACATAAAGAAAAATGATGTAATGTAGCAAACCAAAACACCAGACTGCTGCCACCAGTCTTAAGGTGTGTACACACCGGAAGAACTGCCCGACTCGCGTCGGTAAATTCAGCGTCGGCTACTTAATATGGCCGACTCGAACAACGACATGGGCGGTTCACACCTACGGAATTACAGCCGACGCCATACGTTCCGCGCTTGCGCGAGATGTAATGTCTCCAAAACAACAGGCGGCGCTAATCTGTATTGTGGGCCAAAAAACACGAAAACCGGAAGTAGCCGGTCCTCTCTAGACCACCTTCTTCGATTCCACTGGTTATCTGGTATGTTTACCATCGTCACTTCCGGGCTTCACTGATTCGCTAGTCAAGCTGCTAGCCTCCACCAATCAGAATGGTAAAATAATGACCGACTCGAATGGCGGATTACACATTTGAATCGGCTGAAATGAACGCCGACGTGGGCCGATTCAAGCGACCACACCAAGGAGACTCATGTCACGGACGCCGACTCTCTCAAAGACGCCGATTTTCGGTCCGGTGTGAGCCCGCCTTTAGAGGGGAGGTAGAGAGAGCCAGACTGTGAGGGCACCGCTCTCTTTATAATCTGAGGCCTCATTAGGCCAACATGGTGCAGCTTGGACCAGGAGCCTTCAATCAGCCAATCAGGGTCCAGAAACAGCCAGGCAACCTGAGGTACTAATGAAGCAGAAAGACAAGTTAGTACAGTATTAACACAAAAAGAATGATGTTCCCCTTTTCACCACTAGAAGGAGGTATTGTACAATTTGTCAAGTAATGCAATGTAATTGCTTAAAGTTGTGTTTGTCTTTTCCTAATCTGATGTTTCTCTTGTCTTTCTCTCGTCCAGCAATGGGGGTCTCGCTGAGGTCTTCACAGTGTTTGCCAGGACGCCCATGAAGGATCCCAAGACTGGGGAGATGAAGGACAAGATCTCTGCCTTCATCGTGGAGAGGAGCTTTGGAGGAGTGACGCAGTGAGCACACCTTTACATTATTGTCTACTGCATTAAACCCCATGACGCTGCCATGACACCCGATGAAATCTCTTTCCTCACAGTGGCCCCCCAGAGAAGAAAATGGGCATCAAGGCGTCCAACACAGCCGAGGTCTATTTCGATAATGTTCGTGTACCAGCCGACTGCTTGCTGGGTGAGCTGGGTGGAGGTTTCAAGGTGGCCATGAACATCCTGAATAACGGGCGTTTCGGGATGGCAGCAGCCCTCTCCGGCACCATGAAGGGAGTCATCAACAAAGCGGTGAGTGAACTGCCTTTAGCACCCTGAATGTAGACGTGAAGGGAAGTGGCACCTTTTTTATTATTTAGACACTATAGTTTCCACTGCGGCTTTATGTCTCTATATGTGTTATAGAGCTGCGTTGCTTTAGGACTTGTAGTTACAGACCCTCTTTCAATCAAACATTTCCTTTGCTGTGAATTCGTGGGAAATTCCCCGTCTTGTAGTTCACGATAGCCTGTTTCTGCGATGGAACTTCCTGCTGAGGTTTACTGATTTAAACTCTGGGGCACAACTGTTGTTTTTCTCATGCATTCTTCTTTGCTGACTGTGTAACCAAATACACAAGAATTCAACACGCCGCAAGAACCAAGATTCAACAAAACAACTATCAGTAACATATTAACGTAACTAAAGTGCAAACAAAAGCAATTCTCTCTGTAGTGTGCATGTGTATTGATGCATTTTCCAGAGCTGTAAGTTACTGCTACTTGCTAAAAAATATTACATTTACATACATATAAAAAACATTGAAACGCAGCAAACTGTCACATATGAGAAGTGCACACTCTGCTGAAAGCTAAACACTACTAACTCCTTATTGGCTGACTGTGTTGCCGGGTCAGCTGCTGCTACACTCACTCTGCATTATTGTTGGCCCTCTACAAAGTTCAGTTTTTACATCCAAATTAATATTAAAATGGACAATATCTTGGGATCTACTGGGGATGAAAGTGATTTTTATTTTGCGGTTTGTGTTTCAGTGCAATCCATAGAGGTGTGGGAGAAGCACATGTATGGGAAACACAATCCCTGTGTTTAAATTGTGTAAGAGTGATGACCTATTTAGAGAAATGCAATAAGTGCTTCACCACTTTTAGTGGTTCCACGTCTTTATAAGTTACTTTCACTTAAGGTGTTTATTTTCAGACCTTGTGGCATTTTCTTTGCAACCAGCTGAACCACACGGTCGACTGCAATAGCACTTTTTTCCGTAGGCTGCTAAATGTTGAGCTACAGTCTTGAAGTCTGAGGAAATGCTAAACCCGTTAGCCTTTGTGATGCTGCAGCGGTACGAAGCGTGTAACTATGAGTTAAGTATTTGATTTTTCCTCAGGTGGATCACGCAGCCAACAGAACCCAGTTTGGGAACAAGATCCACAACTACGGAGCCATCCAGGAGAAGGTGGCCCGCATGATCATGCTGCAGTATGTCACCGAGGTCAGGACGGCGTCACCGTCAATTTTCTACCTTTTCTACCATTTACTTTTCTGTGTTTTCACATGAAGATGTCGAATGCTGACTCTGGCGTCGAACTAAGCACTGCCATTATCTAACAACATGAAGTGTTATTTCCTGTTTTACTATCAATCATTTACATTTCTAATCTGTTTATCATGGTGACTTTTCACTGGTTTATAAATAGCGTAAAGCCGCTTTATAAAAAGGCAAAAGAAACAACTGTTTTCAATTTACAATATCACAAATATGAAGCACTTTTATGATGAGTAGTTCTTCCTGAGAACTTCAGCATGTGCAAATGTTGTAAATTCATTCTCACATTACTACCACTTTGTGTTTTTTTCAGTCAATGGCCTACATGATCAGCGGCAACATGGACAGCGGAGCGTCTGAATTCCAGATAGAAGCTGCCATCAGCAAGATCTTTGCCTCGGTGAGATTTTTAAATTACAAGCGTTACTTTATGGTTATGGTTAAGAGGTTATTATTAGGATTTGCACCGGTGCAAATAAGTCTCATTGCTGTGTAGCGAGATGACCCTCCTGAACCGGAAACGCCTTAAACGATAAAAATCAATCATAGCTGCCAACGCGTTCTCCGTGATTCTCAACCCCAGAATGATTGAGCTGATTCCCACAGGTTTGGTCAAATATGTTGCAGATTTGCACCAGATTGAGCTCACAGGCAACAACCGCAATCATTCCAAATGACTTGAGGTCCCCAGAGTCCTGTGTGAATAGGGCTGTACTGCAATGAATTACTACGTGCACATGTCGGTGCTCTGGGGAACGCCTCATTCAAAAGTATTTCTGGTGTTGCTAAATCACTCGTGGTGGGAGATGGAAAGGATTAGACTGCTTGTTTCCTGCTGCTGTGTGATTGAACATTTGTCACAGCAAAAGCTCATTTGCTCCCGTGTGTTTTTGTGTTACAGGAAGCAGCATGGACTGTGACCGACGAGTGCATTCAGGTTATGGGCGGCATGGGTTATATGAAGGTCAGTGACAGAACTTGACCTGTCCCTCCTCTAGGTGTAGAATTAACCTTTTTTTTACTGCAGGAACTTTTCCAAGAACCAATTAAGAAGTTAATTACAATTAAGGGACCAGGGTCTAAATTGTCCCTGGCCTAAACCAAAGAAGTTTTCAGTCTTGAGTCACATAGTTGCTGCAAGCGAGGCCTCCTGTCAGAAAACACAGATACAACATTGATGGTTTCTTCAAGAAAAAAGAAGAAGATGTGATGTAGGGGAAACTGAAGACATATAAACAATAATGTTGCTTTAAAAAAACAAAACAGACGTGTTGCTTTGCCAGGATCTCAAAGTTTGCCCGGTCACGGAACAACATTTTAAAGCTCTTAACTGCGGAGGTGGCAATCATGGTGCAAATTGTACTCCAGCATTTACATGCAGTGGATAACCTGTACAAGTTAAAGCAATTGAGTTTAATGGTACAATTTTACAATCTCAAACATTCCTTGAGTTGACTAAAATGTTACCAGAATCCGAGCTTTTTAAGCATTTAAATTTACATTTAAAAACACGTGTTTTAAATGTTTCTGTTCCTGCAGGACCCTGGAGTGGAGAGAGTTTTGAGGGATCTGAGAATCTTCAGAATCTTCGAGGGCACCAACGACATCCTGAGGCTCTTTGTGGCCCTCAATGGCTTCCAGGTAACGTCAAACCTCTTGGTTGTTCACTCTTTTCCCTCAGACTCTGCTGTTAGCGATGCTGTCTGTGTGGAAAAGTACAGAAGTTCTGTAGAGCGGAAGTGATTTCTGCTTGCTTCTTCTTGCAGTCTCGAAGCAACTTCCTTTTTTACTTATTTAGACCAAGTTTCTGTGTTTTTCTGTTTTGTACTTATTGCCTCATCAGTGTCGGCAGACTGGAGCCGACTGCATCCCGTGGATATAATAAAAATAGGTTTTTCAGCCAATAGACGTACACATCTTGTGTGTTTCTCTCCAGAATGCTGGTAACCAGTTGAAGAGCTTACAGAAGGCCCTGAAGAACCCCCTCGGCAACGCTGGCTTGCTCGCGGGAGAAATCACCAAGAGAGCCAAAAGGTCGCGCCTCACACACTCATTTCACACGTCTCCCCGTCTCTGCTTGAGGCTAATTGTGGGAGACGGGGACTTCCCTGCCAATTCACAGCACATCACGGCGTTTTATAAAGTCATGCTGCGATTCGTTTGAATGAGGAAGTCAGAATTTCCATGTAACCTGGAAACCTGGATAAACCTTGAAGACCCCGACTGCCCTTTTCATGAGTCAGCTGAGCACTGTTCCACTTATCTTATCTATCTGTAGACATAACACAAATACTGGTGTCATGCATTGTTATCAACAGTGTTAGCTGATAGTAGTTGACTATTAACTGTGAAAGATTCCTTGCTTTAGGGCGTTGCCAGCAGACACTCAGAAACACTCGATCTCCACTTCCTGCTCTCACAACGATACGTCGTAACGCCGTCTTCTTCTTGCAGGAAGGCAGGTTTTAGCACGGGTCTGACCCTGCAGGGAACCGTGCATCCTGAGCTGGCACAGAGTGGAGATCTGGTGTGTTCAGCCTTTATTTGTCTCCCATTTTTACATTCATGATGTGAGAGTTCTCTGCCAATAATTGCTGATTCCCGTTCCCTTTCTAGACCGCCAAAGCCATCGAACAATTTGGAGCGGTTGTCGAGGAGCAGCTGATCAAACACGGCAAGAAGATCATTGGTGAGGGCACATTTGTGAAGGTGTTTGGTAAAAGCTAGGATAGGTTAGGCATTTCAGATGGAGGTTTATCGATTTAGATGCTGGAAATGTGATTCTTCTTCTGTTGCAGATGAACAATTTGTGCTGAAGAGAGTGGCAGACGTTGCCATCGACCTCTTTGCCATGGTGGTGGTCCTGTCCAGGTACGCAAACATTCACACAAGAGAATAAACATTGTAATGCTTTCCTTTTTTTTTGTTCTCTCTGTCCTCATTTCGTCTCTTCAACTTCCTCTGCTTCACTCTCCCACACTCTCTCTATCGTCTATCGTCTCGTTTATTCCACCCACAAACTCCAACGCACACTAAAGCAGACACTTGAGGCGCCTGAACCTTTCCATATCTCATCTATCAAGATTAGATTTCCATTCATGTGGTCACGATGCGATTTCACATCGATTCTCAAGTCAAATCAATTCCCCATTTATAAAAAAAAGGGGTGGAAAAAAACAACATTCTCAAGTCAGTATGTGCTCATTTCAGGATTTGCTAGAATCTGCTGTGAACAATAAAACACTTAAAATTCCTGTTTACATCTGCCGTGTTTTTGTCTATTGATTGTTTCTATTTTAACTGTAAAGCAACGTTGAGTACTATGAAAAGTGCTCTATAAATAAAATATTATTATTAATGTGTAAAAGATTATGTAACTTTTATATTTTAAAATAATTATTTTAATTAACCGCACAAAGGTGACATTCATTCATGCTAAACTTATGTTTAGTACATGAAATTATTATATTGTTTACCCTCCAGTCACTTATTTGTGTTGCTTTCTCTGCAGGGCTTCACGTGCTCTGAGTCAGGGCAGTGCCTCCGCTCAGCATGAGAAGATGCTGTGTGAAACTTGGTGTATGGAGGTAAGATCAGAAACACTATTATTCATATTCCTTAGTATAATATTAGGACGAATCATTCTATTCACACAGAGGACATATCCTTTTGGTTTTCGAACCATCATTCTGAGGTTTTGCTCTGCTCCTCGTCCCTCAGGCCCACGACAGGATCCTGCATGACATCAAGAACCTGCGCTCCAGTCAGTCCAGACAGCTCTTCAAGAACATGCAGGCCATCTCTGCAGTCACCGTGGAGAACGGGGGAGTGGTGGCTACTCACCCTCTGGGTTTCTAAATGCACCCCACGTCATCTGTTTTTTTTTATTTCACCATTCTGCATCTCTAGACGGCTTCAAGTCCTAACAACTTTGTTATCGCCATATTTCTTCCATCACAAATACCTGCCTATTTATTCCATTCCAAGGCCCGTTAGAATTTGGTCTGAACTGAAATTCTGAAATAAGAATGAATTCAAAGTAATTAAGAAAAATCTGTATTTTCCACAAAATGTCGTTCGCCCTACGACCGCTGCATCAACAACGGCTGCTGACTCGTCTCCCATGTGTGCATGGAGCATCTGAACACAGAACTTACTTCTCATCTTCATGACTAGTTGATTGAATAATCTCATCATTTAACTAAACTAAGTTGTGTTGTTATTTTTGTTCATAGATGTAAAATTAAATACGTCCGTAGAACTTTCAGATTAGTTTGCAGAGGACGCTTTGAACTAATCTGTTTTAGACATTTTTTTTATTTTAATTTATACACAAAGGGATGTAATTAGCAGTGTGATGTTTACACATATCTGCAGTGCGATCAAATGTGTGTAATGTTGTGGTTTTCCATGTACTTCCAATGCCTTTCTGCAAGTTAACTACATCACAGAAACGTTTGCCTTAGAAATCAGTCCGCGATGCTGTTAAGCAGAGCTTTTTTTAATGTGCAGGTCAACCATACTCTTCTACTAATGGCCGACACATTGACTTCCAAAGCCTTTTTCTCAGCCTTGAACAGCAATTCTCGAACAAATCTGGTACTTTAACATCTGATATGTTAATCTGCTGTGTCAAAACATTCATAAAACTTGAATTAAGTCCGTTCATTATGACTCATACTATTGAACAATGCTGCTTTGATTTAATAACATGATATTACACCTGTTTTATCATCTGAAAATAATGACTCAACTGTTTGGAGTCGCCGTTTGTACAGATCTTTGCGATTTTTGGTTTAACATCTTTTGGGATTCATAAATAAAACTATCCACTCATCATTTTTCTGGTTTGTCACTTTATCGTCTATCATTACACCTATTTATATAAATATTCATCATACTTGTGAAACAAGCCAAACTACACTGACTTCTTTCTGCTTTCTTGTAACAAATTTAACATTGAAACTCAGCCAAAAGGTCACTTTTTCCCCTCCCCTTCCCGCCAAACTCACTTCCTGTTTCTGTTGTCTAAATAACAACCCGTAGCGTTGCTTTCACTTCTCTTTTTTCAGGCTATTACCACTTGCGGTAAAGCCAGTTATCTGCTGCTACTTTGGAAGTAAAAACAGGAACCCCCCCGTCCTGTTCATGTAATGCACACTGACTTGACAAGTGTTGCCGTTGTGGGTGTGAGACTGAAAGATGGCGAAGGCCTTGCCAGCGCCTCGTGAGGCTCTGCGGTTAAAAGGTTGAGAATTTCCCCCGCCGCTTGTGGCACCGTCTGACTAAAAACTTCCTGACGAGCTCAGCAACCGTTCGGCAACTCGACAGATCCTACGTTCTCGCACTGCTTGCAGCGGTGTTATCGTTTCCTTTATTTAAAGTAGCGAGGAGATTCAAATTAACGATAGCTTTTATCATAAATGTGAAGCTGAAGATTACCATAAAGACCGGAGATGGGGGGTTATTTGAAACATTTCCTGCTTCTTTGCTCTGAGACTTGACACCAAAACCACCTTAAGAGGCGACTTTCCTGTATGTTAAAGTGACGATCACGTGAGATTCATTTAGTTACACAACCATTTCCCAAACGTTAGCCGGGTCCATTTTCTGTTCATGAATCCTGTAGACTTCACACCCAGAATGTGATCGAACAGATCAAATGTTTCTGTGTCGATCCCTTCACAACAAAGCAAAGTGTGCGTGACCTCTCTCTTTATTTCAAGGGTGGCCATTAAACACATTCTTTTATAAAAAGTCCAGACGGTTTACATATGTTTAAAAAGTCTTCCATCCCAAATGACGGAGGGCAGCGTGCCGCCTTGTGACCTGAAGGCTTGAGGCTCACATCTCTGGTCCAGCCAGGGAAACGTGAAGAGAACCTCCCCACTTCTTGAGTGTTGGCCACTGAGCTGTACTTCCGTGTGAATCCGCACGTCTGTCGAAAAGGTCAAAATCAGAGCATGATGTCTTGCGGTGTGACAGTGATGCCCTGAGATCTCTCAAGGCGGCTCCTTAAGTTCCTTTCAGGCCCGAGATGAGCCACTTCTTTGTGTTCCCGTGGCGGTAAAGATCCCATCAGGCGTCGTCCGCATCCCCCTGACACGAGTCGGAGTCATGTGAGGAGCTCCTGACCGGCATCGGCCCGGTTTCCTCCTCTGGGACTTGCGAGAGCTGCAGGGAGATGATGGTCTGCGCTGTCAGCGTTCGCTCCCTGAGGGGGGAAGATAAAGAGAGTAAAAATAACCTGAAACTAGGCTCACCCTGTGAACTCGCGTGCCCCTTTTGTGGTGTTGTGGTGAAATGCTTTAACACTTAGGAGGGATGTAATTTACTGTGGTTTCAAGGTCAAATCGTGCCACAAATAACCATTATAGTTCATCATAATGGCAGCAAATAGTGTTATCGAGCCAAATCAACCTATATTTGGCACAAACTGGTGTCATCTTTCAAATGTACATTATTATTAGTAATGGATAGATGCTGGAAGGCAGACCTATTTAATAAAATGAATAATACAATTTCAGAATGTATTTTATTATTTAAAAGTGTTTAGTTCAGATAAGCGACAGTGGGCCTGCATGGTAGCCTGGTGGCTTTCCAAATATTGTCCTCTAGTTTGATATTTTGGAAACTAGCTTGTTCTTTTGCTTTGTTTATATCTTTCTTGTTAATACATAAATATGAAGCTTCAGGAGCCAGCGGGTATATTTCCCACAAAATGTGGGATTATATCCCTTTAGCATATTGTGATCTGTCACCGGAACAATCTGATCTCAGAAAAAGTCACTTTTCTCTTTAAATGAATGTGTGTTTTGTTGAGGATTACAGATACTTTATGAACCAGTAAAATTAACATAATGGGCAAAGAGATGATCGTGATTGTTGTCATAGCTGCACCCCTGTGTGGTTTATTGCTTCTTAAAACAAACGTGTTTATTTTGACTTTAAGGAATTTTCCACAGTCATTTCATTTGTGACAGAAACTGAAGGTCAGTAAATAGATCCCCCCCCCCCCCCCCCCCTCACACTTATATATTTTTTCCATATGCAAATGTCACCATGCATGAATGTGTCGAGAAGCACGTGTTTAAACATTCATCCCCACCATGATGCAACTTTATGACAAGTTGTCGCCCCAGTGGCTTTATTCATGGTTAATAAATCATCTTAAGTTTTATTCATCGGTTATTATTAGGCTACTCATTTTGGGTTGCCAGGTTGTGAAAAGTCATTCTGGCTTAAATTGATGACTTATTAGAAAAGGTGAGCACGTGACTTATTTATGGAGTGTGGACTTGAAGTAAAAACTTCTAATGGATGCCGGGACCTACCGTGTTATGTGTTTGTCGTGTGGCCAGCTGGCGCGCACAGTCCAGCCGAGGACACGCTTCAAGTATCGGGAGCAGCAGGGGAACCTGTGGCTCAGCTGCTCCAGGAGTTCCTCTTTGCGCAAACCGTAAACAACCGGCGCGACGCACTGCGCCAAGCTGAAGAAAGCGAATATGACCACGGCGGAGAGCTCCTTGGTCTCCGGCTGGATGAGCGTCCGGCTCGTCAACACGCTCAGCACGAAGTTGACGAAGTTGGGGAGGAGGTAGACCGCCAGCTGGCTGCCGTGCAGCGCGATCGTCCTGCACCCGGCCCGGTTGCGCCGGTTCAGCACCCCGAGCCGCCGCCCCTCCACCAGTATCCTCACGTAGCTGTACAGGATGAGCAGCGTGCACAGCCCTATGAACATGACCTTCCGCAGCTGGCCTTTCATCAGCTGCTCCCGGCCGCACACCCCGCTATAAGGCCGGGCGTCCGGCGGCAGGAACAGGCTGAGGGGGATGAGCAGCGCCAGGAGCCAGGTGAGCGCGCCCAGCAGCCAGGGCCAGCGCCCCGAGGTGCAGCTGGCCGTGTAGCGCATCGGGTGGCACACGGCGCAGTAGCGGTCCAGGGCCATGGCCGTGAGCGTCAGGAGGATGTTGGAGGCGCTGCTGATCAACACGGTGAGCATGAGCAGGCAGGCGGAGCGCACCGGCCGCGCGTCCAGGTGGATCTGGTAGTAGAAGACGCTGCTCGTGCCCAGGTAGACCAGCGCGGAGACCAGCAGGTGGAAGACCAGCACGAAGCGGGCGTGACTCCGCAGCCGCTCCACGCGGACTATGGTCCAGTTGATGATGAGGTTGAAGAAGAGCAGCACCGAGAAGGACACGGTGGACACGTAGAAGCGCACGCAGGTGTAGTCCCGCGGCTGGCTGGACCCCGTGCTGTTGTTCGCGGACATCATCCCTCCTTTGGGTCCGGTTGGGTCTGGAGGATGAGGATGATGAAGGTGAGGATGGGCCTAGCAGGTGATGGGAAAGAGTTTGTCCACCTCATGATCCTCCTTCACTGCTGTCTCACTGAAGACTGAGTCAAATATGATCAACCTCTCTCTCTCTGTGTGTCTCACACACACACACACACACACACACACACACACACACACACACACACACACACACACACACACACACACACACACACACACACACACACACACACACACAGTTATATGCTGCCACCTTCCTGTGGACAATAAGGGCTGCTGTTGAATGTGTGATTCACTGTAACTGTAACTGTGAAGCATCCACTCGTCCTGCTACTTCAACGCTAACAGTAGAGGGAGACATCAGTCAAGGAGTGTCTGCACCTCCTATCAGGAAAATTCATTCATCACCCGTTTGGGGGTTTTGCACAGTTGTGCCCTCCCTGCCTGACCCCTAGACCTCTGGACCTGTCATGGCCCTTTTGAACCAGCATCATTGTAAGGCCAAACGATATTTTCATGCATTGGTGGGTTTTGCCTCTTCATTCTCCGTTATCATGCTGCCCTCGCCTGCCCTCAGATTCAAATTTGTCATTTATCATTTTTTTATGTGAAAGGATATGCAAAAAAATAAATGGATATCATCTAGCCATGAGAGGGACTTGCAGAAGCAGAATTAAATATGTTGGTGTGTGTCCTCTTGTTATAGTTTGTATAATCATAATAGATCACCAGTAGAATAACCAATTTAATGATACTCCTATTAGAAAGTCCACCAATACATGAGTGCTGCACTCTCACATACTGAGCTCCATTAGCATCTATTTAATCACTTATTTTTTAATCATTTTAAATGGAGTAGCTTAAAATGCATCTGCCAAATTTAATTGTCTTCAATTGTCTTCAATTTGCAAACACAAATAAATTATGTATGCACCTCCAACCACAGTAAGCTTTACAGTGGTATTAACAAACCACTGCACTCTGTATAATGCGGTCGGCTGGTCCTCTCTGTCTTTGAGGTGCAGTAACCACTGGCACTTTCTGTTTTTAAAGCAATTAGTGGACTGCACCCTTTTGCACTAGAGTTTTGATTCCTACCAAACAGATCCGACAACTGACTCACTCTCACGGTTCATCGTGCACGCTCAAACTTGGCAAAAGTGCATTCCTTTATGATGCCCTAGTACCTAGAACGCTCTTCCAGGCACTAAGTGAGAGGTACTCCCCTCTACTCCTCTTTTTAAGCAATTAGTGTCAAATCTATGCTCATCAAACTGCAACTGTTTTTAGTTATTTACTATCTTTTTTCTTTTTTTATATCTTTTTATCTTTATATATCTGTTTTTATTAGTATTGTTAATGCTTATGTATTATAAACTCGTCGTCATTGAAAATGAGGGAACTCTCAATGTCTTTCGAGTTTAAATAAAGGTTTGCAATCAGAAATCTGCCAGTATCATGTTATCCCTCCCCCCCCCCCCCCCCCCCCTTGTGTAAACTGGTAGTGTGCACTTTGATCAGTTTTATTGCGTCAAATGCAATCATCTACTGTCTGCGCGTGCGTGCTAGATTCGAGGGGGCAGTATTTCTGGGGAAACAGAAACTGTGCTGCTGCATTAGAGACCACCTACACTTGATGCGGGGGTTTGCTCTCTTTTCTTGCAGCGTGCAAAGTTTCATTTTGAGTGTCTCATCAGCTCACGGAACCAGGCAAAGAAAGAAGGTAAGAAGAAACCGTTTGTACCTTATTTTAAAATGGGACAATTAGCTTTGATCTTTGACTGATCCTGAACCTATTGTATTGTCGCTAATTCACTCGACAAGTTTCAGTGACAGAACGGAAAAAAACATGCTTTAAGTAAACAAAAATAACAAAATGCTGTGACGTCGTCACAACTGCCATTAACAGCTCTCAGTGGCTAGCTTGCACCTGCACATTAGCTTACCACTCCCCACTCGTTTAGCAGTTATTTATCCTTTTAGACTGAAGCATTGTAACTTTGCAGCTATTACCTGTAAAATAATAAGTTACATATTCACCATACATTTGAGTAATTTAGCCTGAATCACAACTTCAAGGAATAAACCATTTAAGCTAGTCGGCTAAATGTTATCCCAACTACTTCGTGTTAGCTAGGTTAAACAAATATCCATAATTCAGAAGCCCATAGTTGTGTTTTCTGTAAGACATTTAAAAACTGAGCACCGGGTGAATACTTCGAGGAAAAGTGCTTTATAATAGTGTAATAGCGTGAAAATTATGAAAAAATGCTTAATTTTCCAACTGCCAGCACATTAGCTGTCTGAACTGTTAGCTAACTAGCTATCTTTAATCTACGCGAAGCTCTCCCACACGATGGTTTTATGATTTATATGGCTTGAAATTAAAGTAGAAGTTACTTCGCACTCAGAAAGTACATTATATTTAAAAATTGAGCGCGTAATTTAGGTTGTTTGAAAGTTCAGTGACGGCGGTTAACTAATTAACTAATGCTGCCTTCACGTGGTGTCGTAAATAGGAGTTGCCACATGGAAATTCCTCATGAATGAGCCCTCAAGTGTTAATTACGAGTTTCGAGATAATTGTGATACCCTTCCCGAGTCCCGAGTTGGGGTCATGGATGGATGATTTTCTATATTTTTTGTTTATCCTGCAGACATGGCCCTCATCCAGCAGCAGCCAACCCAGGTGGTGACTGTGATGTCCAGTTCCCATGGCCCCGGCAATTGGAGCACCGGCATGTGCGATTGCTGCAGTGATATGGGCACCTGTAAGTAAATTATATATTGATATGTCTGGGAAAACACAGAGAATGGTGTCAGACCTGACAAAGTACCTCCAGAGCCACAGATACATAATTTTCACTCTATATGACCATTAAACCAGCTTTTTATGTGTGAAACTGAAAGTTGAGCTGGAGAGGAAGTTCACTCTTCTGTATTCTATCATTATGGAACTGTTGTGAATGCCAAGATTTACACATAAGCACTCGCAAGAGGACCCCACAATGGAATTTGAGAAATATCGTAAACCACTTCTCCCTAAAAGTTGTTTCTGTTCTGCCCCTCAAGGTTGCTGCGGCTTTTGGTTCTTCCCTTGCATGCAGTGCCAGACCGCCGGTGACCACGGTTGGTGCTGCTGCATGCCACTCCTGGACGTCTGCTGTGTGGTGTCCTGCTTGCTCCGCTCCTCCATCAGAGAACGCCACAACATCCCTGTAAGGCTGGCTCAGGGAGGGAGGGGGCTATACATCTTCCCATTATGACTTTCGGTTGAAAAAGCTACAATAACGTTAAAAGTTAGCACCTGTTTCCCAGTTAGCGTTTCAGTTCTCACCATCGGTGCATGGAGAGATTGATGGTTTTTAGTCTGAGAGAAGAAAAAGGCTGTATAGCGGCCGCCCATGACATCCTGTTACACAAGCTGTGGTTGAGGTGGTGCCACCTTTAGACCAATGTGCAGCTGTTAGATGCAACACTTTTCTCCTTCTAAATACTGTTGAATGCATATTTTGCATAATATGTGCAGAGAAACAGACAGAATAGAGGCAAACGAGAAAAAGGAAATGAGAAAAATATAGCAATATTAATACCTCCCTCCGACCCACGCAGATGGTCTGAGGTCCGCCCACCATAGTCTCACAAAATCACGAGGGAGAAACTGCAGTTTGTAGCCTCGGCCCAAAGCCCTCTGAAACCTGATCCATCATCTTTGATAGCAGCTCATTGTTTGTGATGCAGCTTTCCTGCTCGGCAAACGGGGAAGCACATTGATAAAATTAGCTCACAATTTGATTCCATATAAAATACAGAGCTCATGATTCAACACATTTGACAATGTCACGCTAAAAATGTATACATTTTGAGGAAATTGTACAAAAATCGGTCATTTTTTGTAGTTTTCATGTATATTTGAGTGTAAAAATTCTGGTTCTGATGTTGAATGTCTCTCTTTCTCTCCTCTTCCTCGTCTTCCTCCTGCAGGGCTCATTCTGCGACGACTGCTGCAAACTTCTCTGGTGTTACCCGTTTGTCTGGTGCCAGATGAACCGGGAGTTGAAGATCAGGCGCACCCATCAGGGCCACAGCTCCACCGTGGTCACCACACAGCTCGTGAGTGGATAGGACACAACCGCTTTGTTTGTGGGTCCAGGGCATTTCTTTTCTATATAGTGCTCAAGTTATTCTGCTTAATGTTCCTGTGCCTTTCCAAATTCGCCATCTTTGTACTATGCATATCACTTTGGATGCCAAGTTTTAGCAGTTAGCACTAAGCATTATTAACATGTTTTATACCAATAGTTGCCTTTTGTAACGCCTACTTTTTTCAAAATCTTGCTGTTCAAAGACTGAGTTTCACTGTTGAAGCCAGATGTTTTGAGTTGGATGTTGTCACGTCACCATGTTGGATGTTATGATACTGTATGAGGTCTGGTAAACTTCTGGTCTGACGTTTCATTCCCTCTGGTCAATAAAATGTTGCTAAATGAGTTAACAAACTCCATCTAATGCAATCTTTTCACAACAACCAGATCACGTCTCACTTCCCTCTTTTCTTAAGATATGAAAGTTGGTAAAAATAGACAAACTGTCAAAATGTAATGACTTATTTGTTGGTCTTTAAAATCATGATAACATTGAACAAAGGGAGCGTTGGCAAAAAAGGAACACAGCTGAAATGACAGGGATGTTGTGGGTGAACAGGAGTTCCCTGATAAGTGAGTAGCTTCCACAATGTTATTAACCTTTTGTTACAGTGGCCATTTATTTATCTCAAAGTTAAGTGTCTTTGTGAGAAGAAATACATTATTTAATTTGCTTTAAAAATCTTCCACCACTTTGGTTTTGATTGAAATATTTCTAAAGCTGTTGTATGAATTTCCATCCAACCTTTGAGAGTTTGTGTTTGAAACACTGAGGAGAGTTCCAGCTGTAACCGAGGGGAGGGAATCAGAGGAAGCGGGGACGTTTCTCTGCCAAACTAAACATTTGGGACTTTGAGATTTTGCCTGAAAACACAGATTCAGTCCAACTATCCTCCCAACTCAAAACAATTCATGAGGGGAGTTTTGGGTGAACCTCGTAATCGAAAGGAAAAACACTTAGCGAAAGCATTTCCTGTTCTCGGTTTCATGTTCATCTCAGATTAATGTAATGTAATAGTCAGTTGGTCCATATCGGGGAAGTCTGTTGCAAAATAGGGTTAAGATCCTGTCAGATATAAGAGAGCCCTATCTTTCATATTGTTTTTTATATATTAGATTGTGAACATTCAGCCAAGGGACGAGTGAAAAACAATCCACATGAAGCCAAGGAAAAAATGACAGTGCCTTGTGGTATTTTTAATGGACACACACACACACACGCACACACACACACACACACACACACACACACACACTGTGCCCTTTCACAAGTATTGGTTCCACAATTATTGGTTTTCTAAACATACAATGGTTTTCTGATAAATGTGGTTTAGTCCAGCTGGGCCATCGGCGCTTTGGGAGTTCAAGCACTTCCCTTTAAAGTTCCACTAACAGGGTGACATCCTCACCAGTAATACTTCATTGTATTCTATTCTGTCGAATAATGGAGAAAATAGACACACAGAATAAACGGCAGGTTAGCGGATGCAAACATTTTATATTGGAGCAGTTTTACAAGGATGTCTTTTCAGGAAACTTTCAAGAAAACTATGACAGGCCAATAAAATAATGTTTTGTTTCCTTCCAGCACTGAACACATTACCATCACTTAAAGCCAGATCCTTCTTGTGCTTATGCCTGAAATTTTGCTCACTGAAGTAAAGAAAAATCTCTTACTTCCTTCTTTTTATTTTTTTTTCTCTATTTGCAAAACTGAACTGCCTTAAACTGGCAGCGAACTCTCAAACGTGTGTGAGTTTATTCTGACCTTTTGGTTGCTCAAGTCACTTCACTGTAATTTCCCACGATGCGATGTCTTGCATAAAATAATTCATGTTTTGCAGCTGACACACAGCCGCTCTCCATGTGGCTTAATACTATGACTAATAATGCATTTCCTGTCACTGTTTTTAGTGGTATTGCTCAAGATGTTTCCCTGTTTCATCCCATATTCTTGCTTTCAACATTAATGTTGCATCACAAAGTGGTACTGGAGACTTCATCAGGTATTTTTTTGTAAAAGGCAAAAAAAAAGACATAAAAATGCAGCCATCACACTTGCTGATGTTGCTCTGTAACTGCTGGATGTGTTAATACAAATACGGTAACTAAAGCTAAAGTTCACCTCTACTTCAGGCCATGTTGTTTCTGCTGCCCCCAAGCGGCCGAAAATATGGATGGTTTAAAACGCCATCCATCATCAATGTTCATGTAAAAAAATCAAATAAACCCCAGACCAGTGGCGGTTCTAGACAAATTTTACTGGGGGGGCCAAGGTGGGGCCAATGTTTGATCAGAGGGGCACATTAAAAAATGGAAAGTGCCGTTCTCACTCTCATCTCGCATCCGGCAAGGCAGTGTTTGGGTGCGTCGCTCTAATTATTCCGTGTAGAGCGCTGAGTCACATTAGTTCCGCTTTTGGCGCTAGCGCATAAAATCGTAATAACTTGATCAATTTATTTCATTTTCATTTTATCATTCAGTCAGCTTATTCAGTCAGCTCTGGGGGGGCCACAGGGGGGGCCTGGGACATTTTTACAGGGGCACTGGCCCCTGTAGGCCCCCGTGTAGAACCGCCACTGCCCCAGACAAAACATGCTTTTTCAGGAAGATAAAAACAGGGTATTTTGATTTATAGTTGCTGCAGTATTAAAATGCAGATTATTGTATATTATTTGTAATACGTCTTTAAATATGTGACGAGATCTCATATTTATTTAACCTTTGTGCCCTCCTGCTTTTTCCGCTGCTGTCCATTGCAGAGGAGAGTTATCGTTTTTCTCATAGGAGGTGAGCTCTGGTTTGTGTGTGTGTGTGTGTGTGTGTGTGTGTGTCAGTCTTATCATTTTACTCAGGTCAGTGTGTCTCTGGAGGAGTCAAGGTCTTAACTGGCATTTTATTTATTTTATTTTTATTTTATTTCTCAGTAGCACAGAGGACGGTGATTGTATGGAGGATTTAATATCTCCCAGAAAACAGTGGCCGTTTGCCAACAACGTTCCTGTTTATTTCTCTTCATCTTTAGAAACTTTTTTCTGACATCCCACCATTGTTTCACCAGGAGAGCCGGATTTACACTCCTTCCAATCCACAAGTTCCTACAACATTTTAAAACTACCGGTATTACACGACCTTCCATATTTTTCGATCAGATGGGGGGAAAAAGATTGAGTGCAAAGTTTTGTGTTGATCGGACGCTCGGCTTAGAAAAAGTAGGTTTCTAAATCTTTTCATACTGTTTGTGTTCATTTAAAATGCACCACCTAGTGGCCGATTGACCTAGTGATCTCAAATTGTGCATTGCATTGCAACAAACAGGAAGTTGGTACTTTATGGCTATACTTTATCATCTTAACTCTAGGGAACACGTTGATGTAAGAACGTTGAATGTGTGATCAGTTCAGTGTGAGCGAGAGAGTCAAAAACGCTTTAACCTTGATTATATCGCCACCTGCTGGCGGACATGTGTCATTTCACACTCGAGCTTGGACCCCTAATAATAAAAATCTTTGGGGCCCCACACTGCATTGCACACCCCCATGCCACTTGGGCTTGGACCCTTAATTAAACTCAAAAGAATGAAAGGAGCACAAAGAAAGCAGTGTTAACATCTGATTTGCTGTAGAGGGCAGCGTTGCACTATAAAAATGATTGAGATTGATGAAACTTAATGTACATTTTTAAAAACTTTTAGAGCGATCATGTTTAGTAAAGCTACTTCCTGCAAGCTGTGGTCTACATTTAAATATGGTACAGTCATATATCATTTCAGTAGCTGAAGATGAAACATGCAGTCGGGAGGATTTGATGGTAAACACGTCATGTTGAAGTCGGCACATCTGCAGGAAGTGAAGTGTGACTGTGGGACTGTATAAAACAGCAGGTGCCAGTTCGCGGGCCGGACAGACAGGAAGCAGTATTTTCCTCTTTTTTGCGCACCTCTAAATAGAAAGGGGAAGTTTTCTCACTGGCTGAATTTCTAGAGCTCAGCCTGCGTTGTGAGGACAGGACCTCGGAGCCCAGATGGACGTCTACCAGGAGGCAGTGCGTTATCTGGAGTCACGGCGTGTGCCAGGTGAGGGAAGGAGACGTTGTGTTTGTTATGTAAAGAAACAAACAAGATAAAGCATCTCTTCACTCGAAGAAAGTGCAGTCATTTACTCATTTTGTTTGTTGGAAATGCATCATAATCTTCTAAAATGTGAGTGTAAACCAACAACCACATTGATGTTAACACATTTAAGCAGATATGGGAAATCATTTCATCCTATGTGTTGTTTCTACGTGTTGTTTGTGTGCCGGCTGTAGTTGAAGCAGAGGCTGAAGTCCTGGAGGAGGATGTGTTTCAGGAGGAGGCGGTGTCCTGTTTGCTCTCTCCTCTCCATCCTGAAACCTTAGACGTACCCGACACCCCTGTGAGTTCACATTCCTTCACCTCGCAGACGTAAAAAACGCTCTTATGGTTGAAGAAAGGCCAGTTTAAAATGCAAAAGTCATATACGTTTTCAACCGACATCAGAAAATGTTTTCCAAAACCCCCACTGTGTTTTGTTGACACGGACTTTACTTCCTCCTTTCGCCCGACCGCAGTATAGAAAAGTAGTAAAGAAGTAACCCTTCTGTTACGTCCACACACGGTGCACACTCAATGTGGGCGGCAAAATACAGAAGTGACAGTTTTATGAACCCAAATAAGGGAATATATCTAATGTAATTTAATGTAATAAATGTAAAAGTCTTTTTCCTCATTTCAAAACTGAAATATTGCAGCATTTGCAGCATCATTGACTTGTCAGGGTGCTCATTTTTAGTTTTTGTTTCAGTGAGAGTGTGAATAGGGGGGGAGAGAGGGGGGATGACACACACAGAAATGGCCGCCGGTCGGATTCAAACCCGGGGCCGCTGCAGTGAGGACTTAGCCTCGGTACATGGGGTGCCAACTCTACCGACTGAGCTATACGGCGCCCCCTGGGGCACTAATTTTGAGACTGACTGTGATTTCAGACATTATGCAGCCCGCGGGAAATGTTGGAGAGGAGGCTCATGGTACTAAAAGGCATCCTGGAGAGTGAGGAGGTTTATCTCAGAGAGCTGGAGGCCTTGCTGATGGTAACATACGCACATAAACACAGAAAAGAGTGAAAAGGGGAAGACCCCTGTTGATATAATTATTATTACTGTTACTCTTTGCTGTCCTGCCGTTTTACCATGTTGCCTGAAGGAGAATCAACGAATAACCCTTTTTTTCCCCGAGTCAAACTTGCTCCCCAAAGACAGTTTTTTTAAACTTGACATGAAAGAAAAGGAGGTCATTCCTTCGTTTTGCATATTAACGATCTCCAAGTATGAGCAGCAGTTGTGTGTATGTGGTTAGTGTGTCAAAAATACATTACATGCAGAGCATCCAATGTCCTGGATTGTTCTCCATCAGAGACAAGGTTCCCTTTTTTCCTCCCATGTCTACAGTTAATACGAAGCTACAGCTAGCAGTCAGTTAGCTCAGCGTAGCATACTGTAGCAGTGGAAACAGCTAGCCTGTGTCTGTTTAAGCTAACAAAAGCCATTACATTATACATTACATTGACATGCACCTCTAAAGCTCATAAATTAACATGTAATAACTTTATTTAATCCATACAAAACCAAATCTGGCAACTCACAACCATGAAATACAGCTAATGCTAGCTTAAACCAACCCCCGAACAGTTCATAATATAGCTTTAGAGGCACCGATAAACAGATGTCGTCAAGTTTGGGCAGAAGCTCGCAAGTATTTATGCTAAGCTAAGCTAGCTAACAGCTAGCTATAGCTTCATATTGACTGTGCAGATATGAGAGTGGTATCCGTCATCATATTCAGCTTCTGAAGGAGAGTGAATATGTGTAAACTATTCCTTTTTTAGCTTTTCAGTTGATGGTAAATGACACCAAATAAATGCTGAAATGTATTTAATTTCTCAGGGTTGATTCCTGATGAGATAAGACCCTTTGAGGGTTGTAGGATATTTGTTCACACATTCTTTTATCTGCTTATTTCTCCTTATTAATTTTGTTCCATATCTTCCACACAGCTTGTTCTCGCCCACATCGGGTGCCCTTTAACCTTTTCTGCTTGTCCAGCTGAAGTTTTGGACTTATTTTTCCTGCAGCCCATGAAGGCGCTGCGAGCCTCGGCCGGGACCTCCCAGCCAGTCCTGTCCAGTCGACAGGTCCAGACTGTTTTCTACCAGGTGCCTGAGATCAGAGACATGCACCAGAGCTTCTACACGGGCCTGAAGGCCCGGCTGAGCCACCAGACTGAACCTGGCGAGAGCTACACCGGCTTTGAGCTGATGGTGGGGGACCTGTTTCTGAAGATGGTGAGTCCTCTGTTGGGTTCAGAAGTGGAATAGGAGTAGATCATAGTCACACACCACAGTGACTTTCCATACGTCGGTTTATACAGAAGTGAACACGCATAAAAACACATAAAACGCTGCTGCTATGACTATGCTGCTACAATGATTTCAATGAGAATGTCTCTTCTACTCTTGTATTTCTGTGGTCAAGACTAGCTGTGGTTTAGTGCTTGTATCCTGTGTCACAACTTCCTCCTTGATCATTCTTATTAGTGCATGACATATGGTGAGTTTACTTAATGACAGTGTCACCGGAAGATTCAAATCAACACCTGTGTGTGTGTGGAGCCATGACAAATAATATTAATAATAATGATTCCCTTGTGGTACCGAAAAACACTCCAAAAAGGGGGTCGATTTACGGTTTCACGTGCTCGTTGGTTGGTTACTATGGTTTTGCTAAAACTGAGCGAAGGAAGCTGTGACGTAAACTAGCCGCCGGCCACACATTATGAGCTGATAGCGTTATTTTTCACCTCTCAGAGTTTTTAATTTTGCATATTCTTGCCGTGCTCTCAGGTAGAAGTTGGCTTTTTTGTTTTTATAACTTATGATTTATGGAGGAATGTCAGAGGAAGTGAAATTTGTTTTCGAGCATGCCATCGGGCATCAAGAACTGTAGCTTTAAATAAAAAAGGCAGACGGACAAACATTCATTTCCACATCCTAATATTAGTGCTCTTCAAATACAACCACAAAGTGTCCTCATGGACGGATCATGTCTGTTTCTGGGAATGCAGAAGGTTTTCATGTGTTGGGGTTTTTTGCTTTACATGCTTGCTTTCAGGTTAAATAACCCCACATCGGACAATGACATTCCTGACATGAATTATTCGAAACATTTTTAGATCAACATGACGAGAGAGGAGATGTGAATGGTTAAATATGCCAGTCATAACTCGGCTGAGTGCATCTACGACTCCCCGTCCCATCTGCTGCTCCGCGCCCACAGCGGGGGGAGATGACTGTTTGCACTGTGTTTGGCTAACAGATAACACAACTACCAATAAACTCACTGCTGCTAAGCAGGCAGACAGTTTGAGGGAGTTTCATTTGGATTCAGGCAAAACTGTATCAAGTCCATTATACAACGACTTGAGTTTGAATGAGATATATTCCTGCTTTAAGCACAAACAGACACACACACACACACATGCAGAGAACTATCAAACGTGCCAGCCGACCTCTGGTGTCTTTTATGCTGGGTGTGTCCAGGCAAGCAGGTGTGTCCGTTTCACCTGATGACTCCCTGCAGAGGCTCAGAGCAGGAGAACCACAGGTGGAACAAATAACGTCGTTAATGTCGTCAATCACACTGAGCTTTACCTGCCGAGACAAACATGTAGGCTTTGACATTTTGGTTCGGTTTTATTCATACAAAAACAATACACAAAACCAAAAAAACAATAATCAGTAGAGTTAGAGGTATGATTGTGTGAGAAACTGAAATAAAGTCCTATAAAACAAAGCATAAATGGCATGAAAAAACAAGATAGTATGTATGAAATTTAAGACAATTAAAAAAACAAAAGTAACTTTCAAAAAAATTGAAACACAATTAAAAAAAAACAAAAGTAACTTTCAAAAATGTTTAAAGACAATCAAAAAAATGAAAGGGAGCCATTTGAAGCAGAAAAGCAAGACATTTTAATTAATTTATGCACCATCGTTGCCACTTAATTTGTGAAAGCCCAGTGATCCTGCCAGTGGATCAGTCCTAACAAACTCATGCTCGGAAAAGAAAACATATTATTTAAAAATCTAGTGGATATCTTAGTTTACAAAAATAACAAACAAACTTAATTTATGTGTTTATTAGAAACGTCACAAGGTTTTTTTTTTTAACCCCTTTTTTAAGTCATGTTGCTTACTGGATAAATCTTGCTAATGTGAATTTTGATAATGTTGCAGAGCACTCGTGTTTTTCCCCAAATTAATCAGATTCATAATCCCTTTTCAAGGCAGACACTTTGATTAGAAACCTTTTATCAATATTTCGGTACGTAGACCTTCATTGGGTTACTTGTCTCAACAGGAAAAAGCACAAGTGGAACTAATAACAGGATTTGGTTTCAGTAACTCCTCCAATGCAGCGCAGCAATGAACTATGTTTGAGTTACCTTTGATTTTAGTTCCATCCGACACTTTCGGCAGCATGTGCCTAGTTTTGTGACTAAAATGAACTGGTTCAAGGTTGGTTCATTGTTCTACAACACAGCGTTGCACAATGAAGTAACCCTAGTAACCCTAACCCTAATCTGGAGGGTGCTTCACCTCCTCCATTCATTCATCCCTCATTGTGCCTCGCCAGGTGAACCAGATCGGTCTGTACGGTGGTTTCATTGGAAACTACGAGGAAGCTGTTGAAGTTGTTCGCAAGTGCACGCAGTCGGACCCTCTCTTCCGAACCCTGGCCCAGGTACCACAAACCCCACCCCTCCACAGGAACACCCACCGTCACAGGTCCTGTATCTGAACCGGTCTCACTTTGTCCTTCCAGAGCATGATGTCGAATAACAGCTCAGACAAAACTCGGACCAAATACACATTTGAAGGTACATCTGTCATATTTCTTTATTTTTTGTTTGTTTATTTGATGACTTGTGTCTTGATTGCTGTTGTTTTGTCTTCACAGCTCTACTATACAAACCTTTGGACAGAGTAACCAAGACCACACTAGTGCTGCGTGTGAGATGATCAATCAATTCCTCAACCTTTGTATCTTCTGTTGTTTCCCTCCCGCCCACTCTGCATCGCTGACTTAACAACCGTGTGACTTTGTAGGACCTCCTGAAGACGACGCCGGAGGAGCACGGCGACCACGCCTTACTGCAGGAGTCTCTGAGATTGTCCCGCAGCTTCCTGTCTGGCGTCAACGAGAGTTCACAGGGCAAGAGGGAGGTCACGCTCAGTCACGGCATGGTGAGGCCTCAGACACAAACCTGCCCCATGATGGACGTGAAACAAGCTGAGGTCTTGCTGACACCCACGCTCGTGTACGTGCATCGATGTGTTTGTGTGTTTCTCAGAGGCGTAAGCTGATGCGTGACGGTTTTGTGGTGGACTCGAGCGAAGGGGAGCGCAGCCTGCGTCACCTCTTCCTTTACACCGACCTCCTGCTGTGCACGAGATTCAAACATGCAACCAGAGGGTGAGAGCATGTGGGACATGTGGTCGACTATTTTTATTTTCTCGAGCGTTTGCAGTTTACAGCTCTGTCTTCTTCTTCTTCTTCTTCTTCTTCTTGTTCTTCTTCCAGGAAGCAGGATCAGTACAGGTTCTGCTGGTTCCTGCCTCTCGCTGGTCTCAAACTCCGTTGGGTCGCGCACCACGAACATTCCCCGGACACACAGCTCCGCTTGCACACCATCAGGACCAAGATGTACCTCCTCCGACAGCAGCTACGGCAACACGCAGTATGTTCATGTGACGAAAGCAGAGAAAACACACACTGGTTTTGAACAGACAAGTGAAACAGAACCATGTTTGTGTACAGGCGGGGTCCAGGGGTTTGACTTGGGCGGCTCGCAGCAGGAAGAAAATGGAGCAAATGGAGCTGATGCTGCTTACACACTCCCCTGTTTACACACTAGAGCTGCACAGCCCCAGTGGCAAGGTACACACACACATATACACAGTCTTATGTTGTCAATATATATATAAAGTAAATAAAAGAATCTGTTTCGTCCAAATGCAGAGCCACAACCTTCTCTTCTCCTCCCTGTACGAGCTCGAAGAATGGAGAGAAGCCATTCACAAACTCACCACAGACAGTAAGTTCACAGCGTCCAGGAGCCGTCAACACGGAGAAAAAAGGATGTGGTTGATCGTGATTGTAGGTGTGAACAGCTGTGACAGGGTCAGGAAATGTGATGACCTTGAGCTTTAGCAACCTTTACCTTTATATAAACCAAGTGGTGAGTGGTAAAATAAGAAATAATCGGCAATAAATAGTAAAAGAAACATTTATAAATGACTACAAACTAGAAAACATGGTTGTGGATTATAGTCTCTGCCAATGTATGAGTCAGTTCTAAGCTTATTTACATTTTTTAAGCCAGGAAAGGTGTTTTTCTTTCTCCTGTTGGCTGATGGTTGCCTGTATTTGCTGTGTGTTGTGATCAGACGTAGAAACCGTCCCTCCAGACCTGCTCACCCTCACCAGTGCATGTGCCAAACTACGAATGACTCAGCATCCACCACTTCACAGCACAAACCCCAGTACGACCATCTCTGACCTCCTCCTCACGCCAGAAACACATCCTGTATCTGACACGCAACACGCTGACTCTGGGCTTTCACCTTTTTGATCTCTTAAATCCAGCCTTGAATCTGTTTTGTCTTTAGGTCTCTCTCGGTTTCTCTTTTGTTCAAATCCCGTGAGCTTCAGGATATTAATGTCTCTGTGTGTCACCAGTAGAGGACAAGGAATCTCTGTGTGGGACTCTGAGCGCGTGCATCCACTCTGCCTACGGCCTGCAGCAACCAGCCTGTATGTTGAATATGGGATTTGTAATTTTTGATTGCACTAGAAGCCAATTAGTTGAGAAAAAATGACAACAGAAGTGCATTTTTTCGTTCTCAGGCGTGTATGTGTGCGTTGAAGTGGACGGCTATGAGTTCTACGATAAACAAGCCCAGACACACTCATCAATCCACAGCCTCAACCCACACTGGGACCAGGTTTGTTATTCTTTTACAAAATAATTAATTCACGTATATTAAATGTGGATAGAAGAGAGTTCAACTGATATGAAAGGCAGATGATTTTGAGTTCAGGGTGTCATGTGACTTCTTCGTGTCTAGACAGCATCCGACGTGATGTGAGGCTTCGGGAGGATTAAATAGTCAGACCAGACCAGGCCACGCTTTAAACATGATCAGTGGCAGTAAAATCTACACTAAATCCAACTGGTAGCCGGGATCAAAAGGCTTACAATAAGACACGAACGCTCCCGTCGTAGCTTCGGCACCCTGCCGTTGTTGTCGAGGGTCAACGCCATGTCTTTCTGTCACAGGAGCTGTGTTTCCAGGTGGACGGGGCGCAGCACCTGAGGGTGCTCTGTGTGACTCAGTCGGATGAACAGGATGATAGTGTCCTGGGCAAAACATCTGTAAAGGTATGAGGAAACACGTTACTATCATTCTGGAACACTTATCAGTGAGGTAGTGGAGTATTTAGTCACTAAAGAACCACATATTTGCATATTTAGGAGGTGGTGGAGACCAAAACGGAGAGAGTGAATATATCTAATATCTAATATTTTGTGTTTGTCTGCCAGTTGGAATCTAAAACCCTGAATAAAGGATGGAGGAAACAGACTCTACACCTCGGCCAGGTGGAGGTGTCTCTCTCCCTGAAGCACTGTCCCCACCCGCTTGAACCACCGAGCTCCACAACCCAACTACACCCCGTCTTCTGTGTCCCCATTGAAACCGTGGCTCAGTAAGTGCTGGTGCTTGAAACGGAAAGTTGGTCGAGAGTTACTTCCCTCTGGGGATGTTTTTCTCTGCTGTTTTTAGGGAAGTGAGGTCGTTCGTTACAAGAATCAAATCTAAAATTACACGAATCAACCAATCCAGTGGTAGCGGTTTATTTCCTGAATACTGTTTGTGTTGTTAGGCAGGAGGGCACGCTCGTCCCACATGTGGTGCGCTGCTGTGTGGAGGAGGTGGAGAGGAGAGGCATGGACGAGGTGGGCATCTACCGGATTTCAGGGACCGCCAAGGACATCGGCACGCTTAAGGCTGCGTTCAACAGCAGTAAGAAAAACACTCTGAGAGTTCTGTCAGCGTGTGCTTTAACACACTTGAATTCAAACAGATTTACTTTTTATTCATCCAAAGTTTTGAGTTTTATTTTGATAAATTTAACTGATGATGGTGCCAGATGAAGGATTCATCCTCTGGGGACCATGAATGAACCAAATTTCACAATAGTTGCCTGACCAAAAAAGTGTAGACCTCAAGGTGGCTCTATGGGAAGAGGGGGGGACCATTAAAGTCATTAGGATTCTATGACAAGGTGTTTTGTCTTGTGCTCATAAGGAAGGAAGTGAACGCCAAAAGCCTAAATATTTCTCACACTCATAACGCCCTCTCAGATCTGCGTGAAGCGGTGACCGTGCTGAGGAGCGCTGAAGTCAACGTGGTCGCCGGTGTTCTCAAGCTGTACTTCAGGGAGCTGCCGGAGCCTCTAGTACCCTCTGAGATGTTTCTGAGCCTGGCTAAGGTGCTGGGTGAGCCAACGAAACATTCTTAAACTAAATTCACCCCCAAGATTCTTGAAATGAACTCTCGACTGAAGTTCACGTATGCATGTTTCTCTCCCCTGTAGACATCCAGGACATAAACGGCCGTCTGGTCTCCATGTTGTCCCTGCTGCACTCCTGGCCTGACCCCAACCGCAACACCTTCCTGTACCTCCTGAACCACCTCCAACGGTCTGACACCACTTAGGCGGCAGCTTTATTATCTGTCAGGGATTGATGACGGAGGCACTAATCCCACATATCTTTGAATCATTTTCCTCCAGAGTCTCTGAGAAGCAAGACGTCAACAGGATGTCTCTGCTGAACCTGGCCACAGTGTTCGGTCCGAGCCTCTTACGCCCCCCTGTGGTTGGACTTGGGCATGAAGGGCCCACCGTGGATATCTCCCAGGAGGTGGTGGTGCAGGTGGGAATGAAGCACACGTAAAGGCGATACTTGGAGTTGATTGATTGATGTTTGGTTTTGTTCCAGTTCAACACATTTTCTGCCCAAATAAGGTATTTGCTTTCTAGTGAGGATTATATTTATTGTCTTGATGTTTGAAAACAAAATAGTTTTCAGTTATATTCAGCTAGTTGTGATGTTTATTTTGCAATGCGATGATTCAAAATATGGAATTATTTTTAGTTGACCAAAAAGTAGTCCAAATTAAATATATAATAATTATAAAATAACCATTAAGCTTTATTTGTAAACCTTTAAGTTGCTTAAATTCTCCAAGTCTTTCCAGAGGAACTTAGATCACACACCGTTTAAACGATACATTACAAACTACTGTGTTTCAGGTCCAAGTGGTTTTGTGCTACCTGCAGTGCAACAACCTCCCTGAAGCCCAGACGTCTCTGCCACATGACACAGACCCTGAAGATGAGACCACCCACATGTGAGACCACCACCGGTGTCTCGGCGGGCAGGAAACCCAAATACTGCACCTCGAAAATTATCTGCGTGAGAACTGTACGACAATAAAAGTATTTATTGATTAAAAAAAATACGGACTACGACTACGATTCAAAAAATAAAATATGTTACATTTTCAGTTTTAATTCAATCAATATTTTTATATAATATTTAAATATAAACTAAATAACAATAGATTTTTTGTATTTTATAACTTATATATTTACCAAGGATGTCATAGAAGGCCGTACTTATATATTGAAAGCACATTTTCTCACCTTTGTTTGAGGCTTTTACATTCTTAACTGTAGAGCCGACAAAGGTCAAGAAGTGGTAAAAAAAAAAGAGGTGAAAACTCTCCAGCAGTGTTCTCAGTAGTATATATGGACTGGGAGTAATGTGGAGTTAAAATGTGGTTGAGGAAAAGTCATGGGTGCAGATGTTGTGAAGAAAGGTCAGAGGTCACCTCCCCGAGCCTGAAAACCAATCGGTTACGGTTCAAATCCAACTAGACGGAGTTCACCACAAAGTGTACGCCTCATAAAAGTCACACACACACACACACACACACACACACACACACACACACACACACACACACACACACACACACACACACACACACACACACACACACCATGTAGGAAGCCGACACACACATGCGGCCCGTGTTCGACCCATCCACACCACAGATGGGGAGTCTCTTTTTCAACCGCACCACCTGGGCAGGCCGGGCTAGTGTTACCCCCAACCTTTTACCCCCCTCACTCTTTTGATCGCTAATCCTGGTCCCCGACTCCAGCTCCGCAGTACTAATAGACTCTGTGTGGACGCCATAACAACATCCAGAACAAAACTGAAAGAAAACGGTGACTCACCCCGCTGCCCTCGGCGTCATAAATCACCTGTCCCCTCTTAACGCGCTGGCTGCCAAAATAAAGTTCCGCTTTGGCGACTACAAAGACAAAAATGAGGTTCAGACTACAAGACTACAAAGGCCCGAGACGTCCCAGACTTTTGTGACCCGAAGACTGGACTAGCTGCTGGGAACATTTTTACAGGAGAAGTCAGTTTGTGGATTTTATTTGCACTCCTGGAGCTGAAAGTGAGTTTTTTCTAGGATTTCTGGCATCCATGTGCATTCTGTTATAGTTACACAAGCAGGATGAATTCCCAATTGGGATTCTTGTCATCCACATTTTAAAACTTTTTTGAAATGCAAACACCAATAATTACAATGGAGGTGCTATTTTTTTGTATGTATGTATGACTTTTGTCACACATGTAATTTAACTGCAAGGGAGACAGATACATGTTGAATAATTTGTAGGCGATGTTAAACAGCAAATCCTGCTGTTGTGCAGTGTATATATACATGTGTGTGTGTGTTACATGGTGCTGCCCGGGGCTGTGCCATGCTTGATTAGTCCTAATCTAGCTGGGAGTCAGGTTGCTGTGTCGGCGGCGTGTCTGTATGGAAGGCATGCAGGCTGCGGATCACAGGGATTGACCCTCTGCCTCTCAGGTTAACAGAAGCCCTGTGTGTGTGTGTGTGTGTGTGTGTGTGTGTGTCCTGAAAACAGTGTGATAGCAAAACCTGCTGAACTTGGACTTGAGCTCTTGAGGGTGAGAAACCTGCAGTGGGTGGAGCTTGAGTTTACAAGCTCTGAGAATAAAGTGAATTGTGTGGGGAAAAAAAAGAGGAGGTTTTTGGGGGTCTCTCACGACCCTCCGCTGCTGCCTCCAGAAAAGCGGTGTTGTGTCGGTTTAAAATGCGACGTGCTCCACCCCCCCCTGCAGCAGAAGGAGCCACGGGCTTAAGTTGTCTGTTAGTGTCTGTGTAAGTGTGTGTGTTCGGGGAGTTTCAGGATCAAACCCCTCATGTCGACAGACGCTGCACCGAGGAGACGACCGCTGACAGGTGCTTCCTGCAGCGACGCAGCAGGTGCTTTGCTTTGCACACATGCAACATAGCATGATCATGCATGTAGAGAGCATGTCCCGCCCCTCGGACACACAGTCTGCTGTTAGATAGTAGAGCTTAGCAGGTGATCACTTTTAGAGGTATATGTGCCTTGCTTACCTGTAAAACGTATCACATCCCCATTTGAAGCCATGCTTGAGTCACATCAACACCTTCCAGCGGTCATACATGCTGGACGTGTGTTTGGTGGAATAACGTCTAGCAGGTTATTTTTAAGTCCTGAACAAGAAATTCCAAGTCTCTGCTGAACTGTCTATTTAGGTTCAACTTCGATACTTGTCCTACTTTGAAAATAGATGAATTATTTTGGCTACTGAGACACTGGAGGGACAAGCCGCCTCCCTTTTATGATGGGTGTTGCTCAGTGGAGAGGTTGACATTGAACAAACTTTATCAATTTATGTTTACGGGCTCTCTGGAACAGTAACTTTTAACTTTTTTCAATAAAATGTCACTGCTACTTCAGGTTTTCTCACATTATGCCCTCCCCTCTTGTAGCCTACTAATGCTAACCTTATCCTAACAATACGCTACTAACTTAAAGCTTTACCTCAGACATCACTTTTTAAGGTGATATGAAGACTTTGTGGTTGTGGAGAAACATTAGCATTCATTTGGAGTCATGTTTCTGTCCAGCTGATGAATCTCAGTATGATATTCACTCTTTCAGCTCAGTTTTGGTCTCCTCCAACTCCCGAGGGAAAAATCTCTTCAGCTGCTAAATGCTCCACCAGCTAGTCTCAAGTAACAGACAGACAAAACAAGCTGAAAGACGCTAAAAAGCCTCAGTAAAATGCCCTCATATTGGTGGATTTCCGTTTGCTGTAAGAAGCCTGAGAAGATATTTGGACCTCATGAGTATACAACCCCCCACAGACGCTCAGTGTACTGTGTGTTCAGTCCTGCTGAGCGTTCATCAGTCAGCGAGTCTATTTTTCTCTTTTTATTTTCAATCGCATGCTTCAACGCGGCGGCACAGCCAATCGCTGCCGCGGCCGCTACCAAAACAACATGGCTGCTCAACAAATGGGAGCTCTTCCATCTGTCTTAATATACCCTCCCCGCCGCCACCAACACCACCTCCATTTCCCCCCGGGGCTATGACGCAACATCTCCCAAATGGAAACAGAAGCCACGACGACAGGTCGGAGCGACACTTTGCAGATCCATATCTGGGCTCCGAACAGTCTATCGGAGGATTCCTGCACCGTTAGAAAGCCAGGCCGAGGTTAGTTTGGTCTCTGGGTCAGCTGTCCAATGAGATTGGAGATAGTGTCAATTTTCATAAAATAAAGTACAGTGTTACTACAAGGTAGTGTGTGACCTGGTGACCTTTCCAACTGAAAACACACGTGTGAAGAGGGCAAAAAGGCAAACCTGTATTAAAAAGTGTCCCTTATAATAGGACTTTATGAATTTTAGTACAATTTGTAGTTTATACATTTTAATTAGTCATGTTCCTTTCTATATGGCAACATTTTCAACAAATTCAAAAGATCATTGATATAACGCAGCCATTTTTTTTTATTTATAAAAGGACATCACATTCTGAATAGGTTTTGATGCACATTCTGTGTCTTATTTATTTCATTCAGTTTCCCCTCGTTTGTGTAAGCGCTGAATAAAGAATAAATATGATTCAAACTATGTTTAATCTTATTAAAGGTGATCTCTTTTTTTTAAAACTTCATAAGACAAAAATACAGCATGGCATTTGACTTTCATTTCCAAAAGGTTCTTTTATAGAAAATATTATAATTCTTACAACTATCACTTCCCATAACACCACTTGTGTTATGTTTTGTATATTTCCGTCGTCGGTGAGCTTTCGCTGCAGAACGTTGACCGTAAACGTCCAAAGAAAACACTTGAAACTTGTGTGTTTCTCTTGTGTTTGTGGAGTTTCTCTGAACTTCTCCAAGCCGGGGAAGAAAAAAGTCACTGCTCCTCCTAAAACAACTGTAGTTCTTGTATCTCTGGAGAGGATAAAGAAATCTTCCTCTTTATGTCTCTTTCTGACCCGGAGTCGAGCACACCAGAGGTGGTGTCGTCGGCGAGGGTGCAGCCCTTGTGGTGGTCTCCGTGGGTTGAACCCCTGCGTCGGTGTGAGAGTGTGTGTGTGGCACCACTGAGGTGTGAGCGTCCTCCTCCTCCACGGAGTGTGTGTCCACGCCGGGAGGCTCGGTGTGTGTCTCAGGTAGCAGGTGAGGGGGGATGTACCCAGACTGGGGCTTCCTGTGCTCCCTGTGATGGTGGTGGTGGCTGTGGGGGGATTTCGGCGGGCAGCGCCCCCTCTTGTCCTGACCCCGGAAGCCCCTCAGTTTGGGGCTCCAGTGTTCCCGCCACTGGAGGGCCAGAGTGGAGCGGTCCGCCACCAGGCGGCTCTCCTCGGGGCCCCAGCCCCGCTCGCCCTCCTCGGCGCCGATCAGGAGGAAGGTCCGGCCCACGTGGAGGGCGGGGCAGCCGCAGCCGAGGTCGCGGTCCGGGACCCAGAGGGACTGGACGCCCCTGCGGACGCGGGAGGTGGACCCTGTGCGGAAGACGGTTTGGACTGAGATGGAGAACTGCCACCACGGACCCGAACGCTCCATCCCTCTCACCTGCACCTTCAGCACTGAGAAAGACGGAGACATGTAAACATTATCTTTCATTAGATGAATTAAATCATGTGTAATGTATTTAAATTTTATTTCAGAGGGAAAAAAGAAGCAAAGCGAAGGAGGACAAACATTTAGGGACACTATTTTCTTTTTTTGACAAGGTAAATAAATAAAAACATGACACCAACCAAAGTCCTTCAGACAATAGGTCTCCAAGTTCATCCTGACTTTAACCTGAGAAGGCTGGCAGTATGAAACGCACTCCTCCGCTACAACAGAGGGAGAGAGAGGGAGGGAGGGAGAGGGAGAATGCGTCAAATGAGAGGGTATCATTTCATAGCGAGCATATCAGCACATGTCTTTTCCCCTAATTACAATATGGCTGCTTCTATTTGTCATCACAGTATCCTGTGACTAACAGATGACCTCGACTGCAGCAGGTGGGACATTCCTCGAGCCGCCACTAGGAGGAAGTGGTTAGCCACCGCGTGACGAGTTAGAGCAGGAGATTCTTGTCTTGATGTGTGATTAATGTGTGTGTTGTACGCGAGGTGACATCAGCGGTGTTAAAGGATGGTTTGCAGAGTGAAATATTATGCTTTATGGCAAAAGAATGTTGAAAAAAAGACAAATAGACAGAATAAAATGCAAAAATACAACCAAGTCTATAAATCCACTCACCTATGCTGTACTGAGGTTGATATACTGGCGTTGGAGCGACCTCTTGAATTCCTGTGAACATTAACACAGTTTCAGGCAGGTGACAGAAACAGATACACATCGAAGCTTCGGCATACGATGAGCCGTCAGGTTGTTGTGTTATGGGTGCTATGCTTGAATGCTTCTCGGAGCATGAGGCACGTCTGTACAGAAGACAAGCAAGTGTCAGAAATGTGAGGGTGTGTGTGTGTGTGTGTGTGTGTGTGTGTGGTCCTTTTATGGCCAAGATACAAACTTTACTTTTGATAATTTAATGAGGTCAAACCAGAACTTCTTGTTTGGTTTTGTCTAAAAAAGAATGTAATAAAGTAGTGTGTGTGTGTGTGTTTCTGGCCTGTATATACATTAACCAGGCCTCTTGTAAAAGTCTGTGTGTGTGTGTGTGTGTGTGTGTGTGACAGTGCTGCCATATTTGACCAGGTTTATACTCCGTCCCCCCGTCCATGTCCCGTCCTCTCTGACAGGACGGGGCCAGTGACACCCTACACCCCCACCCTACGCCCCCTACTTTTAAAAGACAGGAAGGTGCCGTGTGTTGGGATGTACGTCCACTATATGTGAGGGGTCAAATGAGATAAATACAGTATACCTGGGTACAGACACAGCAAATCATGGGTTTCCTTATTGATAGTAAGATAATACATTTTGTGATATCTAATTGTTATTGTTTGCTTCAACAACGTTTTTCGTATTTTAAAAATACTGTATAAAATGGGGAAAAATATTAATATAATATCAAATATAGTTTGGCATGCTACAAAAAAAATGGTTTTATGAAGTTTCTCGTGCATTGAAACTAGTTTGTTGAACAAAATTCACTTTATTTTGAATATTGACTTTCCATTATTGATACCAACAGCGTCAGTTAAATCAGACTGAAGAGTACTCCTTCATTGAAAGATAGCTTCAGGCTATCTCACCAGGTAGCTTTGCCTTCACTCCTCTCTCTATATATCTGTCTAATTGGCCATCTTTTCTCAGTCTTGACCAAATATACAGTATAGTGAGTGCACTTTGTAGAGGACAGCAGAGATGCTCTTAATTCGTTAAGCTTCTTGTGCTGCGTGGATAAAAAGGTTGGGTGTGAGCTAACTTTAAGTTGAGCTGCTGCGTGCCTTTTGGTCCGTCTGATGAGCGGCGAGGTGTTAGAGGTGGTGGTAGGGGGTAAGAGATGCTATACATAGATGGTCTGGCAGTAAAAACAAACAAGGTTTTCTTTCACGCACTCCTTTCTCCGCGAGAGTTATGAGTCCGTGGCCCTGTGATGGGGGGCTAGGGGGGGCTTTGAGCTGCACAACAGGTGTGAAGCTAGCCTCTGCTGGCTCCCTATGTCACCTGATTGGGGCTTACACAGCGCTGCGTCGTTGTCGACACTCGTACGATTAGCCGGGGAAGTGCACGTGGATTAGCGCTCATGGCCGGGGGGTTCAGCGCTGGCAGGGCCCAGAGGTATGAGTAGCAACAATCCACTTGATCTGACGCTGATCCCACATCAGCTGGAGATGAGGTTTCCCTGTAGCGGTCAGCTCATGTTAACGCTGCTATGGAAACCGTCTCTAGGGATGATGAAAAGGGGACACGCTGGGAGATTGGGCCAAATTAGCCCGGTCAGCAGCGGCCCCTTTTATATTTAAGCTACTACTTGATAAAGGTTTACGGAGCGCAAATGAGTTTGAAGGAGAAATTAAAGAGGTCACTTTGTCTTGACTGACAACTAACTATTAAAAGTCTTTGATCTATTTGAGCAGGGAGGAATGCATTGAACGCAGAGGGAACATTCTTTTAAATTAAGACTCGTAATCCATATTAATACATGTCCTCAGGCATCTGATCTCAGAGTCATATTATGACTGCCAAAATTCAAAAAAGAAAAAAAATCTGCCAGAAAGGCCGTGAACAGAGAAATGGTCTGTGATCACCACCTGCAGAACCATTCCTTTATAGGGATGTCTTGCTAATTGCCACTCGTTTCCACCTGTGGTCTGTTCCATTTGCACAACAGCAGGTGAAACTGATTCCCAATCAGTGCTGCGTCCTAACTGGACAGGCTGATATCTCAGAATTATCATTGACTTGCAGTTTTATGTTGTTTTAGTGTTCCCTTTATTTTATTGAGCAGTGTACTTCTTATGTCTCGTCAAAATGTCTCATTTCCAAAACAAATCTATTTGCACTTTTGCGCCAATTTTGCTTAAGAATGTCTAAAATTGCCTAAATGTCTTTTCATGGAGATGTTTCTTAAGTGTAAAGATTTGTTCTGACCAGAAAATGGGGTAATAATTATTATTATTATAAATAATATTTAGCTACTTCATTATCTTGTAGCAAAACATGTGATTTACAGTTTAAATACACGGTTCATAATCCCTTTGATTGACTGAAATTACATTTAGTGTCTAGAAAATTGAAGAAATATGAACTCTTACCAGATGAAAATGAATCAAAGAGAAGAGCTAATGCTTCACTTGTGAACAGCCGAGCCCTCTTCCTCATGCTTTCTGCCATTTTGTTTGTATCAAAACTGCCTAAGTCAAAGAGATGACTTGGCAGTGGTAGGAGAGTAAAGTTAGGCAGATATCACAATTTGGCTAAAAAATGACTTAGGCAATTATGCTACGAGGCTAACGCTAACTGATAGGCCCCCAAAGTTTTGGTTTAATTCAACTGAAACTATCTTGGAGATAACTTCCATTATTTGCACGCTAATGAGCTGATCAAACATACGTTGTTTCAAATGTTTGGACAAATAACTAGTGCCAATACCATAAAATGGTAACTCTTGACTCCGATTCTCAATAAACGTAAATGATAGCAGACTTACGTATGCAGGGCCGCAGCGGGGACTTGCCCTGTTTATATCCCGGAGCACAGCGGTTACACCTGGGGCCCATCACCCCCTCTCGACACAGGCACTGACCTGAGGTCTGGTTGCACCAGCGACCCACTGCTCCCAGAGGATGGCACTGACATGCTGGAAAAGAGGAGAGATACCGTCTTATTTTTTTGTAGCCTGGTTGTTTTGATGTTTTGGCCTCTTGGGGCAAAACAAGTCTGAACATCCAACAGATCACTGTATGAAGTTAATGTGTAGGTGTTAGCAAACAGATTTCACATTAGTGAAAGTAGTAATTTATCTCTCCTTCTGACACCAATATTCACTCCCCTTGTATCTCCGTTTTGGTCTCCACCAGCTCCTTAGGGAAATAGAGTGGTGTTAGTCCTACAGAGTTGTGGGTTTATACGAATTACAGTCACCTTGTGGTTGGTTCAGATACCCAGTGAAGGTTTTCAGTGGTCAGTTGTAGCAGATTGTGGTTTTACCGGGGAGCACATGTGATTATGTTCTATTTCCATGAATATGAAATAGGCATGGAAAAATCCTTTTTCTCCACGTTGTGGAGTAAACTGCATCCAGATGTTGTGACAACAAGGAAGAAAGTTAAGATATATTAAGCAACAACTTCAAAAAGTCTGTGCCAAAAGAACAACAGGATTAAGAAGACCATCCATCAGTGATGGGACCCGAGTTTAATCCTGCTTGCCAGCATCCATCCCGAGGGAATGACCTTGAGCTCAGACCTCTACTAACACCGTAAAGCTATTTTGCAGCTCTCTTGTTGGGTAAACAAAGACAAATTCCCCCAACAGAGCTACCGCCTGAATATCACATGATGGCGGCGATCATATCAGAATTTAAAGAATACTTTAAGCCCATCAGATCAAAATTATTTCAATTATTGTGTCCTTTTAAAGACACATGGTTTGATACTGTATAATGATTACTGCTTGGATTTGGAGGTTTACATCGCAAAGCTTCTATTTACCACAACTATCACAGGATAAGACCCGATGAGAGAAGACAGATAGTGAGAGAGAGGAAGCCACACTTCAGCAGCTCTGTTCACACTCTTGTAATATTTACACCAATCCTTACAATCAGTCCAAACAGCCTGACTGGAGAACATGAGTAATTGGCCCTGAAGTGAAATATAGCATTGATAAATTAAAGCTGAAATGTAAGATGTGTGTGGGAGGGAGGACACGACTTTGCAGTTTGCTATTGTTCCATGCGTAAGAAGTGGGGAAAATATGAGGATATTCAATCATAGCTCATATTTTCATCCCTGCACATGTCAAGCTCAAAGAGAGCCCATTAACTTTGGATATATTGGGCCCCGCGGTCAAGCCTCCACACGAGCATACCGGAGTGTCACAGTCACTTAGGACATGTGTCCAGTCAAAGGTCGGGGGTCACGGCAGATGCCAGCCGGTGGTAACGATGGGGGTACAGGTGGCGGCTCAGTGGGGTTTTGTGAGTGCACGTAGCTAACAGGAATAGCTGTCCGCTCTCACAATGTAACCACCCCATTAACACTTCCGTGCGGCGGCTCAGGGACAGAGTGAGCATGTAAACACATGCATTCAGGAGGTCGGACGTACACAACGCCCCTCGCACCGTGATCCGCCCTTTTCATCCTACAGGTATGCACAGTTAGTTATTGGAGTTATTCGCCCCCCATGCATGTGCACCAACAAGAATACACCACCCTCCTCCCACCGACTTGGTCCGGCCCGGCGCCGTCCACACGGTAAATATGCAGCGACTAACGTTGGCAGGCCTTGCGGTGGTTCAGGGGCTTGCCGTGGTCACGGGTGTATCCGTTCTGGCAGTACTGGCAGTGGCGTCCGGCCGTGTGGTGGCGACACTTCTGGCACACGCCTCCGCTCCGCCGGCCCGACTGCTGGAACACCTCCATGCTGAAGCGACACTTGTTGGAATGGTCGTTGCACTCGCAGGCTGGAGAAAGAGGTGAAAGAAGCAAATACCAATGAAGGAAATCGCATAAGATGTTTGGAATTGTTCCTTTTAGGCTGCCGGACTCACCCACACAGGGGTTCGGGTGCGTGGGTGTCGCTCGGTGCCACGGCCTGTCGCAGTAGAAGTCCTCGCACACGTCGCAGTCTGGCCCCGCCGTGTGGTGCTCGCACACGCACACCGCCTTGCCCGCGTCGTCACGGCGACACCTGGAAGCGTGCCCGTTGCATTTACACCTTCCGCCGACCTGCAGGTCCGAGAGGGCCAGAGGAGCTCGGAGAGCAGAGGGTGGGGCCGCCTGCAGATTCCTGGAGGTTTTTTTTGTGTTGAGATTATGGTTCCTCCTCTTCCTCAGTTCCCGCCCCCTGTTGTCCTGTCTCCGCCCCGCAACCGTCCAATTACAACCTCCATTGGGGCAAGGCAGCCAATTAGGGTTTTCCTTCATGCTGCCACGCCCTCTGGCTTTCCCGCCTTTCGGTGGATAAGCGAACATGTCCGTGGTGAAACCATCCCGCCCTTCTTTGCTGGTCACATTGTGTCCATCTTCGTCTTGACCTGACCCTTTATAATGACCCTTCCTTCCTTTCTCCCCTTTATTCCTCCCCCTTATCACTGAGTTTTTGGTCTCCCTCTGAAAAAGTGCCTGTGTATTATCCGAGATCTTGTCTACCTGATCTCCATTGCGCCCCTTGGGGCCTGATCTCGTCCCTCTGACATCTTCTGCACCGCCACGCTGTCGTGCTTCCTCTCTTTTGTCCAGGTTGCCAACCGTTGTGTCTTTGGGAACCTGGTGGAAGACCACACGGATGTCCGTGGCCGTCACCCAGTCCTGGAGGGTGTGGCTGTAGTCAAAGTCGGGAGAGGACGGCCGTCCGTCCAGGGTGGAGAAAGCCAAAACCCTGCCGCCCCTCTGCTTTTGCAGGGGGCGAGGGTCTGAGCAGAGGGGCTCCGTCTCTTGGTGCCTCGCCTGGGCCACCGTCTGGGAGGGCAACCCGAAGTTCCCAAGGCAGTCGCTTGAGTAGTGCTGCATCGGCCTCCACGTTCGGCCGTAGTCCATTGACTTCTGGATGGAGATGGAGATCGGGTCCGACGGCTCCCCCTGTTGGCAAAACTGCAGACTTATGTAGGTGATCTCAAAGCGGCGGCCCAGAGGTAGCGTGAGGACCCATTCTCCGGTGTCTGGTCCTCCATGAGCCATCCAGCAGGTGAGGTTGTGGGGGTTGTGGAGGTCCGTCAAGGTGGTGATGTTGTCATAATCAGGCCCTTGTGGCGAGTGGCTAGCATCGGCTGGGAGGCCGTAGGCGGCGTTGATGAACTCCGACAGGCAGTGTCGCGGGCGGCCGTCAAGGTAGTAGCAGGGGTCATGAGGCGAAGTCCAGCTCAACGGGGTGTGGGAAAGGGAAGAGGAGACGAGGGAAGGAGGGAGGAAAGGGAGGAGCAGAAGGAAAACAGGGAACAGAGGGGTGGAGGGGGGAGGGGAAAAGGGCCGGAACATCATGTTATCGAGCCTGTGGTAGGAAAAAAAAAATAGAGACGATTTTTAAATGAAAACCGTGGGAGCTGGATCATAAAAAAACATGCGCACAAACTGATTGATTTATACGAATTGTGTTTGAAGTCACAGAGGGAAATATAAGATAGACCACCTGTGCCTTTTTATTGAAAACACACAATATCAGCTCACTGCATCACTTCGACTGCACCTTATTGGCTCTTGCCAGTAAAGATTTCATCCCGTAAAAATGTAATCTCCCATCTTCACAGTAGTGTCGGCCACCGGGTTGAACCGGCGACCTCGACAGCCTCGCGGAACGCCATTTGTCTTAAAACTCCCCTTCGACCCCCCGAGAAGAGTGGATGGAACGCAAGGTGAAGAAGGGGTGCACACCCGGCGGGTCTGTCTGAAATGACAAAAAACATGCCCGACAGCTGGGGCTAAACCCTGAGCTGGACCACATCCATCACGTTTATGGCTCTCCTTTTCAAATCACTTTACCGTCGGTCGGTGCTGCAGGCGAGCGAGGGGCCTGAGTAGTGTGAAGCGTTGCAGAGCAGAAAAGAGAGTATGAGAAAAAGAAAGGGAAGACAGAAAGAAATGAGGGGAGGGAGGGAGATTAGTCTAGAGGATGGCAGGAAATGATTTATAGATCGAAATGTGTGTTCGGCTTGAGCTCCTACACGGATACTTCCGTGGTAAAGACAAACACCGACTTGTGTGCGTCCGCTGCACGAACACATTCCCATCCCGTCTCTTACGACCGGCGATGAGCGTAATTTATTCCTCCTGTCGAGATTTGATACCCTCGAGCGTTAATTGAACAATGCATCTGCTTTCTCCGCGAGCTGTGATTTACGGCCCGCATGAAGCCCAGGAGCACATTCCAAACAAGCACTTCTTAAAATTTGTTTCTTGCTCAAGAGAGTTCAACACCTGCCACGTTTACTTTTATGTCAATCTCGTTCCCTTTTCTTCTCGAGCCGACTGTCATTTTCTCAGCCAAGCAACTCTCCCTTCTTGCTCATCTATCGCCTGCCTCCTTCATTCTGCGATGGGAATATTCTTAACTGCCGCGAGATTGATGATGTCCTAACAAGCGTTTGACACTGACAGCAAAGTCAGCAGGGCTGCATAAACCGAACCCGTAGGAGAGGACGCGGCCGAACGCCTCTCCGGACTCGTCATCCCGCTCAATTAGCCAACGACCGAAATATGAGGCTCCCCTCGTGGGACCACACAGCTCTGAGGGGGTCTACGATGTGACCGCCTCTCTCCCTCGACTGCCTCGGACTAGCTGCTCTGCCTCACCTCCCCAAAAAAAGCAACAGCCCTGCTAAAATGGATCAACCGATTGGGTTGAGGACAAAAGCCAAGATCAGGGGTATCGGACGATCCTGTTTTGTGGCGTTGCCACAGGAAACTCTGCAAACAAAGTGTGCAGCGATGAGCGGTCTGACCGTGACCCCTGGTGCCACCGAAGCCACATTCCTGGGGTCCAGAATGCCTCGGCGGGTCATTCCTGACGTGTCGAGACATGCCCCCCAACGGGAACCTGATAAAAAGCAGGACTTAGGGATGCGTTTATTCGGGTGATTAATTATGTCTCTGGTTTCATTCGGTGTCAGTGCGAGGAGGGAAGATGGTGTCAGAGGGATTACGAGCGGGGTAAAAGGTTATTAGAGGATTCAGGGAAGCGGCGGAAGAATTTGCTCTGGATGAGGAATGAGGAGCGAGCGTAGGCGGGCCGGGGGGGGTTCAGGGTCGGGGAGCACACAGAGGAGGAAGGGGGCTGTTGTTCAACACTCCCATGACAAGCACTTGCTCTCGTCTTCGTCACATTACATGACTAATTAAACATCGTCCCATTACAAGCACTCTGATAAATGGATGCTCCTCTGAGTGAGGCCCCTGAGGTTTTTAATGCGCCCCTCTAGGCCAAATCCAGACACTCTTCTTTCGAAACCGGATCATCTGTCTGGCACCGCCGCCGTTACCCACCGGATATGGTTTCAACGATTTTTCCCCCCGCTGCTTTCTATAAATTAACACGGCCGAAGAAAACAAAAAGAAAAGACGCCGACCACCAGCGGCGTTCCTCGAAGAAAACCCAATTATTAGAATCACACGTCAACTTTTTGTCAGCACGTGTTTAAAAGAGGCCTTCGCTCCTTCTTTTTTTTCTTTCCCCCAGTAAACCTCAAATTGAGGGTCTAACTCGCAAAACGTAACCCCTTAAAGATTACAAATATGCTTCCATTTTTACGTCAAGTTTTCGACGCAACTTGGCAGCGATTTCTTTGAAAAAGCTTATACAGCCAAATAGTGGTAAGATGAGATCAACATCTCCGGCGGGTGATCTTTAGAAGCAGCTATGCTTGGCTGGCAAGGGGCTGGAAAAATACTTGCTGACAACCTGGGGGCATGTTTACAGCATAGTCGAACAGAGGGGAGCGACGCTCATGTTCGGAGCGCTGCACTTATACTTCCTGACGCCATTCGGCTTCTATTCTTCACTATGCGGCCGGTGGATGTCGGGGCGGACAAACGTGTATTGTTTTACCGATTGATTTGATTTTTTTATCGAACACGTGTTCGAATTAGAATCAAATCCATCAAAACACAAATGGGGAAGTGAAATCATACAACGTGATCTACATTCATTACAAATAGAGTTTGGTAGAATATCTAACTTTTACATGCACCCCCTCATAGGTTTAGTTCTCCAAAAGGCTACATAAAAACACAAGAAGTCATTTATAACCACTATGAACACTTATTATCACCCCTTTATGAAAATATTTGCCAGAGTTAGAAAGAAATGTGATTATTCTGGGAATAATTAGAGAAGATGTTGCACTCGTGTTTTTTGGATTATTGCTTCTATATTTTACACATCATGTCTTTTTAATGGCTTGAAGGGAGTAGCAACATGGGAACTGCGTCTTTCGTCCCCTAAAGGAACATTTTTGAGCTTCATTCAACCGCAGCAATCTCATTTATTGTGATTTAGTGGGAAACTTGGACGAGCGGAGCGGGGGAACCTCTGGTGTGTGTGGTATTCTCTCTGGCTACCTGTTAACTCTCTTTGGCCTGTTAACACTTTGGAGCCGTGGGCCCGTCTGGGTCCGGAGCTGTTCTGGTGAGCAGATGAGCTGGATTTGGCCTGTCTCACACGGTTTAACATTCCTCGTCATGGGCGAGCAGCCCCGGCCGGCAACACGGGGGCCAATATGTTCATTTGCTTTGCTACTTGGTGACGACTTTCAAAAGGCTAAACAGCGGTTTGTGCAAATAAACAGATTTATATCAGGCCGAGAGTCGCTGGGAAGATTTCCCAGAGTGCTACGCTCCGCTAAGACACAGAGCCTTTAAATAAATATGATCAATTATACGAGCTGTCTCTCTTACATGTTTGAAGCCGAACCAAGGCACCTGTTGGGGCATGTTACTACGCTGACACCTTTGTTAATTTGCAATTGTCCTCAGCTGGTCAGAAATACAACCCTGGGCTTCGGGCGCGAAGAGAGCGAGAGAGAGAGAGGCTACGTATGCGTTGTGTATTCTCAAACCGCATTCCTGCCGCCGCAGTTGAAGCCCATCTGTGTGTTATTCCACACGGAGCGGATTCCACGAGTTCTGTTTTAGGTGTAATAATCTAATTTTAGTGGGGCGGCCCGGGGAGGGCGAAGGCAACAGACAGCACAAAATGGATTATCGCCGCTCGTATCTTTAGCTAAAGGCCTCTGTCCTTCACGTTCGCACCCGCCGTCAAAACCGCCAATCCGGTGCATGTGCGGGGCCCCCGGGGGCCAACGGCACCTCCGCACACACTCATGCGGGGCCGTCCCTGGCTCGGCGTTGACCCACAAGTCCAGCTTACTCCGTTTTTTGAATAATAAAACACATGTTACCCACTTGATATTTAAAAGTGAGTTTCCTGTCAGCCCCCCCCGGCCCCCCCCCCCCCTTTACAGCCTCATGCAAGTTGGCAAGACGCTCTCCTGCAGCTCCAGCTTCACATGTTGATATTGAAAAACAGATGGAAATGAAATCATTGTGATTCCGCGTTGCAGTCACGCCAAAGACAACCCCGGGCATGATGGGAGTAAAAGTGAGGCCTCTGGGCTGTCATTTTGTTTCAATTAAATCCACAAAATGTTACACAGGGGGGAGGTAAACAAAAAACTTTGTCAGCACAAAAACAAATAGAAAGCACACGTGATTTTTGTTGGCTAATTTAAAATGACATTTTTTTTTAAATAAGGAAATAGCCTGTTTCAAGAGGAAAACTAAATTGCATGTCAAAGAAATATGTGCCCCTATATTATAAAACAACAACAAAAAAAGAGTAATCGTTCGTATGTCTATTAAAGCAAATACGGTATATTTAAGCTTGGATACACGCGCTGCAGAGGGATTTTAGGAAAACTAATCGACTGCAGACCTTTTTTTAAAAGAAAAACAGCCCGAAGTCACGCGCGCTTTGCGGCCGTTGCGTTCAGCGGACACGAGAAGAATGATCACTTGGCCTCGGTTCATTAAACATAAATGTTTATCATATTTAGGCTGATTGCTTTGGCAACAGCGAACAGTGGAGCCCGCAGTCTGATTGCCTCAATTCGGCGGCGCTAATTGCCGCTTGTTAAGGCAAAATGGGTCTCAGTCAATTAGTTTGATCTCACAGGCAGGAACGATAATATTTACAGTGTCAGGCTATCACAGCTTGATCAAACAACTTCATTCACATTTTTCTGTAGCTTGATAATTGCATGTATTTTGATTTTTTTTTTCCAAATTGATATCCAGGCATAATAATAAATAAATCGTGTTATTGATTTATTCCATCCGCACCATCACACAATTGTAACAAATATCCTTAAAATTGCTTACAATTTCAAATGCAGTAACAATTTGTGTAATAAAGAGAGTTATTAGAAATTCTGTCCTTAATTTGTGATTTACGCCTACAATTTAAATACAACTACAGAAAACGTATTAATTCTAAGTATAACATTATTCATATATAATAAAGTAGAATAAACGTAAATAACCTACTATTTATTTATTAAAATATATAATAGCAACTATAAATAAAACGGTGTGACACACATCGGCTGATTTACAGGGAGGTTAGCAGCGATGTCAGAAAAATAAATTATGGTTTGGTGAATTATTAGATTCCTGAGACCAGAAAACACAACGCTGTGATGAATGCTCTTTTAAGGTGCGTTTAGGTGCAAATAAACGTCGTTTATTTCTGTTTTAGATTTGACCTCGGTGCCAAAAAATAAAATTAACACAGCCGTTCATTCGTTTCTCGTCTTTACGCGCGACTTCAGCATCAAACACAAGTATCACAGAGTCGATGGAGGGTTTCTGGGGGGAAGAAATTAAATGAGCTCACCATGTGCGTCCCGGGTTTCTCTCTCTCCTCGCGGCTCCGGCTCATTTAAGAGAAGCGCAAGTGTCCGGACATCAGCGCGTCTGCAGAGGAGCAGAGCAGAAGACGAGCTACCGAGAGGGGGCAACGCGCCGGGTACGGGAGGAGGAGGAGGAAGAGGAGGAAGAGGAGGAAGAGGAGGAGGAGGAGGGAAGATACATGAACGGGATCAGCTGGGAGCTGCGTCTCTCCATAACCGACGTGAGCCAAGTGCTCCCACCTCCGGAGGAGGCTGACGCACAGCGCGCGTCTTACGCACACAGCAAAATAATAATATTAAAAAAAAAGTATTTATCAGACTCAAAAGAGCAGCTTCGATCAACTTTTTTAAGTTATTGTTTTATTTAAAGCTTTATTTGCCTTATTGTGAAAATCTGCTGTTAAAACTTATTCAATAGTGCAATAAATTCAAATAACTTTTAGAATATATATTATGATCGAATTGCATTGAGTACTTTTACTCGTGATACATTTCAACTTGAGACTTTTATTTGTAACAGAGTATTACACTGTTGTATTTTGTATAGTACTTTTACCACCACTGTCAGCTTGTTAAATTAGATAACATGATAAAGTTATCATTTGACTTCTGCTTTCATGTTAATGCAGTAATAACAATAATACAACTTATAATAATGTGTGACTGTAGGGGACTGCTTAATGAGTACTTTTAAATTAGATACTTATATACATTTTGATATTACATATGTACCGGCTAGAGTATCTTTAAGACGTATTTCTGCCTTTATCTTCCTTTTTTACTCTGAAAATGTGATTTAAAGAAGTATTTCCCTACACCATCAAAATATTTGACTAAATGAGCAAAAATTAAAACTTTGAGGGAAAAAATTCCACGTGTATGAAATCATAAGTGTTTAAACTACTTAATCAGGGAAAAAAAGAAAAAGGTGTTCAGGACCTTTAAGTGTGAATGAATGTACCTCATTTATCTGAAACTAAACCACTTTACTGAACGTGTTGTTGTCTGGAGAATATCACACAAACTTAAACAGGTTGATCTGATTTAGAGTCAAGTGGCATTTTCTCCTTCTCTTTAAAGTAAAACTAGAATTTTAACTCAATTTGAGGATTTGTTTTTTACCTTGTGCAGATCTTCCACCTTCATGGTTTATTACCACAGGCGGGCAAATTGAGCGCACAGAGGGAAGCCAGTTGTAATAGTCTTATCTCGTAGCGTCCAGGCAAAGATCTCACTCCCCAGCTTGCTCCCAATTATCCCTCGGTGGAATAAGAAAAATGGCTGAAGCTAATTGGCTGGACTGGATCGTTCTCAGATGTGACCCAAAGCTGATACAGATGGAAATATAAGAGAGTTGAATGAAGTCGGAGGGCGGAGGGAGGGAAGACGCTTGATTGGAGAGGAGGAAACTTTCCCAGAGAAAGCCATAAAACTGATTGATGACTTCCCTCGAGGAATGTTTCCCCAGGTGTGCTTCGAGTGTGTGTGTGTGTGTGTTTGTGTGTGTGTCTAGTGGTTACAGTGCGGTTAAGAAATGCTATCCTTGGACGCAGGACAAGTGCAATAAAGTAAATTGAGGGGTGAAATAGCACGTTTATGTGTCAATATTGCACTCTGGCAGCATAAACACAAAAGCACAAGAGATTTCATAGAGCTGAGGTGGGACTCGACTCGGTACCTTTTTAAAGAATGATTTAAGCAATGCTAATTGATAACAGAGAGCATCACTAAACATGATGTGATAAAATGTTTAAGTGCTTAATAAAACGCTTCAGGTGGTCTTTGACAGGTGCCTGGCGCTGCCAACACCCTGCAGCGTAGAGCTGCTAAGAGACTCAAATCATAATAAACAAAATACCATGAAGTGTAATTATAAAAGTCAACTTTAAGCCACCGTGACAGCAGATTTCACAACACATGGGCGTTGGTTTGAAGGATGAGAAATATTTAAAGTGCAACAATGTGGCATTGTTCTTTAGTTTGATACTCACAAAATATTTTCATACACAGTCAACATTTATTTCTAAATTACCGGAGCAAAGGAACACCGTGCTCTAAAAACCAAGGAAATTGAATGATGATCTTAATTGTGGGTGTTTCACATTTACAAGCTCATAAATCTGTAAATGAAAGATTTATTATGAAGGTACAGGAAAAACCCCCCAGGTGTAAAACTTATCTAAACTCTGTGGTACAGATATGTTGACGTACAAATACTTATAAACAAAGTTATTCAACAAATGTTATTAGCAGAGTTTTTAAAATCTAAATAAAATGAATGAGGCAAAAGGTAAAAGTAAATTAATTTCACAGAATATTAATCATCTCTTAAGGAAGAACCCAAATTGCTCACTTAGAGCAAAGAAAATATTAGTTGAACTTAGTGGGTGTACCTCAAGGATCAAGGTTAGGCCCCCTACTATTGAGTCTAAAATTATGGGTAAAAGACCAATACGATATGATCATCGCAGTCATTGTGTTTAAGTCTTTGATTTGCCAGCCAATTATTTTATATACATATGCATTTAAAAAAATAATGTTTTTTAATTATGTAATTTTAAATGCGTATCTTAAATCAGTTAAATTAAATTTAAATCTTCTCAGCTTTGAGCATCTTCTGAAAAACTTGAATAATGACAGTAAAGACATTTACGTCAGGATATCAAGATTCAGAGGCTGTAAGAAGATCCTCTACTAACACGGACATGTATCTCACATGTCCACCCCGTCATCGGAGGAGATCTTCAAGGAGATCACGTTCCCTGACCTCTGACCTTCTCCAATGTACAAAGCACGAACGGTCCTGGACCTGACGTCGATCTGGATGATCACTTAACGTTAAAATCATAGAATCTACAGAGTATTGCCCCGTTGGTAACTATGATGATTTTGTTTTAATGCAACAAGACAAGATGTCTATAAAAACAAAACCTTGACTGAAGGCTTTGGCTCGAAAACGTCGTTGGCAAAAAACAAAAACAGGGTGGGAAACGATCCCGTTGCCATGAATCCAAATGCAATGTTTTTGTGTTTCCAAGCTTCGCTCACGTTGTCTGAATGTTGGCAGGTGTTGGACGGGGATCGGGGGGGCAGACTGTTGTTCTGCAGGAGAAAAAAACGTGCCGAAAAAAAAAGGGTCAAAGGTCAAGAGGAAAAAGATTAGCGTAAAATGAGCTAGAAATCCTAACATTTATCATTGTGGAGCATCCTGGTAGCTTAAAGGTCCTTTGTTAGACGAGAGAAAACTCTAGTTTATGCATAACATGCAACTTTTTGTCCACTTCCTACCTTTGCAAATTAAGTTATATTTGCAATAAAAGTCAATGAAGCTCTTCGCTTTTCATTCTTATCGGGGTTCTGACAGTTTTGCTATTAAATGAGAAACAATTAGAATGAACAATAACAGGAAACACTTGATGTACGGTCATGTAGTGGAGTCGAGTGGGAGTTTTTATCCTCAAAACAAGTCAAGTGTGTAATGCATTTCAGTGCTGTTGACTGATGTCGATATTTAAAGTTTCGTAATGCAAGGTTGAAAAAGAACCCACAAATAGATTTGAAAAAAAAATTAGCGTTTGAACTTTTTTAAGCCTTTGTTGTCGTTACACCTGGAAACTATTGACTATGTGATTATTAGATATTGGTTATGCAAATATTTCAACATCCAGCAGTTTTATTACACTCATGGATTAGGTGAAGTAAAAATTCCATCAACTCCTGTAAAATTAAGAATAATTGTACTGAGTTTTTTTTACTCTTTTATTCTTTTTGATCTAATATTTGATACTATTGTATTCCATATTATTTGGAATTGTTGGATTTGCCTTGTAAATCATTTTGAAACGTAGTTAAATACAGGTATACACCTTTTCCTTCTCCTTAGAATAGACCCCCAACTATTCTGCGGATGAAGACAAATAATATTTTCTTACATTTGACAGGTGCTGAAAATGTTTTTATTTAACTCAATCACTTCAATACAGATGCTTATGTTTTCCCACTGTGGTCACTTTAAAAAAATGGAGAAATATAATGCGGTTTCCCCGTGCAGCTCTGCAAGGACAGTAAATCGGAGTTAATGTAGTCGGATGATCATTTTATATACACAGTACCAATTATGGAGTAGTAAAAGTACCAGTTTGTCTGTGCTTTGTTTCACCCTTCAGCTCCCTCTTGTGGCTGGACTTGGCACTGCTGCTGTGATGTTTCTCTCCAACTCGGCTGCAGCTCTCACAGACACGGTCATCACCATCCACTGACCTCCACCTTACAGATTAAAAAAAAACAAAAATTTGTGTTTTTCTCTGACATGTTTGGAGAATAAATGTAGAAAAAGTGACCTGAAACTGACCTCCCACTTGTGAAAGAACAGGCCTTTTTCACTGAGTGCTGGGTTGAAATGGGCTCTGCTTCCAGGTGACATGTTACATATATCTACAGGAGACAGCATGACACACGCTGAGGCATTTCTAGACTGGAGACGCAGAAACAAACGACATGTGAGTCCGGTGCTGACAGTGTGCCTGTGGTCCTGGCGGAAGAGGAAAGGTTCAAGCTGAATCTGGAGGAGGTGGTCCCGGACTCTCGGCAGGAAACGGGAGCTGGAGTCCTCCAGCTGTGAGTCTGTGAAACATCTGCAAAGAGCAGACGTATCCTTATCAGATTTTAACCAGTAATTTGGGTGCATTTATAAGAGCGGGATGCAGAAACTGGGCAAATTTAATGCCGGCAATGTGAGCCACCATAAGGAAGTCGTTTTTTTATTTGGAAAATTAATTGCAGGAACCACTGCAGACATTTAACAGACACAAAAGGACTCACCCCCGGTGGTCTATGAAGGGGTATCTGGGGTAAGAATCCACATCGGGGTCCAGAGTAGCCACACAGCTGCTTGCATACAGACGAAGACGACGATGATCCACGGAGGCCTCCATGTTGACCATTTCACCCAGGAGGTAAACGGATGACTTCCTCTCGCTGCTCCAGTCATCTGAGGAACATATAATATATATATATAAACACACATATATATATATAGAATCACACGCACATGCAGAACCTCTTTTAACACACATTTGGGCCTGAAACCAACGCACTTGTCATGAGTCTGAGGTGGAAGTCCAGGTCCAGATGTGTTGACTGGATGGAGATCAGGGGACTCCAGGTTGGTCTCAGGGCGATGCTGCTCACTGTGTACCACCTGCAGGGTACACGCACTTCAACATGAATCACATTAAATGTCCATTCCAGAAACTAGTGGGAACATGAATAATTGACAGCAGAAGTTAAAGTGTAGTGCATAATTAAAGTAGCAGGAAAAAAAGGTGAAATATTGCTTCTTAAATCATAAGTGAAAACAGGGCCTTATTTGGTGTGTTCTCAATTCAGTTTATTATGAAAATAATAGAAATATGTTGGTACAGTTTGACAGTGTTCTCTGTATTTTCTGCCTCTTTCCCTTTAAAGTACTTTGTACCTTTGGTTTAAATATAGATCCATGCTGTTCTACCGACCATACACAGGCTGAACACGTGCACGTTTAAATGCACCTTTTATATTCACACTGGATGGGAACGGCGGCTGGCAACACGTCTCCAGGTGATGCCGGAGGAGGAGAGTACAGCAGGAGGTTGTTGTACAGGACAGCACTGTGGGTGAACTACACGTGACACAAAGCACTGTCAGTATCAAACCACTAGAGGGCGGCATTAAGCAATGATCCAGCTGGGGTTTGTTGCAAAGGGATTCATGGCCAAGTGTGGTTTTGTGGCTCTTTTATTTCACTATGTTCTCACTCGACAGTGAAACCAACATTACATTTAGATTATTAAAATGCTCACCAACCCTCATTGTACTTCCACACTCGGTCAGAGTTGCCCTGATGACGTACTCCCCGTTTCCAGACGGTTTGGCCGTGCAGTGATCTTGTACAGAACCGACAGGTCCGAGCCTGAAGTGTGTGAGCTCCACAGGCAGGCCTGGGTCAAACAGATAAGCTTTCAACACAACCTCGACGCCGTCCTCGTGACATTTCACCACAAATGTCTTGACCTTGCGATGGCCGCCGGGATCCCCAACGTCAGATTTGCCCGCCTGCTCCAAAGAGGCTGCTTTTAGGGCGGCCAGCTCGGAGAAGGACAGAAAAAGAGGCTCCGTTTGGTAAGTGTAGCACCGAATCGTCACCAATTTAGACAGAATAAGAAGAGAAACTGTGAAGTGCACGGACGCAAGAGGCATAGTGGCGGTGCGTTGGAAGCTTCTTTCCCACTGTGGCTGTCAAACTGAGCTGAGAGGTGCACACCTGAAAGCCATCATCCCTGATGAGTGACCTGCAGCACCACTGTAACAATCACACATTGACAGAAAACAGTTTCTTTTCATTTTCATGCAACAAAATAGTCATATAGTCCGAGGTGATATTAAAAAAACACTTTATTCACAATAAAAAACTGTACATATTGCATTTTAAGGCTTTCATTTTGGGTAAAAATGTTGATATGTACCATATTGTTGGCATAAAGAGAGATGCATACATCATATAACACTGGAAAGGACTTAACTATTAATGGGAAGGGCTTCAAACCTTAATCCAAACAGCTGAGGGTTTAATAAGGTGCCACGGGTCTTAAAAGGCTGACACCATGCATGTAAAAACAGGAGAAGCGTAAAACATAAAATCTAGAGCCAATGTTTGGCTCCAGGAATATGATATAAATGTTGCCTGAAAGCTCAAATGATGTCACATTACATAGTTTCTTTGCAGGTTGCAGCCAAAAGTTAAAACTGAGGTTATTCTGTTGTCTTCCGATTTAAAAAAGAAAAAGAAGTTTCCCCTCATAGCTCCCCAGCGTCGTGTGTTTTGTCCTCCTCTTCTGAGCCGTCGCTTTCTGCCTCCTCGGCTCCTCTTTTGCTCCCCAGGTCTCCTTTCGACGCCTCCTTCATACATTCTGAGGGAGGGAGAGAAAAAAAACAAAAGCACATGTCTTGAAAGCATGCTTTTCTTTAATCGCCTTTGAGAATGCACAGCTAGAGTGTTGGATGACACTTTGGCAAACGTGCTCCCAAGCTGAAGAGGCTTAAAACCGTCCAAAGCTGCAGAGCGTAAGCAGCTTGTGCCACTTTTCTGTGGGTCATGCGTCACACACACCTCGCTCTGACGCCTTGAGGACGTGCTTCTCGCACAGGAAGTTCTCCAGCCTCTGGTCCTGATGATGGAAGTACCAGTCCTCCACGACCTCCTCGTAGCGCTCCAGCATCGTCTCACACTGGACAACACACACAAGTGTAGGAGGTCACAAGCAGGTACATTGCTGTACACATTAATGTCATTTAGGGTGATAGAAAGGGGGTGTTTTCTTCTGAGAAATCACTTTGTTGTTGGGTTGTGAAATACATCTTTCCTTCACATTCCCTGACCTGTTTCTTCATGTCCGACACCTCGACAGAGGGTTCGTCCCACAGCTCAAAGGGCAGACCCAGATCCACTTTGACCCCCTTGTGGACCAGGTTCTTCAGAGTCGTCATGGTCTGACTGGCGCCCTGCGTCACACACAAACCAGCCAGATGTCAGAATGATCCGCAAATGTATATCAATATTTGCAAATGACAGGAGCACAAACATATTTGCAAGGTTTTGGGAATCATAGCGTGACGTCACGTCAGATTAAACCTCCTAAACCATTAAAAACACGTGTAATGCAGGTGAGGGCTTTAAAGGGCAGGTATGCGTCACCTTGGCGTACCGCAGGCTGCCAGGCCTCTCTGCGTGAACATTATACTGCAGGATGCGTTCACATATGTCGTCCACCGCCTCAGTCAGCCGAGTCTCCCTGGAATCACAATACTTATAAATACTGGCATTTCACACACGAACGACGCTGCAAAGCTTTCTAGCCGTTTAAACAACGCATTTGCAATGTGTTTATCTTTCTCTCCCCAGAGTTGGACTCACGAGGTGTTGTATTTAATCTTCCTCCTCCTCCTGCCCGTGTCCAGCACTTCTCCGACCTCCAGCACCTCTTTGGAGCGGCCGGTTTTCTCCAGAGCCGCCTGCAGCTCCACCGTCAGAAACTTACACACTGGCAGGCAGGAGAAACACCGGAATAAACCCGCATTACAACCACGTTAGTACCAGTTTAGGACGACACAAAACTATGTAAACAAATGCCACAACACTGTTATAAACCCACACAACTAGCTAGCTAGCGTCACTTCTTCGTTCTACCTTCGCATTTATTCGGCAGCCTCTCGTCTTCTTCTGCTGTGACAAGACAGCAGACACTAAACACGACCACGATACACAGTTTCATCGCGTCAATGTGTTCGTAAACTTCCAGGCGAGACCACAGTTTAATATCTCCGCGGCCACATCGGCACTTTCCTGACGGCAACAAGTCGGAACGGCGCATGCGTAGTAAATCCCCACAGACGTGAGTAATCGATGCCTGGTGTTCGGATTTCAGGGACGATTGTCGATGGAAGAAAACGATGCAAGAAAAGTAATTATTTACTATTTATTTAGTTGTATTATACTTTTTACTTCCGCCCTTCACTCATTCCATATATATTAAATAGATATCTTTTAAATTATTGTTTGAATTTTAACAACAAGAGTCGCTAAACATCTTCCTGGAGAGGTTTGTTATTATTTGCGTGATTTCTCATATCATGGTTATTGTGTTATGAGACATTTAAACACACATTTACTGGGTGTTTAATGATTGAGATCCTGATACATGGCCATCGATGAACGTATATATTAATATATGCAGTATAAAAACTTGTGATATATGCCAGTATATAGAAAAATACTTGTTTTAGTGCATATTGTCGGCTATTTATGTAGAAATACATAGGCTAAAGTACTAATATACACCCTTTAATACACGTATACTGTACTAATATAGATTAATATATTCAGCATTGATGTATGACATGGTTATAGTATTTCTAGTATAAAAGGCTATGCATTATTTAATATAGATAGCAGGACTATGTACATACAAGCGTATACTCATAATGGTCTTTATTTAATCAAAACATATAAAATAATAGCATTTAAGTACAAGTATATACAAGATAATTCCATGTTAACAGTCACCTTAAATCAAGAAAGTCCTGAGTTGTAATTCACCAGCTGACTGAATGCAAACAAATAATAAATAAATAAGGCATTTATCAACATGGTATTAATAATCACAATTTGTACTGTGAATATAATACAATCAGAGACATAAGACAGTATGCTTAGGTTTTGATATGTGTGTTATGATATGATGTTGCTATGTTTTCAGTGTTTCAATGATCAATGAATTGCATCTGTGGCCCTCAAAGAGGCATTTGACTGAAAGAGGTTTTCTAGTGTATCAGCCCTGAGTGATCACATAGGAATGGTGGATAATTAGCTTGATATTTGGCAGTGAGCTGGTTAAAATAGAAGGCGCTTGCCTCTTGGTTTCTCAGGTGTCAGGGGCAACACACTCGACAGCAACGGAAACCCCGGGAGTCCGTGTGGGAGAAGAGAAGAGAGAGAAAAAAGGCAGAAAATGAGAAGAGAGGGGGAAATGTGCGCCGTTTTAATATGAGGACTGAAAAGGAACTGCGGTGAGATATGAGAGGAGAAGACGGATTCTGCTTCAACCAGAAGTGAGTGACACACGCACACACACACACACACACACACACAAACACACACACACTCATTCGTTCATGTTCTCCAGCTGCAGAACAGTTTGCACAAAGACGTCACAGGATAAAGTGTTCGTCTTAAGTGCAAGAAACTCAAGAGTAAGTGCAGTAACAGTGTGAGGCGTCCACGGGGTTTCCAATGTTGTGTTATGTCACTCAGCTGGGTGACTGTCTGTCTATTGTCTGTGTGTGTGTGTGTGTGTGTGTGTGTGTGTGTGTAGGGGGGGGATACAGTTACAGCAGTGTCACCCTGCCCTGTGTGTCACGGCTGTATGCACATGGACACACACGCTCATGCATCAGATGCTGTTACGTATATACACACACACACACACACACACACACACACACACACACACACACACACACACACACACGTAAGAGAATGTGTCAGCAAATTTCAGTGCTCACATCAAGCCGTACTTTTACCCTGCAGCATCATTCCTAGTGTAGATGTCTTTTTGCATTTCATTCACTTAGTTTTTTAATTTCAGTTTTTGTTCTCCATCTCCATCCAGTGAAACTCTAACATGACACCAAGTTAAACACCCGGAGGAGATGAGTGAGACGGATTCAGAGGACGGAAGAAGGAACATTCTGTCGGCTCGTCAGCCAGTTTTATCTGCTGACTCTGGGACAAAGAAGACCGAGAGGAACGAGACGACAAATGCTGGCTGTTCGTCTCAAGAGAGTGTGACTACCTCTGAATGAGCGAAGAAGAACACGTCCAGGATCCTCTACCTGAGCCCGAGGAATACTTTCATCTCAAGCAAGAGGATACACGTCTGACTATAAGGTAACAGCTATTTAGCTGCATTATATAATATAAAAGATGCATAAAACTCACTAATGTATAACCAGTAACATCACTATGTAATGCAGGTAATAATAACGAGAGAATAACGTCACTAAAAATCAAAAATACTTGAAAGGCAGCATTCAAACCACGGGACTGGAACAGGCAATCACTCCAAGTGATGACAGCTCTTTTAATACACAGACTAACACCAGACAATAATATCTCACTCTATATATAATAATACTTCTACTACCACTACTACTACAAATATTTATAACAAGTGTATTCTGATGCTGCCTAATAATGTTTCAAGGGTAAAACTTTTATATTTCTAAAGCCTATATTTCCATATATTTAAAATGAGAACGGGTTATTTTAGAACAAACTGCCGATGTTTCATTTCTAAGAAAATCATTGTGAAGGAAAAGTGCAGTGGATCGTAGTCGCAGTTAAACGTTCATTAATTAACAATGTAGCTTTAAGTGGATAAAAGCTTCTTGATGGAGCCTTGGGCGACGATGAAAGATTCCTCTCTTCTTACACAAACTAGGGATGTTCTTTGTTTGTTCAGTATGTTTACGTGTTCAGGAGTCTTATTGACCTGGGTGGCTAAGACACTTGAAATCCTCACAGCAAACGGATTGAACAAAACTTGACAAAAGAATACAAAGCAGCAGTAAAAGTAAAAGCATGAAACAAAAACAAATACAAATGTTATCTGTCGTACAAAAGAAATGTTTTAGAGGTTATAAAGCAGAATATACAATATGGCAACATGAATTATTACTGAAATTGAACCAAACAATAAGAAGATAAAATACATTTCTGTTCAGTTTTGAAATACTCATGTAAATGACATATTAGAAGAGATATCATTGAATCAAATGGTTTTGTGAGATATATCTCCGTTTGGCTGCAGCGTTGGTGTCATGAATTTGTTATGCGTTCATTAATCATGGATCGTGTGAGAGTGTTAGCTTCATATGTTTTCCTCGTGTTCATGAGCCTCTCCGAGGAAAACGTGATACCAGGAAAAACAAAACCTCGCTGATAATTGACGACGCCGACCCGCTTGGCGTCTGCAAAGCCGAGCACCTGCAAGGTTCCATCTCTTTTTCCTCTCTGCACAGCAAGACCCTGAGATGACCCGCCGTGAACACACACACACACACACACACACACACACACACACACACACACACACACACACACACACACACACACACACACACACACACACACACACACAGCTGACTCAGGAACCCCAGCAGTTCATATCACTGATGACTAAAACGGTATCATTACCTTACTGTTGCTCTCACCCATATCCACACACACACACACACACACACACACACACACACACACACACACACACACACACACACACACACACACACACACACACACACACACACACACACACAGTTTAGTATTTGTGTGCAGGATGTCACACCTCGAACACACAGGTGAAACTTTACCCACAGCAACTCATTTAATTTGTGATTTCAAAAGCTATAATGACTGACTGATCCAATGACTTTTCATGATTTTTCCTCTAATTCCCCGTCTCTCCTCTCCAGCACGATGCCTGAACGGGTGAAACATTTCCAGGGTCAGAGCTTTCACAAGCTGAGGCGGGCCTGCCTGCGTCGAGGCGCGCTCTTCAAGGACCCCCTGTTCCCCGCCACCGACCAGTCCCTCTTCTACAAGAGGGAGCCCCCGCCGGGTCTGACCTGGAAGAGGCCGGGGGTGAGGGGGGATGGGGAGGGAACCTTCAAACCAGTATGAACAACAACAAAGAGTTATTTCCAAATATATTTCCTCTCCTCCCTCATCTAAATCCAGTGCATGTTACATTCCCGTCAGATTAGGGGTTAATTAAAGCACTTTCTATTATAGGAGAGTCGTCAGGCAGTGAGACCTTGGGTGCTCTATTAGTGTGTGTGTGTGTGTTTACAGTTGTGTTTAGAAAAGGCAACAGTCAAGTTTAATAGTCAGATGGTTTTAGGACACTGATATGTGTATAATAATAGGTGTTATTGTGGCTACAGCGAGCAGCCTTTAATGGTGGCAATGAAAGTCAAGGTTGAATTACTTATTGCCCAGTCAGCGGCAAAAAACGTAAAAGTGTAAGGATTTATTGTAGGAAATGGATTGTGTGTAAAAATGAGTCAAAATGACCACATAAGATGCATATAAAATGAAAGAGATCAGAACCCACAAAGCTTTTCCCCACATTGCTTCGTCTGCATTGTTCAAGTTAAATCGAAGACTTTTAAAGGACCATTAAATGCCACACTAAATAATATTGAATACTCAATTCAAAGAATGATGGAAAATCAGACAACAAAAAATCTACAATTATCAATTATGTACATGAAAATATTGCCATTTAAATTGACTTTTTCTGGGTGTAAAAAATAATTCCTAGTAAATTAATTAATTAATTAATGTGACCTGGACTCATAAGTGACAGAACATTACTAATAATAACTCTCTGTTGGGAAAATACAACCTCTATAAATGACATTTTAATCCTTTGTAAAGCCTTTTTTTTTAGGAATGCAATGTTTTTTAAGGCTTTTCACGGATTAATTGCACCGTTATTAATTGAATCGGTCCTATATTAGCTCTAAATTCAGGAATGCCTGTGTGGTTCGATCAGCAGTTCATCGGTTCATGTTGGCCAAGCCTTCAATGCTCTTAATCTGTTTAATCTGTTGATTCGGGCCAGAAAATGAAGGGTTAATGGTATTGTGTTCCTAATGCCTCACTCAGGTATTTTAAGCGTGTATCAACACGGAGTCGGATGGTAGGATGATTCTCTATCTGCTGACACACACACACACACACACACACACACACACACACACACACACACACACACACACACACACACACACACACACACACACTAATTCCCATTAAATGTGTACTTCACCATGTAGGCGAAGTTGACACCAGAAGGAAGGTTTCGTATCATCTGGAGTTACATTTAGAGCAGGTTATGACTACTGAGTGTGCATTTGTTTGCATGTGTGTCCACCTTGGGCACCTCCACTGTCACCTGAGCCTGTCCAAACTGAGCTCAACAGATCCACACCTCAGCATATCTCTGACACTCGGACCCCATGAAGCCCTGTGACGCTACTCACTGCTGCAGTTCACCAGAGTGGATTTAATGTGTCCCTTCCTTTCTTCCGATCACACTCCAGGAGATATGCAAGGACCCCCGTCTGTTTGTTGATGGCATCAGCACGCGGGACTTGCACCAAGGCAGTCTGGGTAACTGCTGGATGGTGGCTGCCATTTCCTGCTTAGCGTCTGAGCCGTCTCTGTGGAAGAAGGTTGTGTGTTTGCGTTCCTCTGTCATCCTTTTATTCCTCCCCTCTTTCCCCCCTTCCTTCACGCCATCTCCCTCCCCTCTCGTCCCCCCCAGGTGATCCCGGACCACGTGGACCAGGAGTGGAATCCAAAGCATCTCGACCTGTACGCAGGCATCTTCCACTTCCGTTTCTGGAGACTGGGCCGTTGGATGGATGTCGTCGTGGACGACCGTCTGCCGGTCAGCAGGGATGGACTGCTGCTCTTCTGCCGCTCGGCCACACCGCGGGAGTTTTGGAGCGCCCTGTTGGAGAAGGCCTACGCCAAGTAAGGGCTCCAGTAGAGTCCTACTCTCTCCAGGAGACAGAAGAGGGCGAAGATGAGCACGGCCATTACCCGTTCAGTGAATCTCTCTGGTTGCTCTCCAGGCTAAACGGCTGCTACGAGGCCCTGGAGGGAGGGAACACCACAGAGGCGCTGATCGACTTCACCGGCGGGGTTTCGGAGCCCCTCAGTCTGGATCGCGAGGCCCTCGGCCTGCACGGCGACCAGCGGAGGGCATTCTTCCAGACGTTAGCTCAGGCCCATGAGCGTAAAGCCCTCATCACCTGTTCCATACGGGTAGGAGAGATGCACAATGCGTGGTGAAAAAGATGAGTTTATATAAATCTGTCATTTCCCAGCCGGCAGAGGGGGAGACGGTGGAGTCCGTGCTGGACTGTGGCCTGGTGCGAGGACACGCCTACGGGATCACAGCCGTGAGGAAGGTGAGGCAAGGGGAGAAGCTGACGAAGACGGGTTGGATGTCCAGACTCTTCATGGTGCGCATGAGGAACCCATGGGGGACCACGGACTGGACGGGTGCTTGGAGCCAAGGGTGAGGGCTATACTTTGAACTCCGCGCCGGCTTCACCTGCCACATGTCCGACTGATGAGTACATCATATGTTTTGCTGGCGCTGAGGGGAGAGTTTAACAGCGTCAGACTGCTTTTACAGCATTTTTATAATTACAGTTTCTGACATTTTACAATAGTGTTGGAATTGTTTTTTTACGAGGGGGACATCTGCCTTTTACGTTATGGAAGTCTGAGAAACTCTGAAAATGGCCAAAATGGACCCATAAAGGTTTCCAGAAGTTAAAACGCTACTTGTACTTTTACATGTCACTGCCAGTGTGTTGGACCTTGCAGCTCTGCATCCCCCCCCCCCCCCTGCTGCCTTTGACATTATTGCCCTTGCACGCCCCCTGCAGGTCACAGCAGTGGCAACAGATGAGTCGTGCAGAGAGGGAGAAGATGGGCCTCATCGTTCGAGACGTCGGGGAGTTCTGGTACATTTTCATTTTCATCAGCATGGAAGGAACAATGGAGAATGAATCATTTACATATTTCTGATTCTTCATAGAAATGTCACATGACTCTCATGCTAATTTATTCCTCAGGATGGATTTCAAGGATTTCTGCCACTACTTCACAGACGTGGTGGTGTGTCGCCTGGTGGAGAGGGCTCTGCTGTGGCCGAGCTCTCACTGGAGGGAGGTGCGGCGCTACGGGGAGTGGGCTCCGGCTCCCACTCTCCCGGGAGCACCTCCGTCCAGCGACCACGGGCTGAGCTTGGTGAGGAACCAGTCCAAACCTGGGGGGACCAAGCAGCGAGGGAACCGGAAGGAGGCCAGACTCGGGGAGAGTCAGCAGAAGGGAGGAAGGCGGGAGCCGGATAAGGCTGCGAAAAAAGCCACAGAGGAAGATGATGGTGGAGAGGCGGGAGGATGGGAGGCACAGATGGACAAGAGGAGTCGATGTGGAGGATGCATCAACCACAGAGACACTTTCCTGCACAATCCACAGGTAAAACTGAAGTGAAAATTGGATGCATTTTATTCTTTTTTTTAAAAACATTTTTCTTCCTGACTTTGTAGTTCATGTTTGAGGTGAGAGGCAAAGAGGAGGAGGTGCTCATCTGTCTGCAGCAGGAGGACCGGAGGATACGGAGGAAAGACGGAGGAGGAGAAAACCTGCCGATCGGCTTCGAAGTGCTGAAGGTGAGCCGGACCCACAAACTGTGAGCGCGCACCGTCTCCGTTTTCTCACTGCTGCCTCGTCTTCCAGGTGGAGGTGAACCGCTGCAGCCGGGTGCAGTGCGTGGTGGAGCAGGCGGCCAGCTCCATCTACATGGACTCCCGCAGCGTGACGCTGAGGGGGACTCTGTCTCCGGGGCGCTACGTGGCGTTGCCCACCACCTTCCTGCCGGGCATCACGGGGCGCTTTCTCCTACGCCTCTTCTCCCATTCCCATATCCGACTCAGGTGTGACCCCAACACACACAAACCCAAGATATGGATCAACCTCTGTCAATTCATTCTTGTCTTATAATCTTTATTTTTGCTGTAGGGAACTGAGGGAGGATTTGCCGTCTCCCTCTGTCTTCCAGTGTTTTCTACCTCAACCCTCTGTGGTGACCACAGTCCACCTCCGCAGGGCGACCGGCCTCAGCCCTCCCAAACAGACAGGTGGTGTAGGACTCCATCACCCCTCCTCCTGTTTCACTGTAGAAGAAGCACCTGAAACAAGTTGTTACACGTGTCGTCCTTTAATCCACAGCTCCAGATGTTTATGCCATAGTGCGGTGTGAGAGTGACGTCATAAGGACGCGGGTTTTCAAGGCGGAGGGAAACCCTGAGTTCGACCTCAGAGCCATCTTCTACAGGAGATACCCCAGCACACACATCTCTATTGAGGTTTGACACATTCATATTCTCTCCCTCTCTCTCTCGCACACACACACACACACACACACACACACACACACTCAAGCCTGTCTTGTGTGCAGCTGTGGAGCCGGGGTCGGCTGTGGGACTGCGTGCTCGGCCGGGCCCGGCTCCAGACGGCGGCGTCCGAGAGGGGCCGGAGCCACGCGATCGATCTGCGAGGCGGCCAGTCCCGCTCAGGAGGCCGAGGGAGCGTCCTCGTTGAGACGTCCTCCAGCGTGCGTCTCTCAGACTTGTGACTGACGGCAGCGTCTCGTTGCCCCCGGTGACCACAGGAAGTGAACTAATCAAAAAACAGGGATGAAGACTAAAGGAAAAGGTGCTGTATTTACTGTTGTTACTGTCATTAAAACTGTCTTGTGATTTTTACAATTATTTGTTGTCAATATGCTTGTATGTAAATGTTTTAAAAACATTTTGTTATTATTAAATAATTAATTTAACTTCAAGTGTTGTCAGTTTTAATATTGTTAAATCTATTTCATGATTACCAGTGGTTGGATTATTGAAATAATTTTATTTTATAGAAGACTAGAAGAGCTATTTAAGGAAGATGTTCTATTCAGCATTTAGCCCAGACAGTTTTGTCCCAACACAGTGCATTCCTTCATTCAATTCTGCTGAATTTGGATGACCTCATATCTCTACATGATTAGACAAGACGATAATCAGTAGTCAGACAGTGTACACTCGAGGGTGAATGTTTGAACATGATTCAATAAAATGCAAGTAGGTTTTAAAGTTTGTTCATCTCACTTTAAAAATCACACAAAGAGAAAATATGAGAATGAAAGCATGAACTAACTTCCTAACATTTAGATAATGGAGATAGATTGCATCATCACTGCGGCCGACACCACTCAGGAGAACGGCTCCTGCATGTGGCCACACCTGTGTTCCAATGCAAACTACACAAAGTCGGAATAAAAGGCTGCTTCAACCTTTATCTGCTCTCGCTCGGCTGTATTTGTTTATCCTGAGTGCTGCTTTTGAAAGTGATGACCTGTGTTTGATTGTAAAACATAGATGCTTTATGTTGCTTAGTCACTTAGTTTTTATTCTCTCTCAAGCAGGTGTACAGATTGGAACCTTTATTTGCTCGTTTTATTTCCATTTAGCTCAAACTTCCGTTCTACAAACACAAATGATTTTTTAAGTTTACTACACACATTATATCATTTTTAATACTGTTTAAATGTAGAGACAGCATCTCGAATATTAGACATCTAAAACCATTAAGAAATGTAATGAGCAAGTAAGTTCTTATGCATTCACTAGAATTTAAACTCTTTAGGCCATTTTTTGGTAGTTCCCAACCTTGTTATCCTCAATCTGATCACAGCTGGAACAGTTTATTAATAATAATAATAATAATAATAATAATAATAATAATAATAATAATAATAATAATAATAATAATTATTATTATTATTATTATTATTAGTAGTAGTAATATGCTGTATACATTAAACATTAGTTTTTTACTTCTTACTTTTTTGTCGCCAATAATGAATGTGTCTCAGCTGACGCGTGAACGCCACTCTGGGCACGCGCGCTCCCGCGAGGTGGAGGTTTGGCATGTCACGAGGCGCGTTCGTTGGCCGCTGTCACCGCGGAGGACTCACACACACAGCGGGAAGGTAGACTGACAGCTAAGGTAAGTGTCGGGAGAATCAAACCGGCAACTCCCCACCTACTAAATCCCACTTTAACACTTTAACACTTTACATGTGTAGTTTAAGCAGTTTTCAGACACCAGAAGTTGACTTGATATCCGTGTTAGCGGGGCGAGGTTAACATTAAACGATAGCTAAAATACGAAAGGCGAGGCCACGTTATCTTTTCTGGTTTGACGGCATTTTTTCAGCAACTTTCAGACACGAATATGTTTTAAAACTCAAGTTGAAAATGCCCAACGTCGATTTTAGTTTTCCTGTTGCATATTTAAAAAAAACAAAACAAAAACCATTTGTTGTTCCTGCTGAAGGCTGTTGGACAAACTGGCTTTGCTGGGAATGCAGTCAAACCTCTTCCAACGCAAACTGTGTATTGAAGCCACGCTAAGCAGTACATGTGCAGGGGTGGAGCAAGATGTTGTGAGCTTTTGGGGCTCAGCCCAAACCTGGAGGGGGGTCCGGGTGTCCAGGTGTCTGGGTGCCCCCCCCCCAGACTAATAGTAATAGAAACTTGTGTACCGCTTCATTCATAACACAAGGAGTGACTTCCTGTAGCTAATTGTTCTCCATCTGTTCACCATTCTAACAATAATGCAATGCATGTTGAAGGTTGAATTTTCCCCTAAAATGAAGCTGATGTTACTATTTTTAAGTAACAAAGGCCGGGGCAGGAATTTGGCGTGAACAACATTAATATCTTGAAACCTGTTTTTCCTGTACTATGCCGGAGAAGAGTTCACAGAATGAGACTGAGGGGAAAACATAAACAACAAAAATATTCAAGGCATTTGAGAAAACAATTTATTCTACGGGTATTTTTATATCTCACTCATTATGAGGAGTTGGATGAAAACTAAATTGAATTTAGGATGGGATGAATAACCTGACCTACCCCGTGATCATATCACTCTAATGAGCAGTCGTATGTATGAGATTGAGGAAGGGAGCAGTCGAAAGTAAAATATCCCTGATTACATCGTCAGGGTTATCCAGGGAGCTCAAAACCTCCATCTTTTGGTGGAAAGCCTTCAATACAGACTATAGGTGTTGTTGTGCATGCAAGAGGCATCGGGGGTCTTCCCAGTTGCATTATGGGAAGTGAAGTGTAATCAAAAACGAGTCTTTGACCCATTACGAATGGATGCAGTCGATTTAGGATAATTTATCAAATAGTCCAGATTTAGCATCATCAAAAAATAAGACATTTTCCAAACAAGAATGCCAAATGTTTATGGTTTCCAGCCTTAAAACATGAGGATTTGCTGGTTTTGCCTGTTTTGTTACAAAGACCATGAAACATTTAGGGGTTATGGATTGTTGGTTGGACAATTTGAGCAATTTGAAATGGTCACCTGAGGCTCTGGGAAATAGTGATATGTCGTTTTTACAATTTTTGGACATTCATGGACTAAACAATTAATTGAATAATTGATAATGAATTATTTATGTCCCTCACTTTTGTGTCTATTGAGTATTTGATTAATCTTAGCCTTGTCTTGTCTTAAATGTCAGCTTTCAGCATGCAGACTTGTACTTTTTAACAATGTAGACAACTTTAGTCTTCACTTCTGTTTCAGTTCTTAATCTTCCTCCTCAGGTTTTGAGTCCTCATTACTGAAAATGTCAAGCAGCGGCCTTATTCGACGCATCCGCAGCCCTCCTCAACCCCCGACGCCCATACTAGGTGAGCTCAACCGATTCATACACATTCATAGTTTCATTTTGCTGAGAATATCTACAGAAAAGAAGATTGCAAGTGTCTGTGCTTTCATCTAAATATATTCTTTTCTTCTTGCAGCATGTTCAAAGTTGATTTTTTGTGTCATTCCTGTTGCTCAGATTGCGATCGGTGAGTGACAGATTCATATCTACAAACAGTCTTTTCCTGTTGCATCATTGAGGTTTTATCACATCTTGAATGCGGAAAGTGCAATTAAATGCGTGTCAACAGGTGCGGTACATCTGGATGACTGTCCGCGGCAGCACTTCATCCCCATCTACTTGATTGTGGTGGGGGTCTTTGGCCTGGTGCTGGCGCTGCTCTCCTGCCTGCCCTGTGCCAAAAGCCCTGAAGACGGCCCCCCTAACCCGCTCAGTCGGGTCTGCACGGCCTGGAACTCGTTGACATCGTTCTTCCTCTTCTGCTGGTTTATTGCTGGTGAGTTTAAACTGGACGGCTGACTAATGGAAAGAGAAGCATGACCAAAGAGTGCAAGTGACACAGCATATTTGACGTTATGCCATGGCCGAGGGAAATGCTTTTTTCTGATTATTTCTGGTGTAATAGGATGCCTTAAATGCCATTCTTAATTTACATCAGTGAGGGTAGAGTAAAAATATTCTCAGTATAACCATTCGACAACAGCACAAACTACAGGTGAATTTAATCCAACTTTAAATGGTAGACAGCGATTTTCATCTCCATTTTCTGGGGCTTTTTTCTTTGATGAGTGCCTGAGGTGTTAGTGTGATTACACACTTAAGGTGTCTTTATGTGAAAACATAATGGATGGGATGAGGAGATCTCACCCTTTCCATCCATTTTGTTATAGCAGCCATAATGTCTGACACATCTTCCCCCCATTCGGAGGCCTGACGAGAGATGTCTATTATCAAGAAATTATTACATTATTTCATATTTGCGTGTGTTTTTCAGCCAAAATCTAAGGCTCCTTCACAAGTCAATTTCCCTGGTAACCCCGATGGTCTAAACCTGGAGAAATCATTAACATCCCATCAAATTCTCATGAAACAGAAACGGGCACTCCAGTAAATAAGACGGACCTTATACGGTTTTTAATTGTTTTTATTTAATGTGGCCAGCACATTGATTTAGAACGGTGAACAAACAGTTTAACCAGAACTTCTCATTCGGAGTCTATTAAGCATAACCTGCAGCCAATCAGGATCAAATATTTACCCAAACCACAGTATAAACCTCATTGTTGTGCACCAGTTGTAGTTACATATGTTGGACACTAGATGTCCATCTATGACTGCTGGAGATCTCACTCGCTTTATTAATAATACTAGCTGCACAAACCCCTTGAGTGTAAATGTAAATTAATTTAAAAAATAAAACTGTATGGAAATTAAACGTGTCAGCCTGTTACCTTTCAGTCCTCTTGGGCTGAATCTATTCTTAATATATATTACACTTCTGTGGCACCATCAACCAGATCTCTCTCTGCTGTCACCTCTTAAGAGCCAAACTATTTATCACACTTAAATAAATGACAAAACAGATGTCTTGTAAAAGATCAAAGTTTGAAGAAACAGTGGTGATAAAAGCAAATCATTGGGGTATCAGCGTGCTGTCACCCTCTCTTCAAAAAACAATTCAAAAACAAAAAATGGCTGCCAATCCTGAAATCATACAGACAGAAACGTTCTTTTCAAGTAGCAATATGGTTTATTTATTTTTTTAAAACAGACCAACTTTCACAACATTTTACAGAGTTAGATTAGAATACATATAGAGAGTAAATAATGCCTGTGAATTGAATTAAATGGCTAAACAATGTATTTATTCTATTGGTGTTCCTTTTTACAGGTAACGTGTGGATATACACTATTTACCAGCCCAACTACAACAAAAACACAACAAGCGTGGATCCCTACTGCGACAGGACACTCTACCTGTTTGCCTTCTGGACCACCACCCTGGTCTACATCTTCCTGGGTCTCTTCCTGATCGGCGGTTGCTGTGTCCTCTTCTGCTTCTTCCTGTGTGGCCGAGCCGACGCAGACGACGATATCTAGAGACACGACAAGCCGCTGGAGAACCGGGACGCGATCCCTGAGGGCTGCCGAGGTTGTTAATGGTGCAACCCAAGACTAATATGTCTTATCATAACGCCCGTCATGTCACTTTGTTAGATACATGCTTGACTCCAAGATACTGTAGATTTTGACACTGATCATGAATAACGTCTGAGCCTTTTCTACCTCCTGCTGATGCTGCAGCGCAGTCTGCTTAGAGGGATCTTCTCTCACTTCCTGTCCAAAAAGAGGCATGAGCTGTGTTGTTTACATGTTGCACCCAGAATTGGACTTTACCTTGATAGAGAGTACCGGACATGATACAAGGTTTTGTATTTTGTGGGTTGATTTTGCCTTATTATGTTTTTTGTTGATAATTTGTGTCAGTAAGACGCAATAAATGAACCAATCACTTTCCACATCCCGTCTTATGATTTCTCATACATCCAGGGGGAACCAATGTTTTTAATGGTTGACTGTTTGGTTTCCACTATATAACATTTAATCACAACAGAAAACCAACATGCTTTTCACTGCTTTGAATGATATAAGATTAAAATGACATGCAGTGTATTAACCGTGATACATTCGAACATATGTGCCTGAAAAATCCATTAAAAGAAAAAGAAACCTGGCAGTGTGTTACATCGACTACTATTGAGAAATGATTATGGGAACCTCGATGTGCTTTACCTCACGAACAACACGTTGATTACTTAACAGAGGGAAATAAGAGGAAGTTGTCTCTAATCAAACTACTTCTAAAATTGCTGTTTTATAACCGGTCTCATAAATTGGGGAAATTATGACGTAGACTCAATTCCCTGTCTATTAGCTTGGAGAAATGGGAGTCCCGATGAAGGAAATGCAACATCCAAGTAGGACAGTTTATGCTCGATAATGAGTGCAAAAGGATTTGAATGCCGTGTTTCTGATGTACGTGACCACAGCAGCCCAGACAGTACAGGCCTCCTCATCTAGAGGACACAACAGCAGTGAGCACACACTGATGATTCAAGATAAAAACAGTTTACTATGTTAAAAAGAGGCCCCACAGTAGGCACTCAATTCAATTCTGAGATTCAAATCTTTTATTTTGTCAATACTTATTGACGTATGTCCACCTTTCATTTTTATAAGAGACCTCAGCATGGAGGACACCAGCGTTGCACACATTTGTGGAGCGACGTTCTGCCATGCTTGAACCCATCTGAGCCAAACAAATGTATCTTTGTTTCATCAAAAAATGTGCTCCAAATATGCAGTTTTGTTAGTTAGTTAGTTAGTTAAATCTTGCAGTTTTGTGTGAAGTTTTTTTTTTTTTTTTGCCACGAGGCACAGCCTATAGGTCCAAAACCTAGAAAGTTCTGGTGTTCACAGGTCATTTTATAACCACGCCATGCAATTAGGCTGATTGGAAATCACAGGTGTCAGTGGTCACAGGCGTAATCACTTCTGCTGCATCGAGTTTCTACTTTGAGGCTTGTATTTCCAATATAGTCTTTCTGAAGTATTTGTTTTTGATTGTTCATATTAGGGAATACTCTATTTGTCAACTTAAAGCACTTTTGTTGCTCCAACTGCTGTGTCTCAAGTCATTTAGTTGCAAGCAACCACAATGTATGTTGAAGTTAATGTTATTTAAGACAAATTAACAAATTTCCTGGATAGATTTAAAAACAAATACGTTGAATTAAGTTGAGATTCCACCCGCCCCCCAAAAAATTAAAGTTGTAAAAGGGTCAAAAAGAGGTTATTGTTAATATTAAAAGTTGATACAACAAACTACTAAAAGATAAACGCTAAATTACTTACTTAAGTGCTTAAATAGTTATTTCCTGATCATCAAAAAAGAGTCTGACCAAGCACTCAATATCAACTTTCAACCCTTCGCATTCATAGATACTTGATGCTGTATTCACGTCTCAGTAAGTACAAGGAATGGATGGCGGCCGCTGAAAACATCAATTGTTCATTGCTTGCAACTGCAATCTTAAGGTTGGATTCACTAACGGTATAACATTAATCAATTGTGCATGTGATCCACATACCACATGATCCCCACACCCACCTGCTTCTCAATCCCTCATTCATCACATCAGCACCTGGATTATATGGTTTATTGATGTGCATCTTTTATCACAGAAATATTATAATTTACATACAAAATACAAAATATACTTAATGATGTATGTTTCCTTCCTCTTCAAACTTTTTATGACAGTATTGCGTTATGTAAAAAAAAAATCAGGTATACATTTTTCTCATAATATTTTCACTCTCTATGTTAAGTTGTATGTTTTCAGAGAAATAGTCAAGGCTGTCCATCTCTGATTGGTGTGCTGGGCTGTGATGTCAGCACTTTTTGCGCGAGAGGCCGGCCAATGCTTTGGCGTGGATGGGCTTATAGAGGAGAGTGAAGCTGGTGGGGCTGAGAAGGCCGTTGCCCTGGGCGTCCACTTTTCCCATCAACACGTAGTTCCGACCTGAACAAGAGAAAAAAATGTGTTGGCATATATCAAATACAATGAAAGTCATGCTCACCCACACCAGTTGAGCTGGGTGGGTTAAATTCACTGACCAATGTTTAAAAATGTATGGAACCTGTTCAATAGGCATGTGATACTGACTTTTTATTTTTTTACACTCTTTCTGTGATATTCATCATGTGTTTTAATTACTTCCAAAAGGAATACAAGTCACAATTGCCTCCCATATTCAATTTGTGATCGGACACTAGAAAATTGGTTGAATAAAGAATCACATCGTCTGCATAAAATAGGAGCTTGTGCTCTTTTGTAGTTCATTACCTGAAAACCAGAGAAAATAAATGTTATATTTGATATATATTGCTATTTAATATAGCATAATTTACCTATGTTTTTCCCTTTGATGCACAATAATTTGTAACCATTTTTTTCTCCTTTGAATTTGACATTTCTAACACAAATGTTTGCACGTTGCCATAGCACAGTTCACTGGAATTCTATTACAAATCGAGTGTTTACTACTAATTCATTTGTGATCAACATTGAGTATTATTAGTAATAGTAAGGTATTGGATGTAAGAAGGTAGGTATTCATGACAACCAGCAGTATTACACAACTGAAGCTATGGAAACAGTTGGTAAAATGTTGCGTTTGCAATGTGCACAGACAGAAAAGGGCTGTAAAAGTTGTACTGTACCTTTGATTAGCCCCGGGCAGCGTTTGCAGGTGGATGTCAGTGTGACCGAACTGATGGGCCCCGATTTGGTGATGTTCAGGCTTCCTGCCTTAAAGGCCTTGATTAGGAACACCTCAACTGTTGCCGAGCCCCTCGGACCAGTGGTCAAGGATGTAACCTTACCAGTAATCACTGATAGAAAGAGAACATAGGAGAGTCTAAGTATTTAGGTCGTGCTTCGGTACACAGAAAATGTGTGAAGGGCAGATGGCGGCTGGTGTGGCTTACCGAAGTCATGAGGGCAGAAGCTGGATTGCAGAGTTCCTGTCCTCTTACAGGGTTGTGTACACAGTGGGTTCAGTGGTAAAGCTGAGGAAAACACACGCGGCAACAAAATTGTGATTAAACACATTGCTACAGGATACATGGAGGCAGATTGTTAACTTAGAAATCCATTACTTCCACTCACGTTTGTTGCCCACAGAAGGCTTCTTCGTCACCGTCTTGCTTACTCCGGGTTTAGGTGTCACTTTAGGCTGAGTCTTCGGCTTGGTTGTTGGTTTAGCTCTGCTCTTAGGGGTTGGCTTTGCTGGTTTGACAACAGGTTTTAAGGTGGGCTTGGTCTTCGGTGTAGGCTTACGTGTAGGTTTAGCCTTGATGCTTGGTTTGAGCACTGGCTTAATGATCTTAGGTTTGGGTGTAGGTTTAGCTCTAGGCTTAACTCCAGGTTTAGGTGTGGGCTTTTTCACAGGCACTTTACGCGTGGGTTTAGCCGGTTTGGGTTTAGCCGTGGGCTTGACCGCAGGCTTGACGATAGGTCTGCGTGGCGGAGGTTTCAGTGGTATCTTCACCAGTGGTCTTTTGGCCGGTTTTGTGGTGGGTTTAGGCTGGAGGCCAGGCCTAGGTTTGGGAGTCGGCTTGGGAGGTTTGCTTGGCTTCACGACTGCTCTTTGAGGCGTTGACGTCGTCTGAGGTCCATAGATGAAGTCTCCCCCAGCGGTGGGTGTCCGAGACCCGCGGGGAACACTGGAGTAGAAGGCCATGAAGCCGTCTGAGGTCACACTGAGGTCGGAGACGAACTGGACGAGGAGCTCGTTCCCGTTTGTCACTATTATTCTATGGACCAGAGGAAAAGGGAGGACAGGAGGTGGATTAGCAGATTGGAAACATTGGCGGATCTCATCACCCATTCTTCTGATCAGTAATCTCACCCTGGTGACCTGTCCCCGCAGAATTTCCCGATCCTCCGCGAGTTATCCCTCTCTCCCCCGTTAAACAATGCCACATAGTCATAGCGACAGTACATGTCGGGCTCCAAGTCCAGCTTTATGAACTTCACCTCGATCACCTGCGGAAGAACACAATGAACACACAAATCATTCCAACTTCAACTATGAAATTTGTGCCTGGAAATGAGCTGGTACATGTTTGTTCCTGACGGGTTTTCATGAATCCAGCACAGTGCGGACATACAGTACAGTGGTGGTGGTGGTGGTGGTGGGCCAGGAGGGCCAGACCTCTGAAATACAGAAGGGCCTTTACTCTCTCCCTCGCTCTCGCTTCCTTCCCTCTTTCCTTATGTTCAATCTCTTGGCAAATACGAATACACCTTCAATGAAGTCTTTCATTTGAACTTCGTCACAGGACCGCTGTCACACACACACACACACACACACACACACACACACACACACACACACACACACACACACACACACACACACACACACACACACACACACACACGCACTACTATTTTCATTTCTCCCTCTCCTCCTGCACCGACTAGCGTTATTTAACACGCCTAGCTCCTCGCATTTTTCTGTAATGAAATCTCAAATATAATAATGATATTATATGATATTGATATATGATATTGTGGAATTGTGTCTAATGCATTTTTTCAACACCTGACCAAATTTAAGCCTGTCTGAGTCTCTAAAGTGGACGTCTTCGGTAGACGACTTGTAAGAAGTAGAAAGTGCAATGCGATTGGCTTACATTGTTTGGTTCTACGGAGATGTGCCAGGAGCAGCTGATGCCTGCTGGGTAATTGGAGTTGGGCCAGTTGGGCGTCTTGACAGAGCCCTGTGATTTGGTCAGACGTCCTCCACAGAACTGGTTCTCTGCAGGAATGACAATTAGGAAATGCTAATACACCAGACTTGAACCTTTTAACCTTTTTCAAATAAGGGAGTGATGTTTTTTCTTGTCCTATGATACAATATATGATGCAAAAAGAAAAATATATGCTATAAAAATATGTAAGAATAACATCGCCACACCTTCCACATGTGGCTTCCCCGCACTGAAGGAAGCGAGGAAGCCTCTTCCCCCCGTGGCTTCGTCTGCCACCATCTCTAACATCATGGTGTTGGTGGTGGCGATGAGGGCGCCGGGCCGGAACGTCCCGCAGAAACGACCCAGCTTCTGCACCAGGCGGGTGTGGCCGTTGTAAACGTCCAGGTAGTCGTACCGACAGGTGGGGTCAGCCTCCAGGTCGAAGAGGCGGAAAGACAGCATGACCACGTAACCCTCTGGCACCTGGAGGGGGCGACAGGAAACGCTGTGATGAAAGACTTTTTGAGCAGTTTTAACCACCGGACTAGCCAATGTTCAAAATGTTCAAAGGATTTCATTGAAATGAACCTCAAGTTTTCCTCCTAGATTGCATGAAGTGTTGGATTTTAGTAAAGATGTTTTTTAAACTTACTACATATATGATTGATGTATTAGTATGATTTTTACTATTAACCAAGGTGAGCTAGTTGAAATTAAGGTCTGTGAAAAGAGGATTGTTTTTGTTGTTTTGCTCCAGCTCATTGGCTTAATTAGAGAAAGTGAAAACTGGTGTATCATTAGGTCCCTACAGTAAGTGACAGGGCGCTGCCAATATGTGGGATTAGTGGGGGTGGCTGGTGTAAACTATTCTCCGCTTTCACAGCATGTTGGCGCACTGAGGAAGAATTAAGATTGTCAGTGGTTACAACAGGAATGTGTTTTTTTATTGTTGTTATTTGGTACTTTTTGAGAGCTTTGCATCAGCCTGGCTCCCCCTATTACTTGAGCAGATGGTACGTTCCAGTTCAGGCTGAGAAGGTTTAAGGACATCCACTGATCTACAGCAGCAGAGTTGTTGGCATCTTGCAGTGTTGCTCTGGGCTTTACGTTGTGTTTCTTTGTCAAGCGTGTTCAACCCTACTTGTAAAACTGTTGTTGAATGTTCAACAATAAGATAAATGGAAGAATCCATTCGAATTAAAACAGAAGAAAGAGGAAAAAAACACCTTTTAAAGCAACATTTCTGCAAGATCAACCTGGAAATGCATTATTTTACGAATAAAAAGTTGGATTTTTTGTTTTGATGCATAATCTGACTGAAACTGGTCCAATGATGATAGCAGCCCCTCCAGTCAGGTTAACGGTGTAATGATTTAAAAATGACTCACAGTGATGTACCAGGTGCATTTACTGTTGGGTTTGTAGGGACTTGGGAATCCCTCACTGGCCACGATGCCCGAGTCCGTGACCAGGTGGCCTCCACAGTGGAAGATGGGCCTAAAAAAAAAATAAAAAGTATCACACAACTACCATCAACTGCATTTAACTTGTTGGACTGGAAGAAAAACCAGCTTTTCTGAGAGTCCACACACACTTTTACATACACGCTGCAGACCCACAGTGGCACAGTCTTGTCTCTGTTCTCCAACTCCTGGGAGGTTCCCAGTGAACTCTCTGGGTTTTTTTTTTTCAGTAAGACTTGTCAATATACAGTGTGTGTGCTGCGAGCTTTCTCCACTCGCACCACAAGAAAGTTGTCAGTTGGCATAACATGTATTTACTTTTTGCAGACGGCCTGCTCACACATGGCGTTAAGTGAGACACGGATCAAAGCAGGGCAAGCCCCGACGTTTTAATTTTGCAGCAGACGTTAATTTGATGTCTCTGGATTCTTGGAAGCTTCCGCTGTGCTTTATCATCAAACTTGATTGCCGGTGGCTCCATTCCAGTTTTTTTTGCTTGTTTCCTAGAGGAAAAAAATCTTTTTTTTATGTCATGCTCTTCAGGCATATGTTGTGTGCCTTTTTGCCCCCCCCTTAAAAAAAAGTGGTGTGGCGTCCCTCCCTTCTGACCCTCTGGAGCTAAACTGCCCACAGGCATTTGTTTGTCTCTCATGCTCAATTTTCACCCTGTATGTAGAAGTGTGGAGAAGGAGCTATAGCAGGGCACACACCAGGTCCAACAAGCATCTACAAAAAAACAAAAAACTGTGGATTTAAAGGGCAAAAAGTCCGAATTTATATCCAGCTTTGCCAAAAAAACTTCAGGGCAAGCTACTGTACATCTGCCCGGTTAAATCACTACATCAGCTACAGCATGCTGTCATTTTGTGTGTTTATAGGACACCAACCGCACAACACTGCAACCATCTATTTCTACTGCGCTTTCTGTAATCATAATACGGCAACCAGGATAGGAAAAACACACACACACACAGTAGTTAATCTACACAGATGTGGGTTTGAAAACGGCCTGCCACATGTGCACAGGCAGGAAAACGGATGAAGAGGGACATTGATGGCCGCACACATGCCCGAAAGACGTTTGATATATACGTCCAAAATCTCTGAGCTTACCTGGTGAAGTTGTTCTGACCCTGAGCCTCGGTCCATCCCAGCGTCAGAACGACGAGAAGACCCGCGGTCCACACCCTGTCCTCCATCCTGCTGTCCTCCGAGGTTAGGGAAAGACGGGAGAGGAGGAAGGAGGGAGAATCGGGAGCGGAGGCGTGGAGAGAGAAAGAGGGAGAGAGAGAGGGATGCAAGATCCAAAAAGGGGAGGAGGAGAGAGAGAGGAAGAGGAGGGGAATGGATGTGATGGGTGAGGAGAAGGTGTGTTGTGGAGGGATGGAGAAGAAAGGAAAGGTGAATGAATGTGCTTGTTGTGTTCCAGCTCCGGTGGGTGTTGTTGTTCCACAGCTTCGGTCATGGAATATATGGAGAACGTACATTTCTGCATGTGTACACACACTAATGACAGAGTACCTCTGTGTATACGTGTACTCGTATAGTGACCTATTGACTGCACCACCAGCTTCTGGGTTTGGCCCACTGGTTGCTTGTTTTGGTCCACCACTTTGGTCCAGGCAGAAATATCTCAACTACCACCGGTTGGTTTGTCGCAGAAATGTGCAGACATGGAGGGTTCCCCAGAGGATGAACCCCAATGGGGATGTCCTAACTTTTCCTCCACCAGCCTGTGAAATATCTCTACATCTACTAGATGGATTGGCCCAAGATTTTATACAGTTGTTCATGATCCTCAGAGGATGAATCCTACTGTACAGACAGAATGCAACCTCAGCAGCCTGACATCGTGAGCTTGTAAGCTATTGTTAGCATTGAGCAGCCGCACAGAACTGCAAGCATGGATGTAGACTCTGTTCTTAGTCACACAAGTGCAATTTGCTCTGCTAGTGAAGGTTATTATGCAGATTAAATTCCTTTCCACAGAATTTATGGTGGTAGAAACTAAGTAGTTGGTATTTTTATTTTAAGAGTTGGTTTAAATACTCATAATGATGACTTTAAATACAACTAGTTTAACTTTAGCGCTCACACAGAACGAGCCATTTACACTACAATCATTGTCGTCATTGTTATGATAAATTACATTGACATCAACTCTGCTTTTTGTCTTTGAATTAAAAGTATGGCATGCCTTTTGTCTTTTTTAAGCCTGCGGTGACCTCCGGGTAGAAACCACAGCTGAATAGAAGTAGACTGTGGTTCAGCCCTGGTCCACTCTCTGCTTCCAGTTCATTCCAGACTCTTCTGAGTATTCAGGCCAAATGCAGCAAAACACCCATTGATAAAAATAGACTGCAAAGAGATGTAATCATAAAACTTACAGAAGGGGGGAAAAAAATCATCAGACGTAAAAATGTATAATTTTCAAGTCATTTTTTTATTTGTCTTTTTTTTGTACAAAGAATTTTCACAAAAATACTTAGAAACTGTTGCAGACACCACTGACGCCATAATAAAGCAAAGGATATCACATGACCAGAACAGTGTCACAGAGAGGAAGAGACCGCGAAAAGGACAGCGAGGAAGAAAGATAGTAAACAAACACTCTCCAGAGTGTTTTTTTTTTCTTTTTAGAGAGTTACATCCTCCTTTAAAATCCACTTACTGACGTGAACTAGCACTGGCAGTATAAAAGCTCTTCCTCCACCGAAGGTTTGCCAGCTCCTTAGGGTGCTGGGAACTAGTGTCTGTGATGTTTGAGAAGATCACACTGTGGGAAGACCACAGATGTGCACAACCTAATGCCCGGCCGAGGAGACATCTTTGCGATATCTTGATTAGTCCTAGCGATTGCCACGCTGCTCCACAATTAACTGTACATCCCTCAATTACAGCAACGAGGTTGTTTGAAAGATATTTCACATATTTACAGTAGACTCTCTTTCCGGCATGTATCCTCTCCCTATTTGCAGTTTATGAAAGTATAAAAATATACACATTGTTTACAAAAGAACCTGGTTGTCACTGTACATTTTGTCTATCGGGTGAAAGTTGTTCAATAAATCATGGCAAACCTTTTTACATGGGAGGGGTGGGGATTGAGAGAATCATGATCTAGGTGGGAGAAGGATCCCAGACAACCTGGGAAACATTCAACTAGAAGAAGAGTCACAGAAAGTCCTTTCTTTTCCTCATGAGCTGAACCCTAAACATGAGGGGAAAGGTGAACTAGGTCACTGTGGTGAAGCACATCCATCTTTTTCGTAAAGGCGCCGTTTTTGGGAGCACATTCACCGTAGTCCTCCGATTATCTTACGTCAAGAAATACGTCAAGAACTACAAGAACGCGGAAAGTCATGTGCTGATTCCCCCTTCCAAGGCATTTAACATTCGATCAAACGTGTCTTCATGAGTTCATGAAGAGCCAACCGGGCCAAGGCTCCAGCCTGACCTGTCGAACAATAAATGGAAGTTGCCCCGATTGAAATGCACCCTTTTTATGCCCCAGCAAATCCCATTCGAACAACGGTACAGCTCGTGTAACGTTGTTTTCGGTCATAGGAAGCGCTGGTCGGTGCACATTTTCTGCACATCGGTGTAGAAATATCGTGATAGTGTTCTTTATCTTTGGCCGCCTACTTAGTGAGTCATGAGAGTCTTTTTTTGGACATCTTCTGACACCACTTGCTGCTCCTCAGCTGCCATGTCTTGTGGTGCTTTCTCTTCTTCAACATCGTCTTCATCCATGGCCGTCTCCGGCAGGTTTTTCTTGTCCTCCTGAGTTTTCAGCACACTGCACAGCTCCATCTCATGGATCTCCACATCGAATGGAGCGGCAGGCACTGATGGGGGAGACTTGCATCCTGTGCAGCCCTGAATGAAACGAGAGAGAGAGAGACGCATGACTTCCTGACCTCTCTGTGTGTTGTTACTTGATGTATCCCATCAATAATTCAAACTCTGAACCAGTCATAGTTCAGGGTTGAGTTGCGGTGTACTTACAGAGATGTTGATGGCTCTGGGCAGGCGTCCCGTGCGGATCCAGGGGTGCACTTGGCTAAGCTCCCTCTTCTGGTCCTCTGAGAACCGTGGCTGGTGTTTCTGCATGCTCCTCAAGGCCTCGCGGTCTTCTCGCAGCACGGTCTCCATGTCTCTGTTGTGTGCACATGGGGGGAAAGGGGGGTCAATGAAGGTCCGACATTGAGTCCGTCACCGCTTGTCTGAAACTGAGCTACATAGGCTGCTGTGTTGTGTGGCGGCATTATGTCGTACCTGACTGGCAGCTGATAGGTCATCATGACCTTGTCGTCGGTGTTGGCCATCAGGAGCCAGATTGGGTCCTGCAGCACACACTTGATAAACTGCTCCTCGCCACCGTCTCCTCCGCCACTACTGCTGCCCCCTGCTGCCTGTTTGCGGGAATGATCGTTCTCTGAAGAGTCGATGCTGCCAAAGTACTTGCTGGTGTGGCTGCCCTGGCTGCTGCCTGAATGGACAAGAGGGAGAGCGTTGATAATTAATTGTGAGTACAACAACAGAGGAAAGTAGCGTTATGTTCAGGCAATGTCTTCCAAAGATTTCTCTCTGAGAAAATTGCCTTTTGGCATCGATTATCTAGAAAGAACATAGTGACTCGGTCACTAAGTGACTGTCACGGTGACCCTTAAGTCTTTGAAAATGGAAATTGGGATGCGATTTTAAATCTCTGGGATGTTGAAATGACTCACTCATGCCACTGGTGCCAGAGGAGCTGCAGCCGTTGGAACCGGAGCCTGAACCAGAGGACCTCGTGCCTGAGGACCCTGAACCTGAGGCGGCTGAGCCGGTGCCCGAGCGGGCGTCTTCCTGCAGCAACATATCCAGCAGGTCGCTGGACGTAGACATGGCGTCGTTGTTGGACTCATTCGCTTCACCCTAAACATTTTAAAGAGACAAAAGACATTTTTAATTACATATATAATGGTTTTCCATGCTTTCATGATTCGTTCGCGAATGTCTCTATACTTACATTCTCATTCTCCTTGGCGGTATCATCGGAGCTCCTCTGATTGGCTGAGCTCTGGCCCCCGGCCACGCTGCCCTGCACAGATGGCGTGGCCTGCTGTGCAAGGGCTGTGATGCCCTCCAAACGGTTGATTGGTGATTCCTCTAGCTGCAAAAGGTTGAGAGGTGAGGAGCACCTGGACTGGAAGAGGGGGGACTCTGCACCCTCACGGTCAACAGGTATCTGGCTGTAGGACTGGGGCGTGCTGCTACGAGACGCAACGCAGGTGGCTGTTATGGGGAGGGGGTTGGAAATAACAGTGGGGATAACCCCTTGAGTGGCAGCGGGGTACGTGAAGTTAGGATTGTAGAAGTGTCCGGGGGTGGGGCCTGGCTGAGGCATGGGTGCCTCCATCTGGGGGAACATGTAGTTGGGCAGAACGAAGGCCACCATGGGAGGTCCCATCTGGGTAGCAGGGAAACGTGATGGATCCGGGACGGGTATGGGCTGCGCAAGTGGTGGGTAGACGGGGTAGATCGGAAGCATACCAGGAGCGAAAGGGGCGGCTGGAATGCTGGCCTGGGAGCCGACAGACGGCCAGGAGGATGAGTTTGTTTGGGGCGCAATGGGGATGTTGAGGAGCATGGGAGCTGTGCTGGTTCTGGGGTCACACTGGTTCCCGCTCAGGCCCAGAGAGCTGTGCTGGTCAGAGGACTCCTGGTGTTTGACTCTCTTACCGCCACGGCCACGTCTGTGACTGGTGCTGCTTCCTGCAGCTGGGTAATCCCGGGAACAACGTGCTCCTGGAGGAAAAGGGGAAGGAGACACGGTTAACCATCGTCACACATTAACAGCTAACATGCATTCATGTGCCACGGGTAAACACGACAGTGGCTGCATGTGTTTGGATGGTGGGAGCAGCGTGCCTCTACCTCGTGACAGAGGGTTGGCAGCTGGTGCCTGACAGCGCAGAGCTGAAGATGCCGCCTGATCGAAAACGCGCAGCTTGCTGAGGTCTTTAAAGCGGTCAAGGAATGCCTGCTCCTCCTGCTGGGTGTGGGCGGACAGCACCTCCTTTGTGAGACCCATCCGACCCCCTCCTCCTATACTTCCACTTCTCCTGCTCTCCCTCTCTGGCTGAGGGGCTTGAGTGGGAGGAGGTGGGGGAGGGAGAGGCGGTAAGGTGATCGTGGTGTGAACACGAGGCCTCAGAGTTGCTATGGTTGTAGGACGAGCGGGAGTGAGGGTTGTAGGAGCCTCCTCCATGATGATGTCTGTGATAGAGGAAAAAGCAGGGATGGTTGTTAAAGCACTGGAGCGAGATAATTTGTGATTTTTAAAGAAAATGGCACATTCTTGTTCTGACAAATGAAAAGTTAATTACATAAAATGCACTTCAATACATCCATGGATTGTGTTGCTACAGCCTTTCTAGGTCAAGTGTGACCAGTGGCTTAATATAGATAGATATACACATAGTTTGTGATACTATTAAACAACAAATTCGTATCGAACAACAAAAGATACATGATCTTTAAAAAGGCAAAAAAAAAAAGATAGCCGAAAGTGGAGAAAAAGTTTGTAAAGCAAAAAATTACTGCAAAAGAGGTGACGACCATAAATCCAATCGAGAATTTCGAGGATGTACCAAAGGTGAGAAAAAAAAAAAGCATGAATCAGATTACCTGCAATCTGATGTTTTTATCAAGCTGCTACAGGTTTCTGCAAGATAATTCTTAAAGACACTTTTTGGTCAAGTTCTTTGCAAAAGTGGAAAAAAGGAGTGAGTGTGACTAGTCATCATAAAAAAGGAGAGTTGAAGACCTATGAATTAAATTGAAGACATGCAATGGCTCAGACCTCGGCACATTAAAGAGAAAGTATAGGGTTCAGAGAGTGTGAGTGTTATGGATTCCCACCTGACTCAGGAGGCTTCTTATCTCCCACATGCACGATGGTGCTGCTGAAGCTACACTGCGACGTGACTGAGGCTACACTCTCTGCTTTTGTGGCCAAAGTCAGGGGAGGCAGAGAAGGTGGTTCACTTACAAGGTTAACTGAACCACCTGCTGAGGAAACAAGTCCAATAAGGTTCTGTCAATGTTTGTGTACCGTCACGACAGGCACAAGAGACACATGAACGTCCAGTTTACATGAGACAAATCAAGGATGCTGCATTAGGAAAATCCATATTCAACAAGAAGAAGAATATTTGTCACTATTTTTGTTGGTAAATACTGACCAAAATAATGATAAACTTAAAATCAGTGGACCAGATATATTTGTAAAGCAAATCACAGAAAACACAAAGGAGCTACACAATGATACCAAACCAGTTTTAGTTACTAGTCAGTAAGTACCTGCTGTGTTGCTGACATCCTGCTGTTTGTCGTCATCAGATGTGGAGGAGGTAGTGTAGGAGCCACACTTCCTTTTTACTGTGTTAGGAATGTTACAGCTGTCCAAGTACCTGCGTAGAGTCAGACCATTGTTGGATTAGCTCAGTTAAAACCTAAATAAAATGTACAGGTGGTCGGGCTTTGGGCTTGCACACGCACCTTATGATGCTGTCCAGACAGTTGATCTGCTGGTAGGAGTAGTTGACAGGCGGCTCCTTCGGTATAAGCGGATGAGGGATCAACGCTTTGGGTGGTTTGGTCATGTCGGCTATCAAACCTCTGATTGGGTCACTGCTGATTGCTCTGATGCTTGTGGTGCCTGGATGAAGAAAAGAGAGGAACGGTGAAGTCAGTGAAGTCTTTTTGAGCTCGCAGGTTAACACGAGGAGTGCCAGGATGGTCCGACAGGCGGATGGATTTTTTATTTTACCTGTGCTGGTGTTTTTTCTGGGCACCGGACGATTACGGGACTCGATGAAGACCTGCTGTCCACTTGTCTTGACCATGTGGACATCTTTACAGATCTGCTGGAAAGTCATCTGGAAAAATGACAACACCAGACTTGTTAAAACGTGAATCACATTATATCAATATATTCAACATTATCTGTTTATATGTTGAGATTGCCTACATGCATATTTCTCAGACTCACAGGCTTGTGTAAAGCGACGACAGCAGCTTCTCCCATGGCGTGGCTGTTGCTGTCACTGGAAGAGGCGCCTGAAGCACCGAGATGCTGTTGGTGTGAGCGCCGAGAGCCTCGTGAGCCACTGGACCCGAGTGAGCTGTAGCCCTGAGAGCTGCCGCTGTGCACCGGCTGCACCAGGACCCGGTGGATCTGCTCGCTCAGCTGGACGATGTCGGGCGTGGTGGTGCGAGTCTCGAAGCCCTGCGGTGACGTGAAAACGTCTTCATTCAGAGGACTCCTAGAAACGGGGTATAACGTTAGAGCTCCACAAGAGAAAGACATACAATATCCTCTTTAAAGGGAAAAGAACATTTAATAAGTTAGTATAATAGTTTTTGACTGATCTTACGTTCTGACTTTGTGGCGCCCCACAATGAACGCCACCTTCCGGCTCCAGGGGTTGACAAAAGAAGACCAGCTGGTGTCGATGGTCAGATATTCCCCGTTGCGGGCGCACATCCTCAGAGGCGTGTACTCAAACGGCTGCCCTGCAAACTGAAAGACTGAAGAGAGACAAAAGTGCAGACATGTTTGAGAAACGGAATAAAGACATAGAGCCAATTTTCCCAACATGACATCAGCAGAAGTTACAGTATGTTCAGAGTTCAGTGCTGAATGTACTCACTCTTCTCATGTATGGCCACCATTAAGGGCCTGTCTTCAGGGTGAATGTAGAGAAGAGCGGGGGTTCCTACCAAGTCCTGAGGCAGGTAGCCCAACAATGGTACTGCCCTGCAAACACAATATATAAATAGATATCAACACACTGTTCGACAGTAATAACATGTTTGTTCCTGGAGCAGCAAACGGATAATGGCCATGCAGAGTTGAATAACTGACCTTTCATCAACTTCCTGGAAGAGGCAGTTGGGAGTGTGACTTGTGGTGAAGATCCTCTTGTCTGCAGGGATACGAGGAGCTGAGGGGCCGAGATGAACAGCATGTTATGATGAGAGACTGACTATTATAGTCTAACAGACTTCCAGTCATCCAGTCATTTGGCTACTGTCTGATTTAATAGATAAATAGATAAAATGACATACCCTCGTATCCAGAGTGGACCCTCTCTGCGATGAGCAAGCAGCAGGGCTGGGGCTCAGCGTCATCCGAGTCTCTGATGGTGAGCTGGTAGGGAGTGAGGCGAAAGGGGTAGTAGCGCATCTCGCCTCCGTGGGCTTGGTCGGCACTGATCCGACAGAACATGGACTTCTCCTGAGTGCAGTTGGCTGAAGGAGAAGCTGAGAGGAAAGACGTTCAGTCAGAAATCACACGCGCTTGATACTTCACAACACTTTCTTTCACACCATCTCCCCTTTTTCTAACCATTCCCCTATTTAACTCACCAGAGCCGATGCAGGAGGCCCAGTTTGGCAGGCGGCAGGGTGCTGTGCCACTGTAGAAGGTGCTGACATCCTGCGGGGCCAAAAGCTCCGAAAACATCGTCCCCTGGAGACGCTCCGGCCTACAGCGCAGCAGGGACGAGCCCTGGGGTGATACGTACACAACCTTCCCGGTTAAGAACGACACACCCATGGAGAAAGTATCCTGGGAAAAAAAAACAAGAAGATTCCTCAAACATCGAAACTAACACAGTTTGAAGTACTTTAATGATTATGAAGCAGGAATGCCTGTACTTACAGTGTTTTTGAGAGTGTATTCTGAAGTGATGTTGTCAAGCTCCTCAATTGTGAAGGCAGACAAATCCAGGCTGCAGCCATGACACTCCTCTACGCTCCACTGGTGATAATACTCCTTGTTGGCTGGAAAGTTAAACATCAATTGGTCAGGGTTTGTATATAGATAAAGATACAACTACATATTGCATTGAGCATAACTTATATGGAACAAATACTAAAGCCTTAAGAGTTGTAGCAGGTGTTGAATATAAATAACAAGCCAGAAAAAGAGTAAATGGTCTTTTCCCCTCACCTCGAACTTGTTTGACACACTGAAGTGCGTATTTGAGTGCATTTAGAGTGCATGTTTGGCCCTTGGCTTTGCGCTCCGTCGGTAGGCGGAGCTTCAGCTCCTTGATGGCCTTCATCAGCTCTTTCTGGGTCTGGACCCTCGCCGACTGGTTGCTGCTGCAGCCAGAGGTGGAAGGGGGGTCGTGCTCCGAGCTGGTCGACAGCAGGCTGTAGGCCAGGGAGCTGCTGGGAGGTGAGAGACTCTGGGAGTTGGAGCTGGGAAAGAAGACGGTACAGTTGAGATTACGGTGAACGACCATTTTACACTCAGATGTGTATGGCTGCATTAAATATCTAATAACTTGTTCTTTTCTTACCTCTTGTTGCTCTCGGAGGTTTCCATCATCATGCCAGAGTCCTTGCCGTTTGACGAGCTGTGGGAGCTCCGTACGGACTGGTGCCCATGTGACCTGTGGTCTCTCTCCATCCCGCCCTCGCTTTCCCTCTCCCCGGAGTCGTTCCCGCTGGAGAGTCCGTCCATATCATCCGAGTTGGGCCCCCTTCGACCTTGGGACAGGCCTTCAGACAGTGAGCCCACACTGGGAGGTGAACCACCGACGGAGTCGCCTCCATTTCCACTTCCACGCTTCTGGGTGGCGACTTTGGCAGAGGGCTGACCACTGCTGGTTTTCAGAGAGTTTAAAACCTCTGACTCGGCTTCCTGGTCATTGTCTTTCTCACCGGCCCTTGCCACACGCCCCCGGGTGCTGCTGCCCACCATTGATTTGGAGTTGTCATAACTCATACTAGAGCAGGATGAGGCTGGATGTATTTAGCCGAGGTGAAAACAGGAAAAACTCTACTTCAAGTGGGACTACTATTCACATACATGTGAATCATGGTTATTGGCTGGTAGTTAAAAGAACTAAGGAGAGAAACTCATTGCTTCTTCTGCAACAAAAAAAAGCAGCCAAATCTAAACGTTTCGGGCTGTGAGCCAGTGTCACTCGAAGTTAACGGCGACAAGAGATGAATTTCTGCTTATGAAACAGACTTGGCACAAGTGCTCCAACAGATGGGATGAGAGATTGTGTGAGAAAAACAGCTCTTGGTGAGAGCAAAAAAAAAACCTCTCTGTATCTGGTCTTCACGCCTCCTCAGAGATGTGATCCTCTAGGAGATAAAGGCCACCTGAGATGACAAAAAAGAGAGAAGGAATAATATTAGTCGAAGGATTACAAAATGTTTGTCGTGGTCTTGTAAGTATCTCCCAAGGACTTCAGCCATGAGAAGACAAAAACGTAATACTTGTTATCGGTTTATCACGTTGGCCTCCATGGAAGCTTCAAACACGGCCCTGAAATGTTGACGCGACCCTGTGGTGCAGACTGAATGTTTGTCAGAAATATTTGTGGTTGCTGTTGTAAGCAGCGCTCGGCTGCAGGCCTTTTATCTAGATTATCTGGAATAAACAATAACCCCATCTAGAGCATGGATTGACAATAATCTCCTACCCCAATTTGCATGCACCAAGTGCGTATGCATGCGACTGAATATAGAACAGGTGAGCAAGCGCTAATACCTAAATTACAAGCCGACATTTGTTAGGCGTCATAGCTTAGTCCACTTTTACCTAGAGGGCAGTCAAAAGAAACAGACCAGGAGGACGTTACAAAGCTCACCATTAGAGGGTTGCTACAAATTAAGGATTGCTTGTCAATAGTATCGCAAAGTATATTTCAGGCCATCACCTACGCAAGTGAAAGTCTACTTCTATTTATTCCTCGGGCAAGGGAGACGCCCCATAATCCTTTAAGCCCAACAGACGTAAAGAGAAGAAGATACAGGCCGATCCCCCGTCCTCAATCCTTTCAATTTTATACACCAAGCTGCCCCACAACCCCCTTTTTCATGTCCTCGAGTGGGGAGTGATGCTTTGGTGCAGAATTTGTTCAGGACAGGTTTAATTACGTTCCTTAAATGACCGCTCAGACATACTTCAGCTTTCTGTCCTGACGCACTAACCCAATCCGGTGAGTGGACGGGTTCACAGTGGCCACCGCTAGCTGGAGATCACTCATTAGATCTGATAAGAGGACAACAGGTACGGGCAGCTAATGATAAATGTGACTCATTGCACGGGAACACCTAGTGTAACAAAGTATGGACACTGGTGAGCAACTGCAGTTCTCTAAACAAAATTGATGTGCGCTCAATGCCTCCTTAACAGCCATAGAATGCTAATTGGCCGTTATGTCTGGTCAGATGGAAGATGCACATGACAAACTGCTGTGGCTGAACTGGGTGGGGGAAGGAGCAATTATGATCTGGAAATATGCAAGCAGGGTGTGAGTGGGCGTTGAGGCAGGCTGGCATCCATGCATACTTCCATGGGTGATGGCAAAGCCACCCGGGCGGTGGGTGGAGGTGATGGTGGGGAACTGGGTTCTGGCTAGAGGGTTAGAATACCTGCATGTCTCTCAGTTACTCAATTGTGAGGATTTTCACTGTTTTGAGTGTTAATTGAATATCTTTGGTTTTAACTGAGACATTTGATATGTAACTTTGGATTTCTGACATTAGCCCGATCTATTAACAGATTATTCTAGAACATAATTGCCAATTCAGTAAATCAAAATTAGTTACAGCTCTACCCTTGTTATTTATGAATCACCCACATCAGAAACGTGATAAGACTTGCTTTTTTAGGGCTGAGTGCAGGCCAAATAACAGTTAACGATTAGATGACATAACCACTCAATGTGACAATAAATAAGTCTGCAACAGATTAGATAATTATAAGTTTATCACATATGTACTGTGGAGGACCGATTGGTAGCCTGGCATTTCAGATCAATAACAACCACAGTATTTTCTCTTACTGTTTCATAAACATTATTATCTTATTTTATTTTTTTAAAAAGAAGAAAAAATTAAAACAACAAGTGCAAAACAGGAATCAGCTGCGCTGAACTCGGTACCATGAGACACTTCATTACTGCGCTCTACGGATGGAGGCTGCGGGGGAGGGGGGGGGGGGGGATGTGGCGTGGCACCGTGCGTGAACATGTGTGAGCCACCCGGCTTGAGCAGCTCCAGAATCACGACGTGCTTCTACTAAACAATCACATTTCCATATGAATATCCGCTGCTGAAAAACACACTGCATTGTCCAGCGAATAAAAAAGGTAAAAAAGGTGCGTGCGCAGCAGCTCTGCCCGACTTGCTTTTCTGTGTACATTCGGCACGTGTCAGCAGCGGTGCTTTCCGCAGGCCCTGCCGGCTGCTGATTGGTCGGCTGCACGGACCAATGAGAAAGCTCGCCCCTTTTAGAGGCGGTCGTGCCTGCGACACGGCTCCCGCTCTCAAGCTGTCAGACACTGGTCTCAGATCCGCCTCGAGTTGGATTTTTAAGTGCGCAACGAGGTGCGCGTGCTGATTCACGATCAGTAGATGGGCGCTGTACATTGTGTACATGTACGAGACGTGACACGCGCTTAAGTTAACAAAACGCACGCATGGACACACGAGTTCTTAAAGTAGTACACATTCCAGCACACTACGTTATTACAGTAAGAACACAAATGTCTATTTTGGAAATTCTTTGACTTCGTTGTACTATATATATATATATATATATATATATATATATATATATATATATATATATATAAAGTGACAGTCTGTGAGGACTAGTTTTCACAAATACCAGTGTCAGTGAACGCCCAAGCTGTAGAGGTTTCCACATAATCCAAATCTTTAATACCAATGTTACAATAACCCACTTGGAAGACCACACACATAATAAAGTGGTTCAGCTTCAACAGTGGAGCAAAGGGGAAGGTCAAAGCATGTTCAGAAAACTTAATTTACCAGTTCAACAATTTGTACTTTCTGGATTCCGGCATTTTTAAGGGGAATTTTTCGCAGATATTTAAACCGTATCTTCTTGGTTATTTGTATCTCTGTATCTAACAAATATGCTTTTGTCATGCACTGAGGAATTAGATGAGCAATTGACGAGTTAATAAATAACAAAGAATGCTTTGTCTGCCAACAAAACTCCGCAATTTGTCACACATTTGTTGAGCAATCCCTGCTCAAAATATAGACAACAAAAATATGTGTTTGAAACTTAAATGAGAGTTTCACACAGTCATCAGCAGACCTGGGATCAGTCATTTTAATTGTGAGGCAACCCCCATTAACAAGAACAACGGAAACAGGGCCATCTCCCATTCAAGAGGCACCAGCGAGCAGTTTCCTGGCAGCATGTGGTAAGTTTGGTAGCTTTGATTGTCTTCTGAGAACATAGACAACACCCTCTGATACCAAGCTATTCTCCCATCTCCATCCTTTTTAGCCTTTAGCCTTTTGCTTTTCACCATTTCAAGGCAATTAAGTTCAGTTTATAGTGGAATACAGACTCTGGAGGAAACGCTGTGTGACTTTTAGTGGCCAGTGAAGGTATGAACAATGTTCTTAGAGTAAAAATTAGGAGGCACATTGTATTGCTACTGTTCTGCTTCAATCAAAGTTGTTGTCCTGTTTAAAGTGATGAGTCAGTCCCCCATGTAAGATATAAATAAGGATTGCACCACCTCTCTCATTGTCATTGTTTATTCATAAGCTGAAAGAGTCATCTTTATGGGGTCCACCCACAATTCTCTATGTGACTTATTAACAGGTCAAACACGAGTTGTTTTTTTGTATCTTCTGTTTACAACCTAGATTGGAACATAAACTTTTTGGGTGTCTTTGTGCAGTTACTTTGCACACTCATGAACTAAAACAGGATAAGCGGTAGACGATGGATTGATGAACTAAAAAGGGTGTGATACCTGCGCGAACCTGCAGGATTGAATGGCATATAATTGATTGTCTATTTGATTTATAACCACATGTTTTAAAGCAGATTTGGATTTGGATTGATATTTTATTTTATGGGGGTGTACAGAGGAATGCTGACATGCAGCCTGTGTAGGACGGGATGTGCAGCAACTCAATGCACAGGCTCAGCAGCTTTCACAGAACATATTTTGAGTGGCTCAGGTATGCATTCTGCCTTCAATAAGTACAGTGTAGGAGTGTATAGTGGATTAAACATGGGGGTGTCAAATTACCATTAATAGTGCAATAATGACAGGTATGCACTTTAAATAAGATGCTGTGTGGTTTATCTGATGGCCAGTCCCCACGATGTGCCCAACAGTACACGCCTCACGTCATCATTAGCATAACGTAAATACTGTACAGTTTGTACCGTGGAGCATTTAGCAGCCCTGGAAGTACATTGTGCAATTTCAACACGCATGTTCAAACAACAGACGCTAAATCTGACAAGTTCACAGAGTTAAAAAAAAAAAAAAATCTCGCATTTGTTAGCTGTGTTGACTTCTTCTCCTCAAAGAATCTCATCATGGCGGTGTTCTTTTACACTTAGCGACTATCAGGCGACGGGAACACACAAACACAGCTTTAAGAGTCACTGTACATTACGTCTTGATACCTTACTCGCTTAATGGTAAATATATATCACGGTTACGATATGAAGCAGTTAAATACATTAACGGTTGTCGTTTGTACACTGATAGACCGAAGTGACAGCTAGCATGCTAGCTACAAAGCAAACTCGACAGTCACGACAATGTAACGTTAGAATTTAAACATCAGCTTACCCTTTTGAATATCCTTCAAAACGACAGCGATAACATTCAATAGTTCCACGGAGAAGTTCGGAGCAGACAAAAAGACACGGCACGAATCCTGGTTGCTTCGACAGTCTTTGCTTAGTGATCTGCAATTGCACGAATCTTTCCCTCGCCTCCCCCTGAACACAGTTTACACGCAGGGACACACGTGCCTGTGCATGGTCTAGCTGTACTATTGAATCAGCCACCGTGATTGGACGGCAAGAAACGCTGCCCGCGCCCATCCCCGCCCCTTCGGGCTCTGATTGGTCGAAGGGCGGCGCCAGCTGCACGGGGCTCAGTGGTCACATTGCAGTGTGTATGATCCTGAGTTCCCTTCCAAACATACATGAGAGGGCGTAGTCCGTGTCCACACTTGATGTGGCCTACTTGCTTAACCGTAATGCAGGTAATACCATCGCAATAAAACATAGTATCTGGTAGGTAACTCGACATTATACTGTAGTTCCCATTAGCTGCTGATAATACATGCTTTTAATACTAATCACCAGTAACGATAACAGTAATTCCATGCTGTTATTGTGAAAGTTTGACGATGAGAAAAAGTCCACTTACTCGCTTATTCCGAGCAAAGATAATTAGAGTGGATCGTTATTTATTGCATATTATCCATCTATTGTTTTCTTTAATATTATAACTGTGAACAAGTAGTGACTACGGTGAGATGCATTTGAAAGCTCCAGGGGGAAAATATTGTAGAATTATCTTGATTAAAAAAAACTAAAAACATTCTGTCCTATTTCTTCCTTACTCATTCTCCGAAAGTGTTGACACGGCTATTTCTGCTGCGCGTTTGCCTCGTATATACGGCTGCGGCAAAGCCTCAACATGCACATTTCAACGTGCTCCTAGCCGGCGACGTCATTTGTACTGTTTGCCCTCTCCCAAGTCACGAGGCTGGCGGTGTGGTTGGTGAGAGCCTGTAAACAGTACAGATGTAGGGCACATGCCAGTTTGTAAATAACCATTACTACAACAATTCACTCTAGTCATTAATGGGGGCACATTTACTGTGTCAGAATGCACATCAGCAACAAAAAGTAGGCTTAAAAAATCGAATAAAAACATATCACTCTAGGGAAATGGCATCAGCACGAGTTTCCCTTCTTCTACTGGGGTTGAGATACTTGTCAATCAATATTCGGTCGTGATTACAATAGAATAAACAATGTATAAAGTGCACATCTTTACTAGGTGAGAGTGCACTCCTCTGATGTTCAGCAAGTAAAAATAGCAAAACAACTGTAAAAAAGAAGGGGGGGTGGGGGAGTAAAAGCCCTTATTCAAAACGTTAGTACAAAAGTATTAGCATTACACTGTATGGAAAGTACCCATCTTGCAAAATAGTCCATGTTAGAATAGTCTCTATTATACTACTGGATTATTATTATTTATGCATTGATGTGTATGCATCATTAATGTTGCAGCTAAAGGTTGGGTTAATTATAGAGCTATGCTTTGCCATGTGACTTAATTAATAAAGGTATCACAATATAATTGTTGAATATATTTTGTATTAATAACGTGACTCTGCAAAGTGACCAGTAACTGAACTTGTTGAATATAAATACAGTGGAGGGAACAATGGATTTCTCTAAAATGTAGAAGAACATTAAAAATGGAAATGCTCAAAATAGAAGTAAAATCTTTTACTTGCAGTTCTTGTTTGAATCTGACAGACAGATTGACATTGCAGCTGCTTTAAAATGTGCTTCTATCTAACTGGTTGGTTATTAATTTGGGTTTACAGCAATTCAGAGGTTGAGCTGTGCACAGCCATCTGGCCAATAATCTGGTGTTTGGCACCAACTACTGGCAGGTGATTCCTGCCTGGTTGTAAACAGTCAGATCAGTTTACTCTGCATATATTTACCACTTTAAATATATGCAATTTAACAGAATCAGGCAGACAACAGGGGATACTTTACATGCATGCAATATTAAATGTGTATCATATTTCTGGAAGAACCATATCCACGCTTTGAACAAACCATGACATGCATAGGGGTGAATAAATGTAAACACCCTTTGACAACATGGCCTGTGGACTGTGTTTTGATATGAGCATGCTAGTTATGATGTCACCCTGCACACCGATAAACATTGCATGACACATTTTGACAAAATACATATTTTTTTGCAGTTGATTCGTTTTTTTGGCCAAATAAAGCTGTGCACAGTGCATACATTTGCAGATCAGCAGATCCAAACGTAAGCATGAATGTGACCAATAGGGGGCAGCATTTCATTCAATTGCAGCCACACAGGACACACGACTGAACCAACATGGTGCAGTCACGACTAAAAAAAACTACAACTTGGTGTTGCCAATGATGACCAGGGGTCTATATAAGTAGTTTGGTACATGCTCCTCAAGATTATCATCTGTTAAAGAGCTCATCCTTACTGCGGTATCATATCAGATCACCTGCTAATTATAGAGTGGAAACAAGTATGCATCATTGGCTGTTCCAAGCAGTGAGCCTGTCCAGTTGTGGAAGGGAGGGGGACGCTGTATGATGAAGCTGGTGCCCAAAGTTACATTATAATTGCAAGCAGAAACAGAGAAATATTAAATTAATATATAATGTGTTATAAATCTGGCTCATACGGACCACAAAGGATTTCTAGGATTTGAGGACATTTTTGAATCCTCCCCCTCCACTTTTTAAAAAATGCACTCTAGCATCATTTCCATTCAAAGTGTGATGACCCTACCAATCCACTAGAGGCCGCTGTTCCTTTTTGTGTTTATGAGCCACACCTGTGGTTCCAGCTATAAAAGCTCTCACATGCTTACATTTGCTGATGACTGATTTCCCATATTTATTTTTGCCTTATAATTGTTTTACTTACTCAAGAAAAGGAAACACACATAAGAACAGTGTTTTTAATAGCAGCTGCGGTGTATGTGACTTAAATCAGGAACTATAAAGAAAATACAGTATTTTGCCCTATGCAGCATCTTCTAGCGCTAAAAAGGCAAAAAAATGAATAAATAAATAAAAATAAAAATAAAATATAATATAAATATTTGATTTCTGCAAAATTGTGTCTTAAAATCTTTGTTCTAAGATCAGTTTACATACTCAAAAACAAATCCAAGTGACCTTATTTGTACAGCAAAATTATTCTAATCTTTAATACAGGATCCCCCAGCAGCTTCCTTGATTTATTAACAGGGCTGTTGGACTTCACCAGGAGGAGTACACTGTTGACAGGAAGGAGATAGAAGAGGAAGAGATGGAGGGAAGAGGGTCAGACCACAGATTGGCAGGAGGACAGGATCGTGTGGCTGCGTAGTCGTCTTGCAGGTCCTAGTGCACAACATCTGGAAGGCAATGTGAGGGACGTTGTCCCTGAAGCCCACATCAACTGCTGCTGCCTTCAGGGTCAACGGACAGAGGCCTCGGCTGATCCAGCACACACATGAGGAACACATGGGCGTCAACTGTCAGGCTTTTTCATAAATCCTTTTAATTACGGTAACCCAGTGGGAGAGAAAGCACCCTGTAAATTAATGCATGGTTTTGTAGTTGTATTTCTACACTGTGGTGATACTTTTATCAAAGTAAAAGTCTAAGAGTATTACTCAAAATACCAGTAAAATTATGCAAAATAATGTATGGTGAAGGTGCGGCTATTTAAAAATGATTATAGTTGGTTGTGAATTTCACCAAGGGGTCAATAAGTCGTATTTCTACCCATAATTATAGCTCATAATTAAATTGTTGCAAAGATGTTGTATTGTTACACTGAATCTCCAAAGTAACTAAAGGTATGGGATACATGTAGTAAAAAGTACAATATCTCCTTCTGAATTCGAGTGAGTAAATAAAAGTATGTCGCTCGAAACTCTTCTTTTTAGCAACAGTGAACGAAGACGGAAGTATCAATAGGTGAACCCTCTCACTCCCCCTCTTGCTCTTTGTTTGAGGGGTATCACGGGGAGTATCGGCAGTACCGCTTTAAGATTAGGGCGTATCCACTCTTCGGGAATCAGGAAACAACGTTAATGTTTGTCGGAAGTCCCTCCTTTGGTTTCCCTTGACACAACGTTCAACGGCCGCCTGTTTAAAACACCATCACCAGCCCTCCGGTTCGCTGCTGTCCATCAATGGCCGATACAACTGCCAATACGCGTAAGTTCCCTCAAGCTTCTCTCCCTCCCGGAGGGAACGAAAAGTGATGTTCTCACCTCCTCTAGAAACGTTTGCTGTTTTGTTTTTAAATGGCGTGAGTTCATGTGTTGACGGCGACCCTTTTTCTCTCTCCTTTATTTTTGTTGTTGTTGTTGGAAAACTAACGCTAACTTCTATCGCTAAGCTAAAGTTTTAGAAAGACACTTAACTGCGTGGCAACCGCAACTTCCATATATCATGCAGTCAATGTAGATTTATAAAAGGATACCGTAAAGAACATGACACTGCCTTGAAATACCGCGGTAACGTATGGAACGCAGGATACGTAAATTCTCTGGTTTGTCTCAGTTTTTTAGTGAATTACTTTTTTTTTTTTTCCAATGTCGAAGCATATGTTGCATTTAACCACATTTCCCTCCTTGTTAACCTGTACTAAACATGCCAAACCTCACTCACGATAGGCAAAATTAAACGCGAATTACCGTAATTACCTCTCCAAACAAATTAACTTGTTGCTGCTTATCCCTGTAAAGCCTGCATAGCAGTGAAGCTCTGTGATTTGCGCTGCAGCAGCCAAACCAGTATGTAGTATGTGGGTGAATTATGTTACATAACATCTGAAATACATGCATGTCAATGTAATAACATTGGAGTAGCACAAACAAATGTAGACAGCATGCATGCTATCTTTGTCAATTCAGAAGTGTGTATTTAAACAGGATATTGGCCTCATCAGCAAACAGTCTTTTATAGTCTGGTCAGGATAAATACATTTTCTACAGTAGCCTGTTTGGGACATTGTTTAAGTTCTGCAAGGACCATTCCTGGGTTCCCATAACCTTTTGCAATTCTGGGCCCGTTTCCATGGAGAGTCCACGCGAGCTTGCAAAAGGCCAAGCCTGGATCATCACGCTCATTCAATTAGTCCTTGTCATCCAGTAGATTGGGTTTGGTATAATATTGTGCAGCATGTGTGTGTCTGTGTGTCTCGGGATCGATTCAGCCGTCTTCGTGTAATAGCTGCAGCAGGCTGGGGGAGATATTGTGGTCCAGGTCAGTGGTTTCAGGACCCCTCCAAGAGGTGCCAAGATAAGAGTCACAAGATTATTGAAGGGATAAAAAGGCAATAAAAAAACTTCTCTTCCACAAAACTTTTATTTTCATTATTTTATTCCGGCTTTCACATCCTCAGGCCTGTGTGAATCCTTCAAATGAAACAATATCTGAAGGAAAACAATCGTGACCATGTCCAGACTCCAGAGTAAGACCTATGTTGAGGGGTCACAAGCACATATTGCTTTATTTTGTGCACCTACTGTACGACTAATGCCAAATATAATTATTAACATCTTCAAAACCGACCTCTTACGTCGGTTTGAGGTTGCTCTGAGGGAGTGAGACTTTGGGCTATTATCCCCGTCTTTGTGTTGTTGAGAAATATCCTCTCCTGCTGACAAAGGATGCACTTACTCTCTCATTCCTCCTTTAATTTTCGACTCACTCATCGATTGATCATCGACTCATTGATGCAGTCTTGTAGCCTTTTTGCACAAGATACAAAAGCAGACATCCGTGTGAACAATTTGTTGCGAAATGCAGCCGTTTTTTGGTTCGGCTTTCGGCAGAAAGCACAAGGGGCATATGTGGCATTAAGAGCTGTATTATTGGCGTCTCTCGCGGTGAGAGTAATTTAGAGAGGTTTCATATCCACTTACAATTGAGCTCACTTGGGGCCTAAATGGATAAAGTACTCAGAGTTGCGGTGCCAGCGCTGTCTCGTCTTAATCTGCACTGTGATGCGGTTAGTTCAAGTCAGAGGGTCTTGGAGTTTCTTTCCGAGCTGAAGGCCACAGAATCTCATCCGAATGTGTTATTGTGGTGAAATGGAAACCTTTCATTGTGTCACTTTCTCAACAGTTAAGAATCGTATTCTTTATGTGCCGTTATTTAATAGAGCTGTAAGTCCCGAAGGACATTTATTTTTTTCTTTACATCCAAAGCTTCTATTGAAGCTTTGAATGTCTTTACTCTAAGAGAGGGGGGAAGGAATAGTTTTGTGGTTGCTGTGGTTATATAAATGTAATTTATGGCGCTGTAGATTGCTGCTAGGCCGCCCCTGCTAATCTATGTGCATCCCTCCCTTTTAAAGGCTTAACGCCTGCAAAAATGCATTGAATAGATATGTTTCAGGAGTGGATTCTCAGAGAATTTAAGTTGCACAAAAGGTGTTTTAGGTGTTTGTCCCCAAAGTTTAAGTGAGATGTAGACGTTGGAAAGTGGGAATGGTGACGTCATGAACCAGCCACACAGTGGTCAATGAGGAGACATGGAACAGTTTCCATTTCCGTTCTCTCTCCTTCCCAAGATGAGCAGACGAAGGAGAATAATGCAGTTACATCTGGCCGAGTGGAGGGTCAGATTACTGATGTCTATGATGTCCAGATTTCGCTCGGACTGGTTTCTATGTTATGCAACATTTACCAAAAAGTGACTCACCAAGTTGGAAGTGACCTGAAATGGGACGGAATATATTTAGATTTGGAAACATGTCATGAGGTTTTTCTGTTGATTTCAGCAGTTAGGAACATCTCCTTCCTCTTTTCTGAGATGCCCTTTGGCAGAATGGGCCTGCCATCATCATCATCATCCACGTACAAATCTGGGTGCAAGTTCGTTCCATGTTCCAGCCCACGCTCAGTGTTCAATTTGACTTTGCCTTTGTGAACAGCTAATAATAATGGTTCTCTAGTGCGTCAGCTGTTGAAGAGAGAAGAAAAGGAAAGAGAAGATATAACGGTGAAGAATTCAGAGATCGTTCCCCTTTTGTGTGTTCTTTCAGTGATTGATTTTACATCACGTTGGGAAGAAAGCTGTCGCTGCGGAGACGTCGATAACCTTTTAGGCAGGTAGAACTCCTCGCAGAGTAAATCCTCATAAACCTGCAGGAAATTCAACTAGCAGAACGGTAATGCTGAGCTATTCGGCTCCGAAGGATGTTTCAGTTGAAAGATTTGACAGTGGAGACAGAATTACTTTTGGTCCTCTCGCGTGGGTGAAGGGGAAAAGCTCTTATCAGGGCGGACGTCAGCGATGGTGTCTGAGTTTGGCAGGGGATCGCTCATCTTTTTGGAGGTTCGGTTCTGAAGCCTGGAACCAGGGGGGCGGTTTGACCCACGTCTTAATCCAGAGAATCATCGGATCTCGCAAACCTCGTATGTAACACTCACAAAATACCTCATATTCTCATCTCAGAGTCAAAATAAACACAGAAAAGAAAATAATCCTCAGATTTGCGTTCGACATTTCGGTTTATACCCAAAGCTTTGACGTTCTGTACACAAAGTATCTAATCAAAGCTTAACAAATCCCCCAAAATTGCTCATAAATCACAGTATCTTCTCGGTGAATCACCCAACACCTGTGATGTACACGTGTCCCAGATATCTCTATTTTTGTCTGTCTCTCTGAGGACTTTCATCAAGGCACCAGCTGTGGTCGACTCACTGCTTAATCCTCCTCAAGGACTCTATTCAACCTCTTTGCCAGATTCCAGACTTATTTTCGGTGCCTTTTCGTTCATATAATCTGCTAATTGGCCCGCGATGACTTGTGAGTCACGGCAGCCTGCTAGTGTATAAGCACATGGACGCGTAGCAGTCGGTCACAGGACGGTCAGGAAGCAGACAATGGTCTTTATCAGTGCATTCAGGCCGTTGCATCAGGGAACTCGGACAATGGAGAAGCTCAATGCCTGTGTGCAACAGGAGGCGCATGGTTAGGTACGCGGATACACGCCTTTGCACTTGTTGCAAAATAAATTCAACATGCAATTCGATGCCGATATGATTCAAGATTCGGCATTACTTCCCGTTTCTGTCTGACTCTCTCCGTGCGCTTCTAGTACACACACACACACACACACACACACACACACACACACACATACACACACACACACACACACACACACTGATGCGAGCCGGGAAACGGACAAAAGCCCTCTTGTGTGTTGTGCATTCCACCTCACGTGGTGAGTCACCAGCAGGAGCAAGGGGAGCTTTCGCCTATACACAGGTCGGGGTCAGAAGTCAACTCCTCGAAATTCTCCATTTGCTTACTTTAAGGAAACGATGAAATTGATTTTTAACAGACAGTTTCTTTCATTTTTGTGAGCAAAAAAGTGAAACTGGTTACACACTGGGTTCTTTTGTCATATATGATTGTAAACGGAGCATCTTTGGGTTGTGGAAGGTCAAGCCAGTCAAGTTAATCATCTGCAGATGAATCGATAAGCAGCATAATGTTGTTTCAGCCCTGAAGCTATGTATAAAGATTTATCTTGGGCTCAGCAGCCTTTCCAGTCTGGTGGCCCCCTGACTGGTCTAAAGTCTGGATGTATAGGTTCTTATGACCGTACACCGACAGTGTTTACAGTTTCTGGTTGCCTCTTCATTCTCTGCCTTTTATACAAAATAAGACCTCAAAGCTGTGAAACGGGGGAAAGCTTGAACCAGATCAAGCCGTTAGAGGGCAGAGACAGCAGCAGACTCCATTGATCCAGGAAGGGAACATGAAATCTCTGTCGTGTTGCAGCCGAGTATTTAAATCCCCTCAGCTGCTCAGTCCCAAACGCACCCTCACACTCACTGTGGATATCAGATTTCCATCAAGGGCGTTGTAATGACAATCTATCGTTTTGTTCGTCTGTGTATTCTGTTTCCTGTTGCAACAATACTTAGAATAATTTGTTTTTTTGTGGTTCTTCCCCTTCGTCTACCTTCACCCTCCAGATGGTCAGACAACAGATCCTGGAAAAGGTGATGCAGGGACAACCAACCCGGACTACATTGCGTTCGTCCTGCTGCCTGTTTTCTTCCTCCTGGGCCTGTTGGGGGTGGTGATCTGCCACGTACTGAAGAGGAAGGGCTACCGCTGCACCACCGAGGCCCAAGATGGGGAGGAGGAGTGTGTGGCTGGAGAAAAGGATCCCGAGCTGGGCGGTAAGGACATCCGAACGAATGAGGGAGTGTCTTCTCCTGGAAATGTGTCACTGTCTGACACCATTATGATTGGCTTCACGCGTTTATTACACATATATGCCCATTGTGTGTAAATCATCCATCATCTATAGACACTACACACCCAAGATTATTGCTCAACCCGACACGGACTAATCTAAGTAGACAGAAGAGATTAGAGAGGCGCTGAGGGAGGGAATGGAAGTAGTTTGACAGAAAAGAAGCTTGAAGACTTAAAGAAACAACCTAATTAAATTGAACCTTTTTCAGTGCTGGTTCATATAGACATACCACTGGTTACCATGGTAGCAGCAAGTTCATTTTTAATACTACAGGTCCCAGAATCCTGGAGGCAGTCAACGCTCCCTTTTGTCAGAAATTCAAATGGAGAACAATTGGCGTTTGTGTTTACAGTGCAGCACAAACTCGGCATTTAATAAAGAGTCACTAAGGGTTGCAATCTGATTCCAGGCCGTGTCAACACGCGTGCTTGATTTCCTTGTGCCGCCCACTGCAGCTGTTCCCACTTCACCACCTCCTGCGATATTTAAAATGTATCTGCCGTTAAAAAAAGTAGAAAAAACTACCTTTTTCTTTCCCGGGGAACGATCGCAGTTTTGCTCCAATGGTGGCCACAAATGCAGAAAGGCAGTAGGACCTTAACTCATGTCATCATCATGTCATATCCAGGATGGTGAAATCCAAGGTCAGTGATCATGCACTCAAACCACTAGATGCTCAGGCTTAGACCACATTCCTGAATCTAATGAGTTTGGGGTATACAGGGTGCAGACAGATGTCTGAGAAGAGTGAGAGTTATGAGACCGGCACCTTTCTCATTATTTAATCGTGAATAAAATAATGTCATTTAAGCAAATCTTCACAAAAGCTCAGAAATCCTACTGGCGGCGTATTCACAGTAAGTCATCGTGTTGCGATATCGACAGCTCTTTACCATTACGGTGTTGCATACTGCGTCTGTCTTTTAAGGAGTGGAGGCGGATGGAAACCAGGAGGATGTCTGGCATTCACGCCGCTCGTGTTCTGACTCAACTTGGGGCGTGTTAAGTGAGGCGAGACAAAGAAATTCCCCGCACGAGGCCGTTTCCCTCGGCTCGTAACGCTAACTACAGATAATGGTTAATTGCTCGGGGGCATTGTGTGGGTGATAGGGTTTTTCGGAACATGCGGTTGACTTCCTGAACTTCCAGAAAAGAAGTCGACTTGCTCACCTTCTGCTTACGGTAGAGAGGTGAGGTTAGCGCTCTCTCCTTCTAGTAATTGTGTGGAGACGTGAAGCCTCTGGCATCGCTGGGTTGCCCCGGGTTATATCACAGGAATGAGAAATGTTATGGAAAGAATGCCAACATCACAGAGTGCATGCTTACTGCCTTCCTCACTTATCTGATGCCATACAGTGGACTCCTGATCAGTTTTCCTCCCGACACATCACGTCTCCACCATGTCCCGTGCCAGCCCTCCATCATTATTATCTCATTGTTAAGTGGAGCAGGTATCAGAAAAGACGTAAAGCTGGTTTCTCCCGTGAAGCAAATATGAACAGCCGGCAGCACAATAGTGAATCAGGGGTTTTCCCTGTTTGTCTTTTCTCTGCGTGTCTTCCTACGGCGTGCCCAACCCGTTCTGTCTCGTACGTCGAAAACAAAAGAGACTTAAAAAAATAGCCTGTGCTCATTCACGTTGATCATCCAGTCTGTTATGCAATGATCAGGTTTCCTCTTCTCTTTCTCACTCCCACACTCTGCTCTTCTGCAGCTTCGTTTACGTGGTGCGAGTTTGAGATCACACAGGGAGACTCCCAGAAATTGCTGGAACGGATTTATGTTTATGAATGTGAGAGGAAAAACTGAGGAAGCGGCCAGCAGGAAGCTCCAGGAATTGGTTCACAGGGGAGTGTGTTTTCAGAGCAGAGCGACGTTAATGTAATATCACTATTATGTCACCTATTCATACAATATGTAAATCATAATGTCAAAATCAAACTTTAAAAAGAAAAATGTACTCTCCTATCACAATACTAATATTCTATCAGTGTATCTAAGTGAGTGGGTTTCCATTCTAAATAACAGGTTGTAATATTAACGAGTGCTCTTGAATTATGATTTACGGGGCTCATGTTTACTCTCTACGCTGTAAAAGGGGCCCTTAAGCCATGCCTGAAGAGGTTTTACCTCTTAGCTTTTAGGCGAGTTTGTTTCATTGTTCCACACGCTGGAAATACACAGCCCTGAATATTTGGGACTTTCTTTTAACACGTTGCTTGAGGACACAATATCAGCTGCTTATTTCACACGAACGCCTTCCAGTGTTTCTAACCGTGTGTGTGTTTTTCTGCTCGCCTTCCAGACATGAACGACACCCTCAGTGAGAACAACGACACGGTCGGGCAGATCGTCCATTACATCATGAAAAACGAAGGTAAGCACCAGGTTAAATCAGACTACATCAGGCTGCCACTTTTAGAAGCCCACATTATAAGTAGAGCCCGACCGATAAAGGATTTTGAAGGCTGATACCGATACAAATGTTTGTTGATTTAAAAATCCGATATATCGGACGATATTTTTTTATTATTGTTATTATTTCAGAAACGCGTAACAAAACATTAAGAGATTTCCCTAACATTAGTTCACTAAAATAATATGATAATGCAGTTTAAAAATAAACTTGTTTATTTTATTGTCACAACGGAACAGAGGAACATCAAAATATATTAAAGTTCTGATAAAATGTATAAAAATACAAACTTAAGATATAAAACTTAAAGTCTTTTGAACAAAAACACAATAACAGCAACAACCAAACACAAAGTTACCAGTATTAAAAGACTTGGTAAGCCTCATAAATATAACTTTGAACAAGACTGGAAACAAATTCTGTTAAGTTCTATAAGGGTGTTTCTTACGTTTTTATTTTATTTTTAAATTATTCATTTATCGGCCGATAACGATAGTTTGGAAAATGCCTAATATCGGCCAATAATATCGGCCCGCCGATATATCGATCGGCTCTACTTGTAAGTGAGGTTCCCTTTTTGTTTTGGCTGTTTTCCGCCTCTTCCATGACCCTCCCATCAGTGTTTGGCAAGTACGTTGTCCCACATTATCCAGGAAGGACGTGAGTCCGTCTAGTTTGGCTCAGACACGAGGATCTTGGTGTCTTCTACCAGGACGGTCTAGCTGCTGGAGTGGAGTTTCAACGATAAATAATAATGACTGTGGTTTACACAACGCTGCGTGTCTCTTCGCTGCCATTTGATTGCTTTGTTCCTGTAAATTGAAATCATTTCCACGGGAACTGAGTCATAACAAGTCACGGCGCTCTCCTTTTGTACCGAGTAATTGCAGTTGAGATTTTAAGTGGCGGCAGCAGAGATCCGAATCAGTGGATTGTTGATTAAGGGGGAACACGCGTGCCTTTTTCTGACAGAGTAGATTTCAGTATTTCCCCTCAGCGCTAATAAACCTCCCGCAGCAGAGGAGGCTTATTAAAACAGCTTAACGACAGCGGGAGAAGCTTGTGCGCTTTTATGTTGTCACTGAAGTGGAGGAGCTGCGCTTTCACTTGAATAGTGTGTTTGTGAAAGGAGGCGGAGGAGGAGAAGATGGAGATGCCAACAATTATAGCTTCTCTTGGTATTATAAAGGGAAAAGGAATGACAATCTGATGTAACAGCTAATCACATAAAAAATGTCTTCATAAGAGACGGATAAGTGAATTAAAACATGAGTAAACACAAATATAGTAGCTAAAATATGATAATGAACAACATTATCAATATTACTCATTGATTATGTTCATATGGCTTAAAGATCATGAATAATGAGGGTTTAATTGATGTGTAGTTTAGATTGAACACCTTAAAAAACAATTCCTGTGGATTAATTTGAGCATTTTATTGTCTTTAACTTGTATTTATTTGAAGAAAATCCTCATAGGGACAGATGTTGAAATAATATTGTTGGCCTAAAAATGTTTATTTAAATATAGCAAGTAAACAGATGCAGCTTATCTGTGAGTTTTGATCCCTAAACCATCATGATTAACACACTTTTTGACACACGAGGGCAGCATTGTCCTGTTTTGCCGACTGGCCGTCATCGTGTATTTGTCTGTCCGTTAGCCGCGACTCACCCTCACCATGTCCTAAAGGAGATGACGTGGTTCAGGATTCCTACTATGTTCAATATCATTCAATATTTGTAATAAAAAGAGGAAGTTACATTCTATGTCTTGAAGTGTTGCATAATGGCTGATTTGATCACACTGTTTTGTGGTTTAGCCCATCAAACATTTTCCTGCCATCACGTTTAAATGTAGCAACAAAGCAAAAAAAAACAAATACAAAAATCCATCATGTGAATTTAACCCCAATCTGTTGTAACTTTGGCAGTGAAATAGTGTGTTCACGTAAGACTCCTTTAGTCGTAAAAAAAAACATGTTTTCAGGGCCTTTAACAACTCGATTTAGTGACTCAGCGGCACAGTCTCAAAGGGTGGCCTTGTACAAATAAAATGACCAAAAGCAGCTGCAAGTTATAAATACTTGTGGGCTTAAAACATGAAGCAGCTGCCAGGGATGTTATTGTAAAAATCCCCTATGAAGCCTGAAGATGTGAAGTTTATGGGAGGAGGATTTAGATGAAATCACAACATGAAACCCCAACATTGGGGGTCATCTCTGTGTCTCTGTACCACTCGCTACAGCAACTTTTATCCCCCTTGTTCCCTTTTTTTCTGTGCACACACTGCGATGTGCTGGCGGGGGGAGTCAGTGAACGCATCAGGGCCAGGCCTTAGGGAAATCTGTCTCCGGGAGCAAATTATGTAAATCCGTCTGAGCTGTTGTCTCTGCGTGGATGCTACTCTGTCTGGGAGCAGAAGTTGGGAGAGTCATATTTTGGAGTTTGTTTGCGTTTTTGTTCCGGTCTGGTGCGTTCTGATGTTTTTCTTTTTGCATAATTGTGCTCAATGATTGCATGTGATGTGCCATTTAATTGTGCAAAGGCGTTAATCTGTTCTAACCATCTTTTTAATAAGCGCTCTGCTTTTTGAAGTCACTGGAGCGGTTCTCCCTAATTCCCAGCACCCCTTTTATCTCCCTCCCTCTGTTCCTTTCCTCCGTCTGTATACGTGTTTAATTCTCTCCATCCTTCTCCCTCTTCAGCAAACTGTGACGCCCTGAAAGCCATGGTTCATGATGTCAGCATCGACTCTGATGGGTAAGTGTCCTCTCCTGTGTCATCGATATTAACCACCAGATGGCGTCACAAGCCTCCTCGGTGGCTGAGATGAGAGGAGCCAGAACAGGAAATGAACACATGAGGCAACCAGGCCACATTTCTCTTCTGATAGTATTCCAGATTGGCAAGCTTTGATTGAGGGCGAGCAGCTGGGGACTCCTCCCCGAAGTTCCACGCCGCCCATCTCGCTCTATTATGGGATTATCAAAGCATATTGAGCACGCTTGTTGCCAGGTCAATTGTTAGTTTTAGCCCTAGCCTACATCTGATGGCCACCGTCCTTTTAATAGCCTGAAATGTCACATTCTCAAATGAAAGGCCACTTTGAAACGACCCCGCATCAGAAGAACGGGAGCTGCTCGGTACGAGCCGAGATTAGACGTCTCCACTTTGCTTTTCGCCGCAGAGATAAGGGGGAGAGGGAGTTGCGCTGATAGACAGATTGGAGGAGGAGAAGCCTGTGACGGAGGAAGAGTGTGAGTTAATCGAGTTAGCGGAGTGTGTGTCTCTCCCCCCCCTACCCCTCCATCCTGTCATCTTCCCCGTCCTGCCACGTATTGTTCTGGGAGGGAAGAAGAGAGGAGAGATGCTCTCCTTTTGTCAGGAACAAACCGTGTGGATAAATGCTTGGAGCTCCTTCAGGTGTTGAAGCATTCTGCTCAGTCACGTCCTGGAAAAAGCAGAAATCTGCAATCGCACACATTTTCCCCGGCGTCACTTTCATGTGTCCCCCCCCCCCCCCTTCAGTCTCTCTCCAAATCTCCGTTCCCACATATTTCTGCCCTTTTGTTTTCCCGTTTCCTTTCACTTTTACTTCCTTCAGATCGCTCTCTGTGGTACTCCCCTTTCTGTCTTGTCTCTCTTTCTCCCAGCCAGGTCGGGCAGGCTGCCAGTGGATCACTTAGAGATGGTGGAATGGGGGGGATGAGGGGTATCGGCGGGGGTAATTTATGGGACACTTAAGGGGGGAGACAGACAGACAGAGAGACAGACGGGTGGAAAGAGAAGGAGGGGAAAAAGCAGAGAGAGAGAGACTACAAGAAGTCACTCTAGTGCAGCCAGGCCTCGCTATCTGCCTCCCCAGATTTGGTACTTAACTTCCCGTCGCCTCGGTGCTGCTCTCTCCTCATCAGGACTCCAGCCTCCACCTCCCCACGCCCCCCTTTCTACAAGACGCTCTCCGTTTACATCACTTGATCTCCCCTTTGCCATGTTTTTTCCTCCCTCCCTGTGGATCAAGCTCATGATTCATACCTCTGCTCATCAGGATCCGTCTGGCTCTACATGTCTCACACATTGTTTACACATATGGTTCCCAGCCTTTTGGTCCCATATGTCTAGTTGTTACCACTTCATCAAAAGACAGATTTAGTATTTTTTTTATATATATATTCTTATTTAAAAAGTGCTGGAACACCTAAAATGATATAGGAAGTCACAAATAACACAAAGATGAGAGAATAATCTCAAAAAATGTATTTGTGTCTCACAAAATGTGTGTATTTTATCCTGCTTTCTGTCCCATCTTGTTGATAATTAACTTGGAGCATCATTTGGCCACCCCTTGTGTCCACACATGCTTGTATTTTTTCCGTGGACAGGCCAGAGACGTTCCCAGGCGACCAGGAACCTTATTAGGGAAACTCAGGAACTTGACTTTCAGCAGGAGAACTAGGAACCACATTTAGTGGTTTACAGTTCCCGGATGGCAAACTTCCCAATGGTAGACGAGCTGTCAAGCGTCATTTTTCACTTTTGATCAAACGCAGACCCCGCAGCAACGTTCACAAAATAAGGAAGTCGAGGGTGCGTGTAACCCATATTTATATTGGGATGAGGCGTTTTTTTTCTTCTCTTCTTTCTTGGGAGCCATCTGCGTTGGCACCCCTGCTGCGAATGGCCTCGTTCAAATGAATCTGGGGACCGGCTGTCACGCAGGGTGCTAAAGCCGGTCTGAACGTGGCCCTAATGCTCCCGCGGCTGAATGAGAGCAAATCCCCACACATTCAGCCCCCGAAGTGCCATGAAAACCCCTTCCTAACAGACCGGAAGGCTGTTCTAGCGGCACGTTAACAGCCAGGTTTCTGGAGCGTGGTGTTTAATAATCACATACGGGTGTAATGTACAGCTGTCCGCATACTTGTGGCCTCTTTTCCTTCGTACGATCTCTTGCGGTTGTCCATTTCTGCGGCGCCTCCTCACCACGACTACAGATCAGAGATATGAGCCTCATTATTCCACTCGTCCCTTGACACACACACGCAGATAGTTCGACATACCGTATATTATATGAGAGTATGAACATTGTGTGTAAACAATGTGAAGAGCTGCTCTCGAGGGTCATAAAATATTGCACACACAAAAAAATAATAATCTGAGAGATCAAACAGACAAGTAAGCCATCGTGGATTTGTCCCCGTTAGCACACATCCAGGATAAACACCGCATGCGTTTGCTTTACCGTCTTTTTTACAGCAAATTCTCCACCGATAAACCGACGCTTCACCTGATATCTGTTTGAACAGGAAACTGCACTCTATTATTACTTCAAACACAAATCAGGACTCAGAGCGAAGTGTTTGTTTGAAGAGAGGAGATATTAATGTTGGCATTTCTGCAGTGGTGAAATAAAAAAAAATAAAAGTCTGGGACATGTAAATGATGTTAGTCTGGGAAAGATCTGCCCTCCATCCCCCAACACACACACACACACACACACACACACACACACACACACACACACACACACACACACACACACACACACACACACTCCATCGCACGGTGCTAAAACATTCTGCTGACCTATAAAATATGTCTCTTTGTTGCATAATCAGGGGCTGATTTCCATTATTTTTGCTTGTGCTCTCCTCATAATTATAGGCCACAGCCATCAGCCACCGCCTTGATTATTATAACGCATCATTTATTGATAATAATTGTGTCATCATCACCCTTCATTTCTGGTTCTGCTCCTTTTAGTCCTCCCCTCACCCCGACGTCTCCCACCTCCCCGACCCCTCCGATGACCCCCGTGTCGCCGGGCGCACCGGCGGGAGCCGCCAAGCACACCTGCAACCACCTGCACACCATCGGCGGCCTGGGGGGCCAAAAGAACATCTGCAACCGCTGCAACCAGAAGAAATGGCCACTGATGAGGAGGCCGTCGAGCTTTAAGGCGGAGAATCGCCGCAGCCAACACGGAGAGATCACGGTCCTGGCTGTGGGCAGGTGTGTGTGTGTGTGTCTGAGAACTAAAATAGCTGTTTAACAATCATGTTATTACCTCCAAAATGTATTCAAATCAACGCACATACAGTGCTTTAATTGGCAGACATACCTTCAAACACACTACGTTAACAACCAAACATTAACCCGAAAAAAGAACCTCCGCTCATTTGACCCGACGAAGATCGCTGTGCCCTTTGACACCCGACCAGTGACCTGGAAAACCCACGTGCACACAGTCAGGGTGAAAGCCTGGGAAAGTAGACGAGGTTTTCTGTGAAGCCTCAGTGGTTAACCTGTGTCTCCATGGCAACGATCCCTGTTAAAAACACAGTTAATAGGAGGGATCCTCACAAAACTGAGGAGGTGACAGCTAACAGAGAAATCAGCTTTAGGTGTCTGCTCATCCTGTCGGAAAGTTAATCCACACCTTTTGAAGGTTTCCTTGGAAACGTGTCTTTATCTTAAGTGCAAACAGTTGCCGACGGCAGCTTTAGAGTCCTTCCCTAAATTGAATGATAATAAATTATTTTTTAGAGAATTTTCTTCCTCCCTCAGAGCACACAAAACATCTGCTGCTGCACTTAACAAATCACTCCAGAAAGGCTCGCGTCTGATTAGAAACCAAGAAAAGCGTTTCATGTGAGTCCAAGTGGCCGACAGTGTGTGGGATGGGTTTTTTTTGTTGCTTTTTTGTACTTGAAAGGAGGATATTTTGGATTTTAAACATGCATGATTTCCTACGAGAGTTTGGAGGTCAGTGTGTTCCTCTTTCCGACAAGACTTTGCATTAACGGCCACCCTGTGTGTGTGTCCGACGCTTCTAATGCGAAGCAGCAGTAATAGGATGTTCTGTTTGCATTAGCGGCAACTCGATACAGCAGACACGGTGTATAAACCGTGAGACGCATCCTTGTGAAGACGGTGTGTCTTTGGGACGGCTACTTGCCATGAAAGCTGCTGTGTAGAGAGATAATCACTGCATGCAAATACATCCAATTCAAGAAAACAGTCTCGTTTGCTCCACACCAGAATTTGAGGGACTTTGATCGTATTAAAGACTTGGCGAGCTCGCTCTCCTCCTCCTTAATGTCCCGCTGCCAGCTGATTGGGATGCAGAGAGGTTGCGTTTTCATTTGCACACCCAGATGAATGTCTGCGCACGCCGAGGGTCAGCATGACCTGGATGCGAATATTCATTTGCTGATTTAATTGAAGCTTAGGAGTGAATGTGTGTGTTTGTGTGTGTTTGTGTGTATTATCAGTGAGGAGAGGCGGATATTGAGTTTGTACATTAAAGTAAATATACTCACAGCTAAGTTAGGAGAAATAATTGACTCTTGGATTGTTTTGACAAACTTTCACGAGTTCAACAGTATATTTCGGCCTGCTGCTCCCACAGACAGGAAGAGAAGGAGTCGGTTTTAATGAGGCTGCAGTCTCTGAGTGTTTTTAATATGTATATATATATTTTTTTGCCTCTCAGGTTCCGGGTGACAAAGTGTGAAAAGCCCACCAGGGAGAGGCGGACGCTGCTAATAATGGACTCCAACGGGAGCGTTCCGTCGTCTCCAACGACGCTGGAGCCCAAGAGCCGGACCACGTCTGAGTCCCAGCAGGTCTGTATCCTGGAAACTCCTCCATGGGTGTCACACTTTGGCTCTTCTCTGCTCACACCCTGCGTATTAAGAAGCGTTGCTTATGGATGCACAACTACGTATGTGTACATTTACTGGTAGATATATTGTAACTATGTCAGAGTTGCAACTAATGGCTTTTTATTATCTCCCTATTGTCAGAAAATAATGAAAAATAACATTATTCAAAATCTAAATATAAAAAAAAGCCCAAAAAATGAACACACCTGATGGCAGAATATCTGGAGATTCTGAATTATTATGTTCTATATTAAATAAAATATGATAATTGTAAAACTAAAAGAAGGAAAACTATTTTCAATTAAGAGATATGAACACCTAACAAAAAGCAGACTTTGCCGATGCCGTCACATAACTCGCCATCTCGTGGCGTGGGGTAAGGTGGATGTGCTAATTAACATACACGATAAAGAGGCGAAGAATCCGACCGCGGCAATGATTTGCCTCCAGCTCGGCTGTTTTCCATTTACATGGCGGGAGCTCCGCTTATGAAACGACAACGCAGAGGAGGCGCGTCTTTCAGGAGGTCGTTTTGAAACAACATATGCACAAAATGCGTTTGACAAATTTGCTAATGGAGGACGGCTCCAGAAAGGCGTCGTTGAGCAGTTAAGAAAACAAGCTCATAAGTTCTGCGTCAGTACACAACACCAGCAGGAACTGTGACGTGTGGCATCCTACCTGTGCTCCTGTTTGTTTCCTACAGACTCTTATATTCAGGCGTAGTAATGGGAGCTCTAAATGCTGTAGCCAAATGTCTCATATCGACTGTTTAATAAAGAAAAATGTCTTCAGCTCAAGAAAACAAACACACCTGAAGGGTCTAATCTGGAGATTCTGAATGATCATGTTCTATATATGTTCTCCTTGTACAGGAGCAGATGGACAACCTGGACACGGAGAAACGATAGCAGTCAAAAGGGTCCAGAGGCGAGAACACAACATCTGGACACAACTCAAACAGGAACATGAAAGACCGGCACTGGAGGAGGGAAGTCGACGCGGGAGTCGGCCCTCCACATCCCTGCTCCACGGGGAGCTGATGATGATGTTGGTGATGATGACGAGGACGATGACTTTGGCGAAAAGTGACATCCGGAGTCACACCAGCCGGTTATTTTACAATCAGAAAGGTGGAATGTGTGTATATTTAGGATACACTCCACTTCCTCTTAACATAGATTTACAACAGCTCAAGAGGTGTTTTTAGCAGCGCGGCTGCTTAATGTCCAGGACGCCTGAACCAGGGCGTTCCCGGCGAACTAACGTCTTGTTCCTCAATATGCCGATGATGTGTGTGTTTTTGTATGTGGAGGTAAAAGCAGAGATGTTGCATGTGGTCAGTCAGTTAATTGACAAAACCACGCAGATGTAGGCGGTCTGATTAAATCGTAGGTTGTCGTTCCCAGACAGGAAGGAGGAACAACCTGATTGTAGCAGTCACAGAACCAGGAAGTAGACGGGAGCATTATCCGACGTGATAAGAGTAAAGTAACAGGGTGTGCCTCTGTGTTTATCTTCCAGCCTGACCTCTAATAAAGAAGAGAGTGCAGCATTGTGGGCCGACAAACTAGTGCCACTATTCAAACACGGCCGCTCGCTCAGTGTTTACTCTCTTAAAGTGACGGTGTCGTTTTGACATTAACAGAAAACCTTAAACCCGCATCCTGAGACGGGTCGGTCTGGTCATCTTCCAGATTTTTCCGTTTGTGTCATTGCTAACTATTTAAACCTGCCTTCATTGTTTCCATCATTTTTATTTTTATAATTTTTTTTTACACATTATCAGCTCACACAGTTGTTTTAGCAAACGGTTGCGTGTTTACACATCCAGCAGACACTGAGCAACGTTAGCAACGTTAGCATTCATGTCCACCTGATGAACTGCAACATTTGCTCTCCTTCTAGCATCATGGCGTCTCGGCCATGATTCTTTTTTTAATTCTGTCTCATACTTAAGCTCAGGAGTAGCCCTTTAAGATCCTCATGAGTTCATCATCCAAATATATCATTGCCCCGACATGCCTGTGATCAAAACACCTCGTTTTAGTCTCGTATTTGTGAATGTCAATGTCATTGTGCCTCAACTATATTTGTTATTCATATTTTGGGACAATTTGCTGTGTTTTTATTGTTGTATAACGAAATAAAGCTGACTAACGCATATCAAACCATGAATAATAAACTTTATTGCCGTCATTGAAACACACACACCGTATACCAGCCGATGCATTAGCACGTTAGCGTCCACTGAGCTGCAGGCTAACGCCTGCCTCTCCTCCCTCATGTGATTGAACCATCCGTCTTCATATTCCATTTCTTCTCATTTCCTCCCCTCATCTCTGCCTCCCCCTCCCTTCCTCCCTCTTTCTCTCCCTTTTTTTTTTTTCGCAGCATAATGAAAAGATGATTTGTCTTATTCATCTCCGCTGGGTAGTCGGGACGACCTCGGGCTCTCTCTCGTATTATTTCCAGATAATGGAGATGAGATGGAGATGGAGAGGTGTTTTGAGCGTTAACAATCCTTGTCTCACTTTTTTTCTTTTTTTCTTTTTGTCTCCTCTTGACCTTCTTGAGGCTTATCGGGCTCACTCATGCAGGATGCGCAAGTTTCTGACCTTTTTTAAAAGAGACAATAGGAGACCAGCGGAAAAAGATTTAAAAAGAAATCCATTGAATTATTAACAGATGACAAAGTACTCGGACGTGGTTAAACGTGGAAGGATTGACTTCTAAAGTGTTGAGCGGGAGGAAGCGGCATTTACATGCAGCGGAACAGAAACCCTGATGGCACACAAGGCGACGTCACCTCCTGTTGGCTCAAAGCAAACCTGCCTTTTCTAAAAACACACACACACACACACACACACACACACAGGCAAAACGGCTTCGGGGTGTTAAACCTGTCTGGTTGACGGTGCAGGATGTAGCAGCACGAGAACCCCCGGTGCAAATATTGACTCCCGTTGCGTGTTGACTTTAGCTCTCCTCGGGGCCGAGGGTGTCGCCGGCGTTATGAAAAAGATTTCTCCCTCTACATTAAAGCTGGAAATGTCCACGAGGAAATAAGATGGTATAGATAATAATAAAGCTCCGTTCTTGTCTCTTTTGCATGACTTCATAAGCAGTACATTTATCTCGGGCACTGAATTATTCAGGCCTCCGGGCGACAAGGTTCCCATGCCGATGCCAGGCTAAGTGCCCTTCATCTTATCTTGGTCACTGGATATCAGCCAAGAGGAAGGAGCTCTGACTCAGAGGGGGGACCGTTTTTTTTTGACGGGAAATATTTGGGACCAGAGGGAGGAAGTCTAGTCAATGTTTAACACCTTTTTGAACTACATGGCCGTGACCTTCTGGAATGGCTTACTGCCCACCTTTCTTTAACTCGGTGTGATCCCGGCCCTGTTTTTACACTTCACAAAAAAGGCTTCCGCATCATCTTCTCCAGGGTTAAAGCAGCGCTACTTCTCAGGGTATAAATAAGACTCGTTATTTCACTAATGAAAAGGTGATAATAAAACTCACCTTTGCTGAATGCTGTGTCCCCGTTGGTCTGGTATGACCAGTAACTTTGAGGTAATGATCTTCTCCATCATAATAACCTTTCAGCATATTGTAGAAGTGGTACCCCGGGGTAAGGTGCTTTTCTGCAAAAAAAAAGGCCAGAAAATTAAAATACAGCCCTTATCCTGCAGCTCTCGTACAACGTAAATTATTTTAAATATCATTGTTATGCAGTTTTATGAGAATTACCCTCCTGTTTCGGGGGCCTTTGAGACTTTCTGTGATCGGAGGATCTCGCCAGCTTTTCAAGCGTTTCAGAGCTGAAGAGCAGGTGCATAAGTGTGGTTTCTCTTAGACTACTTGAATTACAATATGCTGAAATGTTATTATGGAATTTTTGCCCAATGATGCCAAAACTATTCTGCCTACCGCAGCTTTACGCTGTAATGTTATCTTTCACCACAGAATCCCATTTAGTGTCCAGGTTTAATATTTAACCAGAGTGAAAACAGACTGATTTCCAGTGCAAATTCCGAAACAATATGAGCTCTTTTGGGCTCCGTCGTTTCAAAAAGGGTTAAAAATCCGATTTTATAGACTGATTATTTTCGGGGGAAGTGAGAATCGGTCAAACGTGTTCGAGGTGGATCTTCCCTCGTAAAGTACAGACCCACAACTCCTCGGAGACGAGGAAGTGTGTGCGTGTGTCACAATTAAGGGTGACATCATTAACTCCAACAAAGCCTTGAGAAAAACAAACATACCAAGCGCTCGCACACCTCGGGGGACTCTCTGCAGCCGGCTGCCTAATGGAGCTCATAAAAACAACACGGAGGATTCTGACACACAAGTGCTCTTTATTTGCCCTTCATTCACATTCGACGCACAGCAGGCAAATTAGCAATGTGCCGTTATCTTGTGAGGTCAATTGATTCCTCAGTCAATGAGATGACAGCAACAGGGAAGGATACCGAGATTTAACGGATATAAAGATGAAATGTTCAACGTCGGGGTTTGTTCGCTGTCCGGCTAGCGAGTCAATCCACAAACATCGAGCGATTTGATCCAATCCAGGTGTTTGTTTAAAAAAAGCAAATATTTGACAAAAGGGAATGATCATTGTGATCTAATACAGCACACCTGTGACTGTTCATGCAAGTATACATGGGAAATGCAGTTCATTGTCCCTAAGACTCAAATACATACGAAGCTCCACGGATAGAACACAAAAACCGAAGGTGACCACTTCTTTTATTTATGTCTATTTTTTATTTTATGCCTTCATGCATCATATAAGCCCAGAGATTCCCCTTTGGCAGACATCTGCCCCGATGAAGGGCTGAAGACTGGAAGCTTGTTTTTTTTTTAAATTTCATTCAAAACCTGAATTATTCGTTTCAAGGATTTTATGTTTTTGTTCCTGGTGTCAAAAAAGGGTCGAGATGAGAGAAAGTGAAGAGAAAAAAGACATTTGTCTCTGGTCTTTTTATGAGATATGTTGACGGAGGACTGATGTCAGCATTATGCTTCAAAGGCTTCTCCATGGGTTTAAATCCTAATAGGCTCATAAAACTCTCTCCATGCCCTTCAGGAGAAGCCAAAACGCATTGACATTTAGCCAAAACTCCTCTGGCTCTCTCGGCCCTGGAGGAGTTTTAGTCAGTTACCCGACTAATGAACAATCAATATGCAAAACCTGCCTTTTTAAGACGTCTCACTACAAAAGGGGATTTTATTTTGAAGAAATAATGGGAGACAGTGTTCAGCTTTTAAACCAAATAACTTGATTTAATAAATGGAGTAAACCCAATCAAAACTTCAATGCAACGGCTTATGAATTGTGAAAGTCTGTAAAAGCATTAATGTAGGAGGTGAGTGGATGTTGTAAATGCATAAAAAGAGTAAAACCAAAGAAACAAAATATAAACCCACAAGTTTCAGCAGACCACAGACCACAGACCAGACCAACCCGACCAGACCAAAGCAAACCCAATCCAACCCAACCCAACCAAACCCAAACCAAACCAACCCGACCAAACCAAACCAACCCGACCAAACCAAACCAAACCAACCCGACCAAACCCAAACCAACCTGACCAAACCAACCGACCAAACCAACCCAACCCAAACCAACCCAACCAAAGCAACCCAACCAAACCCAAACCAACCAAACCCGACCAAACCAACCCAACCAAACCCAAACCAACCCGACCAAACCAACCCAACCAAACCCAAACCAACCCGACCAAACCAACCCGACCCAACCAAACCAACCCAACCAAACCCAAACCAACCCGACCAAACCAAACCCAAACCAAACCGACCAAACCCAAACCAACCCGACCAAACCAAACCCAAACCAAACCGACCAAACCCAAACCAACCCGACCAAACCAAACCCAATCCAACCCGACCAAACCAAACCCAAACCAACCCGACCAAACCAACCAAACCAAACCCCAAACCTAGTGATGTTACGAGATGTGCCGAGGCTTCGAAGCGTGTGTCGAGTAATGGAGGGGGCGTTTCCGCGAAGCGCGGATCGAGGCTTGCTTCATTTAGGGGAGGGGCCAAAAATGATGACGTCCGAAGCCTCGCTGCCCGGCTGTACCACGTGACTGCTTCGGGAAGTGGTTCAGAGTTTGCCGCGAGGTTCTACAGCTATATAGAACCCTCAGGCTCCATTCAAAATGTGGGTTTTTGAAGGAGAGTTGCGGTCAGTTGAGAGTTTGGAGAGTTTGGATACTAGAGTTTGGATAGCGTTTATATAGTTTGGAGATAATTTGGAGATGTCAGGGAGAGAGAGAGAGATTTAGGAGAGTAGAATAGGTGATAGGTTGGAGCCAGTGAGGAAGAGAAGGATGTCCCCTGTGTGGGAACACTTTGATTTGATATCTCCTAACAAGGTAAGATAAATCTGACATAACAAACACATTAGGTTTGCTTATCAATAACTATTTTTCACGGTTTCTTATTTTATTCAAAGGTGAGGTGTTTATTGTGTTCCAAGGAGTTGGGGATACAATAACAACACCTCATCCATGCCAAGGCATTACCGTGCCTTGCATGAGAATAAGGAGGAAACTGGAGCTTCATCTAGCCAAGGTAAGTCATAACAATATTACATTATCTATCACATTTTTTCCGTGTTTACTTTTGTTTATTGTGCAAATAAAGACAAGTAACACTATGTATTCCCTTTTAACCAGCCACCAGAAAACAGGAGCTGGATGAAGCTCTTGTCTCCATGATAGTGAAGGACACACAGCCTTTCAGTATTGTGGAAGATGTTGGATTCAGGGCATTTGTGTCCAAACTGGATCCCAATTATGTTATCTCCACAAGGCAGGTATGTATGGGTGCATGCATGAAACAAATGAGTACTTAATTGTATGTCTCACACTTCAAACAAATTCAGCATTACATATTGTTTCCTTTAGGCTCTGAAGGCCATGGTGGAGGCCAAGTACGAGTCAGCAAAGGAGAAGGCTAAAGTTGAACAGGTGGCTGCTGTTAGCCTTACTTCTGACATGTGGACATCCATCAACATGGATGCCTACTTGGCTGTAACATGCCATTTTGTGGGTGAGAAAACCAGCCTCAGCTCAGTGCTGTTGGGAGTGCAGGCATTCCCCCAATCACACACTGCTGAAAATATAGCTCGTGTGAAAGCCTCCCTGATGGAGGAATGGGAAATCACTAATAAGGTGACATGTATGGTCACTGATGGTGCTCCCAATATGGTTGCGTGTGTGAGAGAGCTGAAGCTTCGGCACCATATTTGCATTGCACATACATTAAATCTGATAGCGAAGAAGGCACTTGACCAGAACCCTGTGCTCTCTGGCATCCGAGCCAAAGCAAGGAAGTTGGTTGGCTTCTTTAGAAGCAGCACCACTGCTAAGGTATAGGTCATTCCCTTTATTCCAATTTATAATAACACTAATAGTTTGTCTGTGTTCCTGCTGCAGTGATGTAATGGCCTACTCATCTGTATCTTTAAAAAGGAGAAGCTTACACAAGTGCAGCTTCATCTGGGGATGGCAAAAATGAAGCTAATGCAAGAAGTGGAGACCAGATGGAACAGCACATATTTGATGCTGCAACGTTTGGTGGAGCTAAGGGAGCCAGTCGGAGCAGCGTTAGCTGGGCTACAAAATGACGTGGCCATGATCACGTCACAAGAGTTCAACATTGTTGGAGGGTGCCTTTCTTTGCTGTCTCCCTTTTATGATGCCACTGTAGAGCGGTCGGCCGAGGAAAATGTGTCTGGCTCCAAAGTCGATGAGCATCATGTCCCTTGCTACACTACTGGACCCCCGATTTAAAGTTATTGGATTTTTCAGTCAAACTAAAGCCACAGAAGCTATAAAGCGACCGACCTCGGAGTGTGCTACCATTATAAGGGCACAACAAAGCAGAGAGGAAATCCCCCAGGCTTCTACCGCTCATGATGTCACTGGAGGTAATCTATTATTTTACATTTTGACATCAGTTATTGCACTCACTAACACACTTACTAACATGATATGTGTTTTCCTCTTAGGTAGCAAACTGTGGCATCGTTTAGACACCAGCGTCATGGAGGCAAGGAGGTGTCAAAATGTCACTGCAGATGCCACTGTGGAGGTCCAGCGGTACCTTTCAGAGCAGAATATAGGAAGACTGGAAAACCCTCTGGAGTACTGGGAGAGGCAAGAATTACTCTACCCAAACTTGCACAAACTTGCACTTGCATTTTTGTGCACGCCGGCATCTTCTGTGCCTTGTGAAAGGGTCTTCTCAAAGGCCGGAGAGGTTGTGTCAAAAAAAAGAAATTACAAAACCAAAAACTGTTGAGAAACTCTTGTTTCTGAATAAAAATGATTGAAATTTCCCCTGTTCTATTTTCCTAGTTCCACAAGCACTTTCACTGTCCTCCAAAAAACAAAACAAACCCAATCCAACCCGACCAAAGCAAAACCAAACCCAATCCAACCCGACCAAACCAAACCAAACCAAACCCAATCCAACCCGACCAAACCAAAGCAAAGCAAAGCAGACCAACCCAACCCAACCCAACCCAACCCAGACCAGACCAGAACAGAACAGAACAGACCAAAGCCAACCAGAAGAAAAACAGCGCCAGCCTTCAATCAAGCAGCTTATGAAGCCTGCTCGGCAGCTGCTGCCAATCACCAGATTAGGTGGGCGGGGCCAAACAGCCACACCTGAAATGAGGAAAGACCAACAGGGAGAAAGATCTCCTGGCCAGAGCAGACTTCTTACTTTTTGAAGACGTTTCTAAAGCAACACTGATGTGTGGTTTAATGGCACACAAGCGTTTCACCCCTCACTTAATTTCAAACATCCTACTGTTCTGTTAGTGATGAATCCCCAGCTGGCAGTGACTTATTTATAAACTGAAAAAAAATTAAGTTAGGAACTGTGTGATTTGATTCCTGGAAATTGAGTTAAGAGGTGAGATTGTGACCCCTGTGAACAAAATGAAAATAGTGATAAATATATATAAATGTACGCATTTATTTATAAACCAATGATAAAAACATCCGACCCTGCCGTGACTAAAAACAAAGACCAATCAAGTGTCAGGCTTAAAGGGAGCACGCTGTAATTGTGAGACCCACGTCGAGCAATTAAGAGCCAGAGGGATGAAGATAGCAGCGAGTGGGTGAGGTGAAGAGATAAATGTCCAAAGAAAGGGCTAATTTCAGTATCCGGTGCACCTCCTGCACTGACAGACACCCTAACAGCCTCTCCTGCTGCAAGTCGCCCAGGAGATCACTATCACTTTTCATTATTTTTTCACTGCTGTTGTGTTTCCAAGGTGCTCGGTGTGAGTCTTCCCGGTTCAAGGGAAAAGCCCTGAGGTGATCATTAGCCGTGGCACCGAGGCTCCGAGGACGCTTCCCGCCGAGGCTTTATTTGCTGCGATGGCGAGGTTCAAACACCGGAGTCCTACAGCTCCAGATCTCCCAGAGGGTTGGCTTCTTGACATTTTAGAGATATAAAACCACTTCTCAAAATGTCCACATTTGTCGGAGCAGAGAGAGAATTTCCAGAAATACATCAAGAAATGTTAAAAAACAGGATTTAAACGTAGCCAATGAGAATAAATAACCTCACAGGCCACATTTTAAAGTCCGTTCCTTTATTTGACAATACAAATATAATAAGTAGAAATGATTTGGCAGGCAGTGGAAAGGGGAAGTCGCAGTGAAACAAATTCATTCATTGAGCAGAACAGCTGATTTAGCATCAATACACTTTTCACACCGTTTCCTCGTCATCCGGCCTCAATCAGTCCGTCATTGGGCACGGAAGCGAGCGGAGGATTGAACTAACGTCACGGGCCGGACTAGAAACACGAAGGCTGACCTGTAAAAGAGTAAACACTAAACTGAGCCTCCTTTGTGGTCGATTCACCGGGGACTTGACCTGAACTCGTCTAGTTCATCTCAGAGGTCAACAGTCACTACGGTGATACCGGTGATATGTAGCCGTTTTCTCCTTTGGTAACCTGCTTGAAGATGTTCAATGTGCAGACTCACAGTAATGTTGTGCATTAAGTTACATTATAACGTCAGTTGTGTAAACTCATTCTTTTTCCTAAATTTCAAAGATACAACATTAATTCTGTTTTTATTCTGATGAAATCAACGATGACACAATAAGTTATAAATAAGGACTTCCTCATCCTCCAAACCACGTCCAGCTCCTTCTCACAGTAAATCCAAAAAGTGAAGATATATATTATATAAATAACAACAGAAGACAAAACAGAGACATGAACGCGGGTATAAAAAAATATGCAAAGAGTTATGGCAACGGCCGTGTGTTCACAAAGGAAGTATTGACTCTGCGAGCAACTGCTTGGCTACAGCATAGATGCTCCGAAATGAGGCAAATGTGACAAAAGCAACAGGAATTCTTGACTGTACAACGGCAGTATGGACGTGGCAAAGCAGTGATGACATAACAGGCCTACGAAGATGGTGGAGTGTTAAATACACTTGATTCAAAAAGGCTGACGTTGCTGCAGGCGATGTTCACAGTCTCAACATCCATTTGTGGCATCGGAGGTTCCTTCACACAGCGGACGTCGTCTCCTTCAGTGTGACCACGATAAAAAAATATACAAGATTTCCCAGTTCAAAAATAAATCTGTACTTTTTTGTAATCACTTTTCCTTTATTGGTTCCGTGTTCTGATAAGAACATGGTGATCACGGTGGTGCATTGATGTCTGTGAGGTCATTCGATGTCCTCCCCGGCGGTGGCGGCCTCCAGGGCAGCCAGAGCCTCGGCCACCATGGAGTCCGTGACGCTCTGCATCTCCTCCTCGTCCTCGCTCTTCGTCATGGAGATCCCGCTCTCCACGGTGGAGGCGTCCGGAGTCTTTGGCGGTCTGAGCTCGTCCCTGGTGTCGGCCGAGGACAGGCTGGTGGTGCTGGTGTGGATCTCCACCGACAGGACGCTGCCCTCGTCCCCCGTGTCGCACGGGTAGTCCGGCGTGCCTCCGACCCCCTCGTCTATCTCGTCCGCCGACAGGCCCGCTCTGCTGATCGCGCACTCGGTGATGGAGGTGTCCCACTCGTCCCGCCTCCCGCCGCGTCCCCGCTCGCTGTAGCCCCTCTGGTTCTCGTACTCCTGCATGTTTGGGTAAACGGGCACCTGGCTCACCCATCTGGGCCCCAGAGCTTCCGGCTGGATGATGTACAGCCCTCCATCGCCGGGCGGCGCGCTCCCCTGCCTGTGCAGCTCCTTGGCGGGCGTCGGCGCGGCGTGCAGCCTGTGGTTGACGTGGTTGTTGTCCACCTCCAGTTTCAGCGTGCCGTCGCTGGTCTTGCTGTAGCCCAGGTTGTTGAAGCCCTGCTTCTGCTTGTGGAGGCCGGCGAGCGGGTCGCTGCCGGGGAGGTGGTGGGGATGGTACAGCGAGCTGCCCGCCGAGTCCGTCTTCCTCACATCCCCCGCCATGGAGGGGTTGTAGATGTAGCTGCGGGGAGACAGACGGAGATGCGCGTTACGGAGACAGAAAGGACAAATTTGCAATATCTTCACGTTACACTGTTTGATTTCCCGGATCAGCGTCTGTCTCGTGTTCCCGTGGGGATCGATGAAAACGCCCTCGCACTGTGTACACCGACGGCAACAAGGATACTTCATCGCGCAGTCGATGCACCTCTCTAAATGTCACTGATTCATCGGAGGCATACATGCACTTGATCACACAGACTGTGTCTAGCCGGCGTCTGAGCACACTCCTCTCTCTGTTTGTGTCGCCGTCGACATGAGATATTTCATTTACTTGATTGAAATTCTCAGAAAAGACATTTTGACATTCATACAATAAGTGCAGACGACTAAAATCAAAGTGATAAAAGAAGAAAATATGGCAACAAATTTGTTGCTCTTCCAAAAATTACGAGCCCTAGTTATGCTGCATAGTTCGGCTCATTAAGATGTGTAATGCTTGTTGAACGTTCAGCCTCTTGTAGGCTGGAATGACTGGGAGATTTTCCAATATGGAGGGAATATAACACACACACACACACACACACACACACACACACACACACACACACACACACACACACACACACACACACACAGACAGGTATGAGGCGTGTTGGCAGGTGGTCTGTATTCAGCGGACGGTGTAACAGCTTGTCAGACATCACCTGCTGCGAGAGCCTCCGTGTTTTTCCTCACCCACATTTCGGTCCCGTCATTTGTTTTCTCCTCCGCCCTCCCAGCAGAGCTCCCTCCACCTCCCACCCCACCAGCTGCCTCCGCACAAACCTCCCATAATGTAGTTGCAGCTCCCTAATCTACTATCCCTTTATCACTTGACTTGTCCTTGATGTGAGCGCCGTCCCTCGAGCTTTTTTCCATCCATCGTCTCAAGTCGTCCCCTTCACTCCTCTTTTCTCTTCTCTCTGTTCTTATCTCCCCCCCTCTTGACTTTTACTTCACACTCTTCATTGTTCACTTAATAAGAAGTCCTTCCATTCCAAACTTTCTGATAGATGGATTCAAAAGTTCCCCTCCAGCAGACACAAACACATCCCCTGCACACACACACACACACACACACACACACACACACACACACACACACACACACACACACACACACACACACACACCTCCCCCCCTGACTTTAGCACCTCCCTCTCACCCTGCATCCTTCACTCCGTCTCCCTTCACAGCAGAAAGCTAAGAAAATGAATGTTTTCCATTTCTCTCACTCCTGGGCAGCGCTGCCGCTGTGCCAAGGTGAAATCCGAGGCTTGCTTTCTGAAGAGCCAGACGCACACACACACACACACACACACACACACACACACACACACACACACACACACACACACACACACACACACACACACACAGACACACACAGACACACACACAGAGTCACACACACGCAGGTGGTTTACAGAAATAAAACCAATGACTCATGAAGCTGGACAAAAGCGAGACAATGAAACTGTGTTTTCATCAAAGCTAGGTGGCCGTGTTATTTCAAAGAGCAAATTTCTGATTTTGTTTTGTTGCTGGAGATAAAATAGCCCATCTATGTGAGAGGTGTGTGTGTGTGTGTGTGTGTGTGGTTGTCACACCCAAATCAAGTCACTCCTAGCACAGAAGGCACAAAGAGGGAGAAACCCATTCTTTTTTGCATATCAGTAGAAGCCATTCTGGGAGACTCCTGCTTTGCCGTCTCCGCCGGGATTCCCTTTCTGTGGCGCTTTGCGTATGTTAAGAGGTTCCATCCTGGAAGAAGCCGTTATTTGCATACGTTTTAACTACAATAATGCTCCAGAATGCATGCTGTTGACGGCACGTTAAGTCAAACAGTGATTAAGTTAGAGGGGAAGATTGCTTTGAGCTAATGCACCGATAAGCCTCCACTGCGGCGTGCGACCACAAAACCCACTCAGTCCAGCTGATGCTATTGGTGTAAGGCAGGCTGCAGTGGTGTCTATTAGATGAACACATTGTCCTCTTATAGGAAGGGAAATTTCCATCCTGGAGCAGAAGCTAAAGAGTGAATATTGTATTTCAGATGCAAATATTCGACATAATGCCAGCTACAGACACAGAGTCTTTTTATTAATGTGCTAAATGACACTATTGTTTAAATGCTGAATATTTGAATGGGCTCTCTATATTAGCTCAGTTCAAGGGAAAGGCTTTTGCCCGACCTGGAAAGTAGCTGAAGACTCATTTTTACCAGTTAAAATAAAGAAAAGTTTGTTTGAGCCTTCTGAGGCCGCACTGTTGACCCAGTAACCTACAGGCTGACCACCACTAAGCCCAGAAATGTGACACTCCAGACAATTAGGAAGGTATGTGTGTGTGTCTGTCACAAGCATTCACGTGTGTCTTTGACATGGGGTAAAAAAAAAAAGTGTGTAGGGGGGGATTACAACTCTGGTATGCGTATCACAGCTTGGCCTTTCATTAATCGGCAATCAAAATCTCGTTTCCCGGCCCTGTTCCGTCTCCTCGCTCACCTCGAGAAGCACAATGATGTCGAGCCCTGACAGCGACGCCTCGTAGGCCTTTAATGAATAGACGGCCTCGCAAAGAAATACAGTAACCAAGGGTGATGGCTATCGGCATATTGACTCACAGTTTGCACAAAGAGCCCACGTGAGGCTGTGAGTGCGGACGTATTATAAACGGACCTCTCGCTATCTGCATGAAACAAGACGAGAAATCGTTACGCGGGGCGAGGAGTTTGAGTTGGTGGAATTGATCATATGCTGCTAATAATGACACATAGAGCATAGGATATTAGTCGCTGAGGCCACTTTAAACAAACATGACAGCTGTTTTTAGTCTAAATCGTCTCTATATCTCACATTTTCCTGCCAAACCACCTTAAATAAAGAGAAAATTCGATGAAATAACAAATTAACCTTCAGGCAAAAGAGCAGAGGAGCTATTTCACACAGCAAACAGTGATGATGTAACCAAACTGATGACTGTTCCCTATTGAAGGGGTTTTTTTTAAAATCCTGAATTGAGATTCTAAGGATCAAGTGTGATGGAGGGCGTTTGTCCACATTTTCTGACAAACCAATTATCTGATTAACAAAAAAAAACTGCGTAAGTGGACAGAAACCAGTCGAGGAATGTAAAAACAAGATGTCATTTGGTTGACCTTTTAAACCACTTAAAACCAACGGATTGTAAGATTGTGTCCCCAAAACAAACCAAAAGGAAGAGGTAATGACTCACTTTTTCATCATCCTGCAGCATTGGCACCCCATTTGGCCAGCTGGGTCGTGGAGCTGTGGAGGAGCAGAAACAAAAGGTAAAGCCTCTTTAAAGCCCATGCACACATTGTTTGCGGCAGGTGTTCTTTACCCGCCGACGTGCCGACGCTCGCTCACCAAGAAAAGGTCACAATTAGCTCCTACAATACCACGCACACATTCAGACTCCTATTGATCGGAGAGTTCGCCACCTCTGACATGTGAGTGCTTTTTAAATGAGCGCTCTCTCAAACATTTCTCCTCATCAGTCAAGCTTTTGCTTCGCCCTTGGTCTCCACGCCATTTTTGGACCCGCGGATTGAAACCTGTTGTCTGCCCGCGGCGTCGATAAAGATGTTATTGCCATCCATCACCGTTTGTGTGCGCGAGTGTGTGTCATCGAGTGTGTGCCGACGTGCGGGATGGGAGTGACCTTTTCTCTCCCGGTGGTGTGTTTCTCTAGGCTTTGGCATTTCATTGCCCGGGTAAATAATTAATCACCGAGTCTTGAATGGGTTTGTCTGCGAGCGAAGGAGAACGAGCGACGAAGATAGAGGACACAGTGTCTCTTTGTGGAATAAGAGGGAGGATGTGTGCCCACGAGACAAACCGGTTTCTATTCTTAACCGTAACTCCCTGACCCCGCAGGCCTTTCCACTACCTTGAGTTGAATCTCACCAAACAATGCTTGAAACAAACGCAAGACGCTAGATTTCATTAAAAGTCCGATAAGACTTTCCAAAACAATCCATTCAGCTGTCGCCACGTTCTGATAATTGAAGCGGCGTATTGCTGAATATTTAAAAAAAAAACTCAGACACCGCCGATGATGAAAGTGCAGGCAGGTTATGCAAATGAACAGCACTATTCATCAGCATGGAAGGTCACAGATTAATACCAGGCTGTACCAAAAATAAGGTGCAACCTTCTCTAAAATGATTTCTTCCTGGGAATATTGCTGCAAATAAAGTTTGATTTCTTTTGATGATTAATCATGAAATGAGAATCAAAGTTTACTTTTATTCTTGCAACTATATGGATATATAGATATATTTTAGAATAAACAAGGTATTCTATCTGCGATGTGCATAAAAAGCAGCGCCTCTGATTTTTCATTACTCCATTCAGGAAAGAAATATCTATCGCTGGTGGCAATTTGAGCTTTCCCATGTTTGACTAACTTCACTTCAGGGCCCTCTTTTGCACTCATTGCTCCGCTGCTGAACGCGGCTCTAAATCTGGCCCACAGCTCCGATTCGGGATGATTTTCTGCATATCTGATTAAGATGAATCGGGCTTCGGCACTACAGGCGGCGCTTTCGTGGGATTCGTTGTCAAAAAAGCTAAATCTTAGAAATCTCCAGCCAAAAGGAATGCGCTACAGCTGGCGTAATCGTCGGTTTTCTTCTACATTACTCCTGCATATTTTCAAGCTGCACAGGCCAGGCAGCGGGACTTCATATACCTTTGTCCCCTGGAGGGAACCGGCTATGGAAAATGCATGTGGAATGGAAAAAATATACTCTTCATGTAAAGTACTCCTCCAAGCATCGGATCTCGAGGGCCAGTCTGAGGAATCAATCTAATACTGTGAAGAGGACCACCATGACCAGCACCACGGGTTTTCTCTTTTACCTGAAAGGCTGTATTATTTGTGTCAAAGCAGCAGAGCGTGACTTCGCTATCCCAAGGCATCTCATTATCCCCCTACAGATCTGCTACTGTGTGCCGCGACATAAAAAGAGTCCATAACCCGGAGGTGGGAGTAGTCCGACAAATTTAAGAGCACAATCCTCTTGTCTTTGAGTGTCCTCTACTCTCTCTTTCTCCTTCATAAACCACCACGCCAACATAAACTACCTCCTGCGACTTGGACTGAAGCAGACCATAACCGAGCTGAAACGATCCCCCCACCCGTCTACATGTTCGCCGAGACTACGACCCACCGGTGAACCACGACGAGGGCAGCTCACAGCGCCGGCACTTTAAATAGAGGACCCTGTTTTACACACTGTTGCACTGGCAAGCACCCATCCAGCTGAAGTGTCCCTTATCTTTCAGGAGGGGGGGGGATGGAGTAATTTCCCAGCGGGTATTGGGAAGCGGCACATTAATGGAGCGTCGTATTAGTCCTGGAAGAAGTCGCTATCAGCTGACTTTTAAAATGACTAGTCACATTCAAACGGGTCAAAAATCATCTGACAAGCTCCAACTCTTAATCCTCTGATTGCTCACGCTGATTTATCCCTCCTCTGCTACTACCAGCTCCCTCTCTCTCCTCCTGCTTTCCTGTTGTGCAGTGGCATTCCCTGCCTTGTGCATAATGTATATCCCATATCTCAGATATGCGTCTGCTGCTTTATGCTCTCTGGGGATGTCTTCATGTGCGTGAGCATTCCTCTCTGCCGACTGCATCCATTTGTTGAAATAAACGTTCCTGAAGCCGGTGACATTAACTTTCTCTAACTGAATTGTTCTGAATTAATTAGAGTATAAATACGTTAACTTCCTGGCACCATGTTTTCACCACGGATACAAACACTGAGGCATTATTATGTGTTCTGACAGGAACTTCACGTCTTTAAAATGATCAAATATGGTCACATGTGAGCTCTAGACAGGTTTCAATTAAAAGCGTTTCATCTATTGTGTATGTTATACAGAGATAAAACCCAGACCTCCTGACTGCCTGTAAATTATGGTTGCTGTCAAAACTTGTTTTCTGTTTTTTGGCTGTAAATAGGGAGGCTGACAATGTTAAAGTACAAACAATAACACACAAAACAGTAAGATATGCCACCCATAATAACATTAAATCTACATACATTTTCCTTATCTCTGTTTTGGAGTTTGTTGGGGGGGGGTATTTGCAATATTATTTGGGTACTTCTGGCTGATTACACTGTCAGGACCACAGCAAAGACATAATAGGAGACTAAACCAACAAGAGAAAATGGAACAACGTGATCTTTGCTAGAATATTCACCCCTGCAGTCAATCCCATGACTTTCCCTATCTTGTGTCAAATCATGGGAATGCAACAACCTTTGCTGAGGCTGAAACATAATGTTGCAGTCAATAGAAAGGGAATATGGCCACAAGCGGTTAATTCACGATGTAATGCGTAGTCGACTATTTCATATGTAAAGCACTCTCCTTCTTCTTACGTAAGGCTGTCAACTCTATGGAGTTCAAAGTTCATGTAACTTTCACTGCTGTGTGTTTACTTGACTCTTGGCTGCTCCACTGGGTTTTATCAGAACTAAAAGGCCTAAATATGTCAAACGAAATGTTTAAAATTAAACAAATTCAATCTTGTTTTGATCTCTTTTCACCAGAAACGTGTCATTGATCGTCACATAGGTGTTCTGGATGACTTACACTGGGGACACGCTATCAGACATGACCGTCTGACGGTTGGCTGACCGGGTCGGAAAAAAGCTGGTTTGCATCGGCATGGAGTTGGGTTGCAAATTTGCAAGGCAAAAAAAAAAAAGTGCCTCTGGGTTGCCTGAGTGCTGACAGTGTTTTCCACCTCGGCCTCACCATTCTGCTGCTGGTCAGCGGAAAGAGCTCACGGAGGGGAACCAGTCCTGCAGGGCAAAGATGACACCTTAGCTAACAGCCTCCCAGTGACGAGGGCCTGCTAGCGACCAGCTAGTTACCCCACTGTACTGACAACTGAGTGACATCAGCGTTAAAAGTCAGAGACAACGCCGCCTAAAGAGAGTGACGAGTAAAACGTGACGAACGAGGCTCCGGCTCCGATGTGTCTACTTGCAGCTGTCATCTTTGCCACACTGTGTTTGCAGAGCAAATAGCTGTAGATACACGGACAGGAGTTGGGGAACCAGTGCGGCGAGTGTTTTGAGATTAATCTTTGGGATTAAGGAGTTCAAAGTTGTCCTTAAAGTCAGACGCGAAACTAATCTGAATGCCAAATTTGAGACTTGATTCTGACCCGAGAAATGATGCTACGGTCTTTATTTTTGGAGATTAATCTCCTGATTGTTTTCTTGTTTAACCACTTGATTGTTCAGTATATAAGCAACAATAAAGTAGAGGAAACAATTTCACACGGCCGAACAATCTAAACATATAAAAGCAGCACATTTAGGAAGTGGAACTGGGGAATCTTTGACATTCATAATAATAATGCATTTTATTTGCACGGCACTTTTGAAAGCTACTGAAAGGCACTTTACACGGTGAAAGAAGACGGTGAAAGCAATGTGCAACAATGAGAACGCAAGGAGGGCCTAATGGATCACACATTAAAAGCAGATTTAAATAGGTGGGTTTTGAGTGCAGGTTTGACAGGAGCGAGCGAGGGAGAATGTCTGAGTCGGGGGAGAGAGGTCCAGATTTCTGAGAGCCACGTGAACCCACAGGCTTCGCCGTTACCAGCAGCAGCTGACTCAGACTCACACCAACAACATCTAAATGGCCAATCATGTTGTTCCCCTGGAGACTCTCCAAAGTCACGATGAGATCAAGGATTCAATGTGTGCATCATTCATTCCGGTATTGGCCATTGTTGGCCGACAATAACAGCCCCTTTATCTGCGCCCTGTGCCGTTCAATATATTATATATTGCTCCTGTTTTTTTACGATGGGGAAGATGGAAGGACGATTACTGAAGGGGAGAGATATTTCAGCACTGGCAGCTTGGCAGAACGCCCGATTTTTTTTTTTTGGTTTCAGAGTTTTCTCTCCCGAGGAAATTGAAACATTTCATCTTGGAGAAATAGGTGCAATAAAAGTGAGATTGCTGAGTGTCCTCTAAAAGTGGACTGGATTGAAATCCAGGGGATACCCATGGAGCTGGCAGTCGGAGCCACTTTTTCAGGATTGCTGCAGGTGGAAAAGTTTCATACGGAAAGATAAGGCTTGAAATAATTCTTCCTGTGGAAAGAGTCCAGTCCAAATTGATGTTAACCGCTTTGTTTGAAAGGTGGAGTCACTGTGTTTGTGGTTATTTTCATAAAAACACTAAGTGAAGGGCTTTATTACCGGAGAGGATGATACTCCTGGGCTGAGGTTCCATAGCATTTTAGCTCTGTATATTTTATTTACACTTAAGTTTATATACAGATTCAACAAAGAGTTTTGGCTACTTTCGTTTGCTTGTTGTATAAATATTAGCATGTTCTAATAAATTAGCATCGCTAGGTTAGACCACCTGATGTCCCACTGCTAGAATCATATGTATTCCTGCACCTTCTTGCACTCTACATCTGTTTACAATGTCATTATCCTGTATATATACGTATATTCATATCTGTACATAGTTATTAAGTGTTATGTTACCTATATTCAGTTTGTTTTAGTTGTATGTCTATTTCTGTATGTTTATTGAGAGCGACATAAAGCCAGAGTCAAATTCCTTGTTTACACTTACTTGGCCAATAAAATGGATATTGATTCTGATCTCCAGATACAAGACAAATACATGTTGAAAGGTTATTAATATTTAATTGAATTGGACTGAACCAATTTTGTGTGAATTTGTGATAAATGTGCTTTGTGTCTGGTGTGAACACAACTTAAAAGGGTTTATTTGAATTATCTTGAGAGTTAGAAAAATACACATCCTGTCTAGTAAACATGGATGTTTGAGAGTAGAAATGCAGAGAAAAAAACACACACAGAGAAACAAACAGTAGTGATTTGATATGCAGCCTCTCTTAACACAAAAACACACTACAACCTCCTTGAGATAGTCTTCCTTCAGTGTTGCATATCTGATAACAGCTGTTTTGTTGTGCTCTCGGACGCCTGAAATCTATCCACGAACCATTTCTGTACAACTGTGGGTTTGAGTTGCTGGTATTAGGGGTGGGCGATATATCGAGTATACTCGATGTATCGCGGCTTGTTCTACATGAGATGTAGTAAATGACTATATCGTGAACATCGAGTGTATGTTGTTACGTCAGTTTCTAAGCCGCCGCGGCCGAGTGTGACTTGCTTTAGCGCAGCGCTTTCCTCTGTCCCGTTCACAGAAAACAGAAAAAAAGTCACACACACACTAGCTCAACTTAGGTCACATACACGCGCCCACACACACCGGCCCCGGCTTACGTTAGGGGCTGGAGGCGGGGTTAACGCTCAAGGCAACGGGGGAAAATACGCCGCTGCGGAGTGCGGAGTTTTACTAACGTTACTGTTCCCGGTAAGTTTCATTTTTAAAATGTTTCACCTCGTTGCAAACCAACGACACATTTCTGTTTAGTTTACCAAGCTAGTGATTACGTTCGTAACAGCAGCAACTAGTGGCTTTGCTTCCTCGGGTAATGTAAGCTGACCGGCTAGCTAGCCAGCTAGCGGGATATTGCTAACAACAACGTTAGCATGCCACTTTCTGACTGCCGTTGGCTCACTAAACGTTACCAACTACCAACGTAACATAACATCTGTCTTCACAGCGTCGTGGACACGTTTGTTATTAAAGCGCTGTTCTCTGGTTTGTGTTTGTAGAGCTGTCGGACATCGGTGATATTGAACGGAGGTCCAACCTGCAGATGACTAAACATCAAACACTCCGATCTATTGATCACACACTGTTCTACACTTTAAAAAATGTTGTGATTTTAGTATTTTGTGTATTTTATTGTTATTGTATTATTTGCCCAAATAAACACTTTTTCTGAAGAGACATGTCTGCTATGCCTGAAATTAGCGCTGCGGGGAAACCTCAGACGTATACAGTGACGTAATGACGTGGCTCTCTGGGCTCTCGAGCCGGTGGTTTGGTTACCGCAAGGAACGCCGTTGATAGGCTTGTGTTTTTGGCACAAAACCTCTAGATAACCTGTTGGTACTGACTGGTTGTCACAAACACACAGGACAAAATCATGCACAAAATGCAGCTATTTTTAGTTTACTGTTTTTGACCAGACCTGTTGTTTGACATCATGCACAAAAAGTGCATTTTAACTTATGTTGATTTGAAAAGTGCACTTTAATTTAAAATGTCTAGTGACATGCGCAAAGATTGCACTTTAATTTAATTTATTTTAAAATATCTAGTGACATGCACAAAGAGTGCACTTTAATTTATGTTTTGAAATGTAATGGGGTTTCTGCACTTTTTCCATTGAGCTCTGTTTTTGTTACGGGTCATTGAGCTTGAACTCTATAGAAATAGGCTACAGTATGTAGGCCTACATCATGTGGCATTATTTATTTTCATTTACCAGCTGCTAAAAGCTTATGTGCATTTTGCAATTACCTTGAATAAAAACTGTTTTGTTAAATTTAACTTCGTTGTGATTTACCCCTTTTGCACACAAGTTTAAAATTGTTCTAATAGAAACCACTAATGAATACAGTATAAATAAGAATGGTTTAATGCAGACATATGTTGCAGGGACTACTAGAATCATCATACTGGCGTGACTATGCATCAAAGGGTTAAATTAAGCATTTTTAAGTGCTTTAGAGGAAATGTCAAAATATCGAGATATATATCGTGTATCGCGATATAGCAAAAAAATATCGCGATATCATTTAGAGGCCATATCGCCCAGCCCTAGCTGGTATTAACACTACACATACCAATGCTATAATACTACAATCAGGTAGAAGAGAGTCAGAGGTGAAAACACAGAGCTTCCATAGCGTTACAGTCCTGCTGCAGATCACAAAAGTCCCCTTTTATGGATATTTTTGCTGGAGTTTGCACAGACAAGGCCCTTGCTGTTTGCTCCATGGCTCGGTCACCTGATAGATTCTGCTTATGGAAGCTGTGCGTTACATCAAAGTCATAATTTAGATCTTGACACCTGCTCGGCCGGAGTGTGTTGGAGTTTGGTGTGTGTGCGGAGGGACAGTGAGAAGCGAGATCGTGTTCATGTGGGTGACACAAGGGGAGGGGAGGGGGTGTGCTGATGGAAAAGTGGGCTAACTGGTCTGACATCCATCTGACTGTCTGTTGTTTTTCCTTTATCTCCTCCGTTATCTACGGCGAGCTCAGCCACATCTGCCAAGACGATGTGGACAGAAATATGGTGGCAATGAAAATAACAGCGGGAGGTTTGTTATTTTTTTTTTCTTATTACCCATCTTCTAGTCCTATCTAGAGCTTAAATTATTTTTTGATAATACCTATATGAGGCAAAGATGCCATCAAGACCTACAACAGGTAGTGCTCCTGAACGCATGCTGTGTGGACACAGCTGGAAACATCTGCAGGGCACTATGTTTGCTATGCCGTGCAGAATTCGCCTCACAGCCCAAATTGGAGCGGCCACCTTTATAACCGCCAATCCTCTCATCCGATTCCCAGCGTGATGGGTCTCAGGATGAAATAAGTGTAGGTCTGCATTACTGACATGAGGTTGGACAGGACTCTCCTGTTTGGCAGTGGGAGGAGGTGTGTGAAAGAGAAGCAAACATGGTCATTATATCACCTGATCTATCAAGCCGCTCAGAAAGACTTGTAGAGGTAGGCAGGTGGTGTAACATATTATAACAAGACTTACAGTCATTGTAATGCCAAAATGGACAATGCAAATAACGCATTACGCAAATATTTGATAGTTTCCTTTGTCCTGTGTTACAATGAGAGAATGTGAGCATATTAACGGATAATATAAAACAGTCTTTAGTCGCAGCTCTGATGGAAAAAAGGAAGGAAAAAACAACATTTTGTTAATGTTGTTAAGTTTGAACATTGAAATTTGACATGTTGGTGTTGATGTTAAAGTACGGAACCAATCAGCCAATTTTTATGATAGAAAATCAGTAATCAAGGCATGCTCTCTACTCGCCCTGATTGCGGCATCCTTATTAATATCAACCTTTATGAAATGCTGAGTGGTACGCTGGTACTTCTTCCACCAATAAGATTAATCAACATTTAAAATGCACTTCGTCGGTTAGTTAATTAGATCTTTGTTTACCGAGATGCATAAATTAATTATTAATGTCATCTGAATTACAAATAACATGCTTCTTATAATCTCAACATGCAGCTGTGTTCTTTCGCCTGGCGCTTTATGAAACCTAATCTACAACAACGCGATCGAGCAGCAAACGGCTTTTATCTCCTATATGTGCTCTTGAACGTAAAGTAAAGCTGAAGACAAAGCTGAGAGGATTTCCTCGTCGTCACCAGTGCGACTGCGGCATTTCTCCGCTGAAAGGAATCTGCGGCAGCCGATAATATGGTCAATTTAGTCCTCTTATCAACTCCGAGGCTTTTAAAATCCAGCTGAAATGTCAAGACGTGGTTTAAAAGTCTGTGTAATGACAACAACAAAAAAAGGAAAAAGAAACGGCGCTGTCTCACCCGCTGCGTTATCCAGCGTTTAATAACCCGCATATACAGCAGATGAGATAACCTTCCACACCTGATAACGCTTCCCATAAAAGAGCTCGAGCTAATCGCCTGAGTGACGCGACTGTGGCACTTTTTCAGTGTAAAGAAAACACTGTTAAATGTCTGTCGTTTAACGGAAGCAAAGGAATCAAACACTTCCAAAACTCCAGTTTGGGTTACGAGTGCTTGATGCTCTGACCTTGAGCTGTCTGATTCGAATGAGCCGGCGAGTTGTCACGGCAACCAATGTATATAAAGTCGTTTTTTCCAACGTTTTGTTTTGATAAAGAGACGTCAAATTGATCAGCTGATCCTGTATTAAATGCCTGAGATGTCAAAGTCTCGTTTCTGCGTGTGGCCTTGGGCGGCAGTCTGATAATAACAAGTCCTGTCTCTTCTCCATTACCCAGCAGCCCACACTTGTCAATAGCACTCCCCTCCTCTCTCACACTGCAAACAGACCTGCTGCTGTTTCACCCCCCCGTGAATCCTCCGCACCCAGGAGCTCCGAACTGTACTTTAAGGGAGTAAACAAGCCCATGAGGAGCTTTTAAATTATATAATAATGGCTAAAACATATCTTCACCTTGATTTAATAATTAATATTGTATTCAAGTCAAAAAAGGGGAAAAAAGATGGAGTGCTTCTTTGCTTTGTAAGTGTTTGAGTCTTGTGATTCATCTTTTGATTCGACTCAGGTCTCAGAGGGCCTTGGATTATTCCAACAACAGCACTGAGCTCTGGTGTTTACATCCTGTTTCAGGTAGAGTCATCCTGCAGGAGCAGCCCTGGTGCGCAAACTAGACCTTGGGCAAATATTATTTGCATACACTTTTAATGGCTTGTTTTGTCTAATAGGCTGTAGAATGGGTGGAGTCTGCTAATGCAAGCACGTAAATGGCTTTTTAAGCCAACCGCAATTGAGCATCTTGTGTAAATCAATTGTCAGGATGTTGGAAAATTCGACCTACCCGGAGCTAAGAAATAAAAAAAAAAAACAGGCGAGAAAACCATTTTAAAGAGACGCTTGATGTATTATAGCTGCACGTACACAGCTGTTAACGTCATGTTGAGCGTGTTGCAGGTGATAAACGACAGACGGGACCGGTTAGGGCTCAGAGTTACATTTGTATGCCATTTTTGAGCGACCCAGAGTTCAGTGGGGCTACGTGATAGCTGTGCAAACAAAGCCCAAGGCCGTGTACATGAGTTCTGGTTAACTGGTTCAAGACCACTCCTCCGCCTCTCCGTCCCAACAAAAGAACTCACGTCCCCAATAACAGCCCTCCGCTCACTCATTAACTACACCTGCCCGTGCATGTGTGGCTGTGCTCCGGGTGTGATGGGAAGCTTTTTAGTTTCAGTATAACATTTACAGCACCGAAACATAATGAGTACATAATGAATACAGTTTATATTTACACAGATACGCACATTACTTTCTACCAAGCAGATCAAAAATAAATGTTTTGGGAGATATTCTGGTGATTGTTTATTCGTTGGAGCAACTTTTTAAGCAAAACTGACAAACATTTGCTGGTACTAGCGTTTATAAATGTGTATTTATCTATTTATATTATTGTAAATAGTCAAGAGTGTTAGTCAGACGGTTGGCTTTCATACTTTACAGGCAAAACAATGTAATTTATTGATCTATAAAGCAATATTTTGATAAAGAACTTGCTCTCAATGAATAACTTACACATATGTGACTCATTATTTTTTAAAAGACACTCCTTATAGAGTACAGACATTACCATTAATTTATTGCAGGTAGTTAAGTGAAATAAGCATTGGAACACTTAAATGAAATAATACAATTATATAACATGAAACATATGATATAAACGTAAATTTATTTTATTTGTGTTTTTAATCCAAATGGAAATGGATCTAAAACCAGGTGTATGGCCATTGTGTGTAACAGATGTACAGTCACATCCTATTGTCAACAGAAACCTATTATTAAGGCAACGTTAGCCTTATGAAGGCTACTCTAAGTAGCTTACAACGGCCTTATATATATTTTATGGCACCAAAACGCACACAAACTGTCTTAAACGTGTCTAACATCTAATAGGTGACGTAGTATTTCTTCGTTTCCCAAAGCGAGCACGCGCCATATGGCTGACATCACCATCCAACGTTCACCTGTCGCTGCTAATAACCGTTGATACCGAGTTAGCAACAGGTTTAGTATCGCGTCAACAAGCTTTTTTTAAACTTTAAAGTGAATTCAGAGCGTCGTATTTCGTGTGAGCCATAAAAAAAAAAAGTAGTTCCAACCTACCTGTTGCGCTAAGCGAAGGTGTGGCACTCTGCTCTAGGTATCAAACATGCACGGATAACTTCGGTGGTCATTTAAGTTGTCTCCTCTCTCTTCCGGTCCGTTACTGGGTAGGAATTAGAAACACAGGTGGGACAAAGTAGAGGCTCCATTGAACGTCTTCAGCTGGATATGACTTCTTTCCTTTGGTTTGAGTTGTTGTGGAGAAGAGCTTCCCCCCCCTCGGTGACTCCGCGGTCCCATGTCTCCTGTTTGAACAGCCGTCTAATGGTTAGTTAGCCGAGGAAACTAGTGGACCGACGTCAAGCTAGGCACAGCCGACGACAACTGTTTCCTGTCAAAACTTTCAAAATAAAACTTGTGAACTTTTCTACGGTGAACTGCAACGAAGTACATTTACTACTAGTAAAGTAAAATTTTGAACTTCTACGACTTGCCATTTTTTTTTATAATTTAAGTAACTAGTTACTTTGCAGATTTAAATTAATAATACACAATATAATTAACTAATAAATGAGTATAGCCTACTACTGTTTACCAGATGCAACATTACTCTGATGTACACATTAATGCCTTACTTATTAGATCCATTAATATAGCATGAATTATTCTGAAATGTTTCTTTTGGTACTTTAAATATATTAAGATGCTTATTGATTGATATTGATTTTTTTTTTAACACCATGCTATTGATAGTCTTCCTTCAGTAAATGAGTATATCTTCCACCACTCTTTAGTTGTTATCATAAAGGGACAAAAAGGAAATATTATGATTATCTGATAACATTTATAGTGATTACTATGTAATCCTGACTAAACGTGTGTCTTTATCTTCAAAGGTTAGATTTTACACACCTTTTGAAACAGACACAAAAAGAAAACTGTGCAAATATGATACATAAAACTAATGAAGTGTGACTGAAAATAAGCAGCACGCCTTTATTGATTTTAAGAGTTTGTCTGCATAATAATGACTATCTGGGGGTAAAAAGAAACCCCAAGTTTAATTGACTTCCTGTTTTAAGGTGGTGAACTGTCTCCAGCTTGACTCGGCTTAACCTGAACAGCCTCCTCACAGTTGATCATATGACTTGGATGCCAGAAGAGTGGAATCAACACTTTACACAACTTGCCTCAAACACAGAAAAGGTACCTAAAAAACTCTGATCCAATCCATTTACACTTTTATTTATTTATTATTACTCTACTTATACTCATGTATTATTATTAAAGGAGGTGTGGCAGGTGACATAAATAACTCCACCTTATGAATTATGACAGAATTATTGTTACATAATGCAAATGTTTTTGTCACTTTTACGTTAGATGACACACAACTGAAAAACCGGTTTGAGTGTTTACAGATGCACACGGAATAAAGCCTTATTTGGTGCTGGCTCATGAAGATGTCACCAATGATAACATCAATACAGGAGTACAGAGAGTCACGGGGAGGTAGTTTGTTTCTTAATGTTGTGCTTCATAGTAGAAATTACCTGAACGAATTGGAAGTCTCCTTTGATGGTTTCTGAATAACATGCAGAATGTAATATGTGTCACCTTGTTTCTGTGTAAACAAAACTGCAGTATGAAGCGTTTCAGACGCTTTTGGAAAAACAGACTCCTCTGAATATCATTTAAAAACACTGGGGATGTTTCTCTGCTCTGGCAGGATGGCGGCTAACATTCTGGCGAGGACACAAAACATGACAACAGTGTGACACGTCAAATGCAAACCAGAGCCCTTCTAGACATTTTGGGCCAGAGTTGCTGCATAAGTAATATTTCCACTCCGTTGCTTCCACCTTTTATTTCTTTCTTTGACAGTTTTCTTTTTGCAGAAAGGCTCCTGAAAGAACTAGACACGAAGGAAAGAGAGTGGAGAGAGCCAAGAGAAATCTAATAAAATCAACATATAATAAATAGTTTAATATCAGCTTAGCAGGAAACACAAAAACTCAATACAACCCTAATTTGTTGCTTTTAGACGGATTAAATAAAACAATGTGACTTGTTAATTGTGGACCTTTTAAAAGTATGGGCACATTTTAAAAACTTTCATGTTGGTTTATATCAGTTTTGATGTTTATTATTACAATATGTTTGTTTAAATATCACAATAATACCTTTATTGCGAATTATTTTGGCCACAGCTATCGAGTCGTGACAATCTGATATGGTGACAGTCCTACTGGACACAGCCAGGCTGAGAAAGTGAAGAAGCATATTGATATAGTTGACATTTGTTTATGCTAAATTTCTATTTTTATTATGTATTTTTGGAGTTCTCTAAGAAGGTTGAGGCTCAAACTTCTCCTCTATCTGCTGGTGATCATGATTGATGTAATTACACTGTGAGCTTCCAAAAAACTACGAAAATGTAAATCAGGGATTCAGAGAATGTTTAACTTTGTTCTTATGACCTTTTCTCCAATTAAAATAATAAGAATGAATCTTTATCTTGGGTGTGCATAACCTCAGAAACCAAACCTTAATGTTTGCCTTCTTAATGAATCAATCTTCATAAAGATCCTCATTGTTGGGCCTCGGCAGTGACGTGTCGGTCAGCAGAAAAACAAATGGACTTTGGTGTGTGTTGAGTCACTGCTGGACAGGTGCCTTTTTAAATAACCTCGCCGTCTAAGATCAAAAAATAAAAAGTCTCCTGTTTCCTTTTCACCTGGAATCAAAACAGAGCGAAGGAGCCTTCACATATCTCCGTCTCTCTTCCCAGCATGCTTCAGAGGAATTAGGTCAGGGTTTGTTGGTAGCTATCTTTCCAAACTGGAGTACAGCACCGAAGCAACGGGGGGAACACGAGGGGATGGAGAACGAGATAAAAAGGGATGAAACGAGCAACGGGTTTGTTTATAACTCATCTCAAAGACGCCGAATTGTAACTTTGTGAAATGGAAGCTGTTTTAAAATGTGTGTGTGATCCCCCCACCCCCGGTGCAAACACCCCCCATATTTGTTGAAAGGCTTAGAGTTCGTCAAACGTGGGCTGGCACTCAAACAACCAGAGGATTTGAAGTCATTTGAGCGTTCACAGTGCAGGGTTTTGCTTCGACTTCAAATTTCAGCTGCCTGTAAGGTTAAACGTCGTGGCTGGTTTATCAGGCCTGCCAGAGTGTGTGTGTGTGTGTGGGGGGGGGGGGGGGGGGGGGGTTATGGGTGACTCATAGGCTTCCCCATTGCTGAAAATGCAGGGTATAGGTGGAAGAAAATACAAGGATAACAAAAGGAGGCTTATGAAGAGGCTATTTTAGGGCTGAGTAAATATGTCATACTGTACCGACTGTAGGACACACACACACACACACACACGCTATGACCTGTGGAGACCTCCTGTTGAACAAACAAGCGGTGTAATTATATGCCAGCGTGGCGCTGCAGGTGGAATGTGCTAGCGAGAGTCGAGCCCTTGTTGTCATAAGGACTGGAAGCAGCCCCAATAGCCAACAGACATGAGCTCACCATCATTACAATGAGAGGCGTGACCAAGCCCCGTCACCGCTATGGACCTGATGTTGCCGTGGAGACAGGGCACACACACACACACACACACACACACACACATACATACACAGATTGGCTGCGAATGACACCGCTGTGAAATTAAAACGGTCGCCCAAAGCAACAGGACTCCATTGGCCAATCGCAGCTTGATCCCGGATGCGTTTGCATCAGGTGTACAGGTGCACCGCCTAATTATAATGACAATGTCAGCCGGCATCAGAGAGATATTCGCCACGCTTGTCTGGTGTTCAGGCATCAAGAGCAGGAGAGGAATTGCAGGCCTATCACATCACTTTACAACTCTGTTGTGTGTTTGTGAGGCTGTCAGTGTTGCATTACCCATTTTCCCAGCATGCACTGCCTCCGAACTTAACTCCAGTCTGTCAGATGGGCTAATTGTAGCCAGTCAGAAGGAGGCTTTGATGAGACATGATCGCGACATCAGCCTTTAATCACACTGAGAAGTCGGTGCAGTGGAGGCAAAAAGTGAACCATTTTATTACATTAAAATGTTTTCATACAAACGATGCATACACACTAGTTTTCATATTGCTTCGGACGTACGTTTCTTTTTTCTGCGTTGAATTCCAGTTAAACAACTCTGTAACAAAATGTAAGTACAACATTTATGAAAATATAAATCTCTAATCAGTCCTGACGATACAAAGAATACAATAGAAACATTCATTATACCAGTAGGTCAACTATGAGTTGCAAACATGTAAGTTATTAAAAGTCATTCAAGTTACTTAACATACAATAATACCGTTGACTGGCTTCCATATGGACACATTCAAATATACTCTTAAACTGGCATTCCAATATATTTTCTAAACTTCTTTTTTTCTTTTTAGCAAAGATAGCACATTGTCTCTATCATAAACGCAATCACAGTAGACCACTGAAACAATTTGGTAACAATATAATTACAGTACAAGCCTCAATAAAACTAATGAGACAGTCGTCCAAATGAAACACAAACTATAACTGGGACTTTGGCTATTACGTAATATCTTTTTTATTATTATTTGAATTTAGAAACTCTTGAGCTGTAGGGAAATAAAGTGTTTTTTAAAGCTTGATGCTGCTACCCGGTTTGAAATGATCCAAGGGCCATTCTCTTTACAGTTCCAAACTAACATACAATAACATGGAATAGCCCTTAAAAAGTATATGTCAAAGTGTAAGTGTGGGGTTTTCAATCATGCCTGGTCTCACCAGAGCTCAGAATTGCATTTTGGGGTTATTACAGACATGCTTACAAATAAATAAATAAATAAATAAAAAATAATCGGGATACCTGCAAGGTCCAACCTCACCGATAAAACTCTCTGTCAGCAGATTGTCAGTAAACCGGATATAAGCAACTTTTATTTCAGACTGCCATAATGTTACATTTCCATGGGCTCACATAAGGGTCAAATAAATACGTGTGCAAAAATAACATCAAAAGTGAGGTAACGCAAAGGCTCAGAAAAGGGAACAGCTTTCATGATCTAGGTGAAGATTTGAAGCAGTAAAATACAAGTGAATGAAAAAAAAAAAGGTGATTTTAAAGTTTTGGTCATGAGTCATCTAACAGTGTTCTGCTTTGAACCTCCACTCAGTTCACAATAGGCTGTTTTTTTTTTCTGTGTAACCTCACGACTGACACAATAGTATGTTGCTTTCAGAAAATATTATTATATATGTATTCATTTTACCACTACATCTTCTCCCCTACACATTCACAATCTTGTATTTTCCATGCATTATATTTTCCACAGGTTTACAAAAGCTGATACACGACCAAAGGTTTTGAAATGATTTGTAAACATCATTTTTACCAAGCCTCAAAATCTGATTGACCCTTACTTGATCCCACATGTTTCCGAATGTCCTGTCTCTGCTGTCGTGTGTTAAGGTGACAGCGTCTTCCCTGTGTGTTGATACCAGGCATGCATGGAGAAACTGTAGCTGTAGCCTGGCGAGTACCTGGGAGGCCTTGTGTAATTTTGTCGGCAAATCCCATACCTATCCGAAGACGACTCTAGATCACTTTAAACAATCTACACAAAGTTTCGTACGAATAAATCTGATAATTTCTCACAAACCACTCATAAAGTGCTTCCATCTACCGTCTAAACTTCTAAATATATTCACATGGCCAAGCTGTTTCAGTAAAACACCGGGCTAAATCCCACTGTCCTTTTTCTACTGGAACATTTGAACAGACTCCACTAAACCTAAAGCAAGTACACTGGTTAAGGCGTGAATGTGTATGGTGCTATGCTACACTGTATGCTCGATAGTGGTGTTTTTCCCTTAAAAACAAACGGCACACAAACGGATGGAACTGCAGGTAAGGTCACAGCAGATTTTACGTAAACTGTTCCAAAAATGTCTACAGCGATGCCATCGATCTCTCGCGTTGTTGACTGGATTTCACACCGATCGTTTTAGATTTAACAACAATGCAAGTATTGTGTTACTGTGTGTAATACCGTGTTTACAAATTCCCTGCATTTTCATAAATCTTGTAATCTGCACGTAAAGAACATTTTCTTTTTAAATTCCAGGCACTCACTTTGATTGCATTAAGCACAACATAACATTTTTAAGGAGTTGCACAAATTGCAGCAGCCAAAAAGGGATATGTACATATGTTCATAGTTCTTCCTTTTTTTTCTCCGTACAGTACCGACTGATGTTGATACAAACATAAATCTATTTGGAAACATTATGGCTTAATGTGCACAATGTAAATAAAAGAGTGTACAAGTGGCTAAGATCACTGGAATGGCTTTGAAAATGTTTGACGAAGACATTTGAATAATAACTTTGTTCTTCAAATGCAAAAGGACACATAATGGCAAACTAATACCTCACAGAATTTACACTTTGCCTCTTTTCAAAAACATCGTATTTGTCTAACAGTCTTCGTGTGTAAAACAAAGAGAAACGGCATCGTAAGTTGGAAGTAAGTAAATACATAATTTTGAGTGCAGCGATAAAACGGTCGGCCCATTAACTACCCAGAGGGCTGACATCTGCAGCTGAATCACGTGGCTGTAAACAAGAATCAACTGCAAACCCAGAGATTCGAAACTTTGTCACCTATCTCCACCTGGCTACCTAGCTCCGCCCACTTCTCTGATCCCCCACCTATCACTGCAGCAGCTCAGTCTTTTTCGTAGGCGTGGTCGACTCACCCTCGCCGGAGTCAGACACGTTGATTGGGCTGTCCCTGGAGAAGACCTCGGTCGACTCCCTCCAAATGCAGTCGGCAACGCTCTTAAAGGAGTGGTTGCCACATTTTGGCCGCACCTTTTGCGAGGCGTTGTTGACAATCTGTCGGCTGTTGGAGGTGGCGATCTTTATCTTGAGGGCGGCGTCCACACGGTCCACTACTGTGTAAGTGCCGATGCTGCCATCCTCAAAGCCAATGATGATGTTCAGTGCTCGCTGGGAGAGGGACAGGAAGGTGGGCGTCTTGTATAGGGAGCATGTGCCGATGCTCTTACCATCAGCAAGGCGCATCACGATCAGATTGGACACGACGCCAGCATCGTCGTCTTCGTCACAGGTCCGAAAACAGACGTACACTAGGTAACGTCCGTCTCTTGATAATTTCTGGCGCCAAATTATACCGGCGGCGTGGACAAGCCTCAGCTTTCCGCTGTGAAGGTCCAGGACATTAATATTCTCATCACCCTTGGAGACAATTCCCAGTTTCCCATTCGGTGATATCTGGAAGTCCTCTAGATTTTTGAGGAAGTTGGTGGGCAGCTGGACTCGCCTGCAAACGGACTCATCGGCCACACTCCAGATGAAGACGGTCTCCGTGGACGTGATGAATACCACGCAGTCCGGACAGTCGGGGATGAGCTTGAAGTTGACGATGGTTATGCCGTCATCGCAGACAAACTTCTTGGACACGCTGCCGGACCACAGGCTGACGGCGAGGAGCTTGTTTTTGGAGGTTCCCACGAGGAAAGTGTTTGCCGTGGTGACCAGTGCATTCTGGAGAGTGACTAAGATGTTGCAAACTTTGTGCCCAGTCCCAAGCCTCCAGACCCTTGAGGCGTTCTGCTCGCAGAGGGAAACCACAAACTGGTCGTTGTGAGTGATTAGCAGCTGTGATATTCTCTGTCCATTAATGCGGAAGATGTTTTCGCCAGTGTTTGTTTGCCAGATGTACTGACTGGACTTGTCGTCTGAAGTCACCATGAGATCCCCTGAGGAGGTTAGGACACAGTTCTCCACTATGCCCTCGTGCTTAAAGACTGTCTCAATAAAGCCGGTGCTAAAGTTCCACTTATGGACGGCCTCCGAACCGTCCATGGTAAACACATAATCCTCTCTGCCGGACAGCTGCAAGGTCTGGATCTTCTTGCCTGTTTTGTCGATATTGGACATGGCGGTGATGATATCAATGTCCCAGACAGACAGCACTCCACTGCTGGCGACAGAGAGGAGCAGGTTGTGGTGGGCGGATTTAATGAGTTTGACGATAGCCCCTGAGATCTCAATCAGGCTAGCCATGCACTGTCCACTGTCCCTCCTCCAGACAAAGATGGAGGAGGTGTTCTCCATGGAGGCCACGATGCTTTGTCCATTCTTGGAGAGAACAGCCGCCACAAAGCGTTCAGTGCGCTTGGCTTTGAACTTTTCTACCATTTTCCATAATTTTGTGTCCAGGACCTCGATACTTCTGGCCTTGCAAATGAGAATGGAGCGCTGGTCTTCAGATAACTCGATGCCCACCACTTCACTGTCATCCCCTCTACAATCGTAATCTTCCATCAGACGCGGGCTGGTGATCTCTTTGGTGTTCCACACTGATAAACTGCCTTCATTGTCGACCATCACCATTTGGTGAAGGGTGTCCAGAACAAGAATGGACTTCACAAATCCCCCAGAAAACTCAGAGGTCATGGTGGCCAACTTGTCCCCATTTCCCAGATGAAAGACGGTTGCGGTGTTGAGGTACTGGCCACAGAAGGCGTACATTCCATCTGGAGAGCACTGGACACAAGTCACCTCATACCAGCAATGGAACTGGTAGAGAGGCCAACCATAGAGCAGATCAATAACGTTGACGTCTTTACTCGCCTCAAGCCAAGCCAAAGCATGATGGGTGGACAAAGTAAAACCATTGATGAAGGCCACCCCACCAGTGACACCACCATGCTTGGACCCCTTGATTTCCACTTCAGATAAAAGGCAGGACTTGTGATTATCGTAGATGAGCAACGTGTTTTTGGTTGTGGCCACGACCAGATACTTTTCATCGGTGGTCAGCCGGATTCCAAGCACAACAGATCTGGCTGTGTCAATCTGTCTTTGAAGTTGTCTGCTCTCTACATCCCAGGTGCTGACGGACCCATCTTCGAGTGCTACAAGGACTATGTTCGGGGCTAGAGTGGGCAAGATCTCCACAATCTGCATGTAGCTAGAGCACAGAGGAAGCCTCTCTGGACTGTACGTGACGTCCATAGAGGAGTGGAGAGGCACAATGGAGCAGTACTTTGGGCCATCTTTGTCACACTCCAGGAGGAGGTGTCTGAGTTTGGGGAGGGAGGTGACAACCGGCAGGAGCCTTTGCTGCAGTTCTGCAGACAGCGATGCGGGGTTCTTCATCACTTTTACCTTGATGCTACGGAGAGTGGTGGCCAGGAACTTCAGTTCCTTTTCTTGGGTGTAGCTGTAAGCCAAGTCAATGTCTGTTAAAGCCTTTTCAAACTGCCCAATCTTGATCATTGTGTACAGCCAGCTGAAGTTCATGATGACACCGAACATGAGGTCATCGGTGCGGCCACTCCTGGTAAGGTGGTACACCAGCTCTATCATCTTCCTGTGGTTGACAAAGAAAATGTCAGGCTCCAAGAGATTGCACTGGAACACCCAAGGCTGCTCTGGAGTCTGTCTATCATAGGAGTACTTGTCAGAGGACGTCTTTTCATGGGATTGCTGATGGTGGGGGTTTTTGTGATGAGATATATTCAGCGACGTGAAATGGTTGTTATCGTAAGTGAAGATCTTCTTCCTGCCTCCTGACCATGCCCCCAGGAAGTACTCAGCTAGGAGGCTGTGCATTTGATGGACGTCCTCCTCGTTGCTAAGATACAGCTTCTGGGCAATGAGGTGCAGGTGTCTGTTGGCCCAAACCATCAGGGTGACATTCCGTACCTGACGCTCCACCAGATAACCATTCAGCTCCTCTTTAAGCTTTGCAACCAAATCGTAGGAGATCCTCAAGGGGTTTTTGAGGTAAGTCGCCACAATGACGTCACCAAGAACTATATTATCAAGGGACAGAATATCTTCCAGCTCGACCTCAGTTAACCCAGCTTTGGCCATGGTGATATACCCTAATGCTCGGAAGACAAATCGTTGACCCAACTTGTTCTCCACCGAGTAGAAGAGCTGTTCTATGCTTTCATGCACTGTGGAGCACAGGGACCTGTCGTCTACATCTTTGTGAGACCTCCAATGAACTACTTCTCTGTAGATGAGGTTGACAAACATTGGCAAAGTACACTTGGCAAGTGCCTCGTTGACATAGATCTGTTGGCCTGAGGTGACCTTTCTCTTCACCCCCAGCAACTGCTGTTTTAATGTTTGGCTGCAGACCTTGCGGTCCCTCTGGATTAATTCCACATAATACCCCTCGTCGTGGATGAGCTGTCGAAGCTTCTGCAGGATGCCGTGTTTATTGGGCAACGTTGAGACTACAATGCGGACTGTCCGAGGCAGATGTATGGGGAGCCACCACAGCTTGCGGACTTCATCGGCATCCGAGAGCTGCTCCAGGGCATCCAGGACAATGACCAAGGGCCGTTGGAATGACGACTCCCCAAGGAGGTTGATCAGGAGCTCCCTCATCTCCTGAATCTTGTTAGGCAAAAAGTGAATCAGGCAGCGGTAGTTTATTGCAATCTGTTCACAAATGCTCTGGAGGAGAGTGCGTAGGTCTGTGGAGAGCAGGCTGGAGCCGATGAAACGGACAATAACCACCGGGTCGGTTTCAGGGCCCATCTCTTTCTGCAGCCATGTGTAGGCCTGAAAAACAGCATTGAGAGGTAATTGTTAGAATACTTTCAGACATTGGCCAATATTTACTGTTAATTGTACTTACATTCTGCTTGGTCTGGTCAAACAACTAGACTAATCAAAGCTCTACAGTGAAGCTGGAGGGAATGAATTAGTTGTTCTTCTAGCAATAGGAGGTAGGGCTCATTAGCACAGCAAGGAGGAGAGGTTCCATACATTTTGACCTTACGACAGTATATCTGTGCTACATATACTAATGTACAAATCTCAGTAATATTCATGTTGAAGGCACTCAAATGTCCTCAAAGCAATTAAAACGTAGATTAAATTCATAAATGAATCATTTCTAAATCATGAGATACATTCCACGAATGAGCACTACTCCATTTTTTAAGACTTCATTGATATTATAATTCCATTCATGAATTCATTAAATGGCCCAGCTGAGATTTCGGCAGACATTTAGATGTTATTTGACACATTTAGGGCAATAGTGATGACGCCTGCTCCACATTTAGCTGTGTGTACGTGAGAAACACAGAGAGAGAGAGAAAGGGAGAGGGACACAGAATCTGTCAGTACATTCTTTGCCATTTTAAGCGTTTTACGTATGTGTGACTGAATGTATAAAACTGTAAATATTAAAGACTAGAAATATGTGGAAAACTCATATATAAGCAGCCTGCTTGCTTTTCAGAAATTACATTTGACCATTAATAGAAGGTTACAATTAAAATATAACAATATTACATCACATGTTTTATTACATCACACTGAGTACAGCTACATTGTACCTGCGGGGCAGGAAGGCAAGCTCAGAGAGCCATAAAATGGCGAGCTTGCGTATTCCCTCGACACAGCCTCTGTGAATATGTATGCTTTTGCCCAAACCTAACCCACTGTTACAATCAGACACAAAATCAAAGTCTGCATGGCATTAATTAACCCGATTTGTTATGTGCAGTAAATGTCAGCCATTATCATGGGCCTGAAATTCACCACCATCTCTGAAGACTCATTCCTGCATTGGCAATATTTTTTAACGGTGCCAAAGCAGCCATTGTATTGTTAGGAACCAATTATAGTTAATTCCGCTGTATGTTACGCTCTACTAGTCTATTTATCAATTTGTGTAATTCGCCAGCTGATGTGTATTATTCTTATTCTGCAACTTGTGTGTGATTTAGCCGATGCAAGAAGCTGTTTTGCGACCTAACACACCTGTCATCATCACACAACTGAGGCTAGAGGCTACGAGTTACCGTGGTGACCTGTGAAGAATAAAGCTCCAAAAAAAAACACGTCACTATTCCCGTTGTTATTGTCCTTCTCTTGTTCACTTTGTTACATTAAACTGTGTGTACGCGCAAAACAATCCGTCTTTTCCAATTTTATAAGAAAGTTCCACGTGTTTTTTTGCTTGTGTTGTTCATGAATTTGCATCCAAGTTTTGGAGCTCGTTGCGACGCTCTGCCCTGCAGTCCCACATGTGTTTGATCACATTCTGACCTGGATTCTTCTCGTCTCGGTGGACTCGTTTAAATTATATATCAAACACAGCGTGTCAACCTGTGAGTCACTTCTATCTACTTTACTCACCAAACTGAGAGCGATTGTTTGTGGTTAGAAAAGGAGATTAAGGTCACATTACAGTCACTTCTAGCACAAATTATCTATATTTGCACATTCCTGCCCTATGACGAGACGTGTACATATTACAACTGGCTTTTCTTTGTCATAAATTTCGAGATACTGAGGTCGGTCAGTTCGTTTCACTCAGGTGTACAGGACCTCTATTTATTCTGATCTGGTGTGGTCTGAGCTGGAAAGTAGCAAGATAAATCCTCCAAGCAGAGTTGTGGCCCCAAACCAATTCTATTGTTTGGACAGCGCTGCACCTCTTTTAGTGTCAACTAAATCTAACAGCATCCCAAAGCCATGGAGGATTTCAAACAACTATTATTTTGGTTTTAACTTGCTGTCAGTACTAAGTCGCCAGGGATTAATACACAGAAAACTACAACTATCATGCTAAAGCTGCGTGATCAACATCCAACATCTGGTTTAAACTACATCTACTAGTTCTGGAAGCTATTATTTTATGATAAAGATGATTTCAGCATTTAACTAAATGGTGATTTGTGCCGTTCCACATGCAAAACTGGATTCAATGTCGCCCACTCACATACTGTATTAGTGTAATCGGGTTTTGTGATAAAACCGGCTCCAGTAATAGTTTAAAAATACCGTATAATTTTTGATAAGTCATACTCCTTTGGAAATGTTTCATTTATTTGAACCAAAACTGGCTATTACTTTTTAATTAATAGTCAATTAAATAAATACCGGATGCAACTATCTAAAAAAAAGTTTCTAAAGATCTAAGATAGCAGATTTCCCCATTTGGGGCTTCCAAAAACATAATTTCCACTTGAGGACACTGTGTGACTGCCAACATGTTGAGAGATCCACCTGGTATTGAAAACAAGAAAGAACAAAGAAGAAAGCAGGATGGGCTCTAAGAAAACAGATAGACTCCCCTGATGGAAACGAAGACACGTGTCCACATCTCATCCACACTCACCAAGCTGCTTTATGAGATATGCATGTACATTTGGTGTCGTTCTCACTTTAATCGTACGTCCCCTGGTAATCTTTAACGCTGAAGTTTCAGCTTTGATCATTGTTCCGCTGTGTTGTTGTACCTCGTCACATTGAATGAACGCGGGCTGACATGAATGGCGCTTACACTAAGTGACTGTATCAACGTGACGTTCATTACAAAGGTTGGACAGGAGGGGTGCATCTGTGGGTTTGTGCTGTGCGATCTTGGCTACGTTGTGATCCTAATGTAGCCGGGCAGCCAGATGGCACACACAGAGCCTGAACAGGGAATATGGTGCATGGACACAAACGCAGACACACGTTCACTGTGTGGCAGACAAAATGTACGCGGACTTTCCAGAAATCTCTACAGATGTTCACACACGGACGCCGAAAAATAAGGCAAACACATTTTGACACACAGATGATCAAGCGGGCGTTTGATGCAAAGAGATGAAGAGTTGCGAGAGCCGGGCCAGAGTGAGAGAGGTAGAGGGGTGGGATAACACAAAATAAGAATATATTCCCTCTGTCACGTCTCACCTGCTTGGCCACCTCAGACAGCAGCAGCGTCTTCCCAGTGCAGGGTCCCCCGTACACCACCAGAGGGCTCATCCTGCTCCCCTTGGACGGCAGGAGATACTCGTGCACGTAATCCAGCGACTCGGTCTTGAACTCACAGAGCTCCGCGTAGCTTTTACAGAGCGACAGGTGCTGCAGGATCTCGTCGTACAGCGGGTCGGCCTCCGTGCCGAAGTTCTGCTGGACCGTGGCTTGAATGATATCCACCATGTCCTCGTAGAACTGTTTACACAGGCCTTCCACGTAGTGGCTCTCCACCTCCTGGGAGTAGCCCAGCTTCATGTCGCAGTGGGTGACCGAGGAATAGACGCGGAGGTTGGAGGCGGCGACGACGGTGGGGATGAACTCGTCCCGCACCTTCAGAAGGCGCTCGTAGGCTTCCTGGTTGCGCATGACGCGATCCCCGCTGACCACGGTGTCCATGTAGCGGGTCATGTCGGGGATTTTGGCGAAGCGGTCGAAGTTGGCGATCTTGCGAATGTAGCAGACGCATTTCCTGAGAAAGGCAGGAGTTTGTTTCCCAAGGGCAAAGTCTAATTCATCCTCCAAGGCTGAAAGAAAAGAAGAAGAAGAACACAATTTTACAACTTTTCCTGTCGTATCTAACTTCTCAAATGACCCTAATGCAGACAAGGACTACCTCTGGATTATTATGTACAACTTGAAAAGATAAACATCTAACAGATGCGAGGTTTAGATTCCTTTCATGAGCAAAGCCCAACAGATTTAGAAGCTTTTAGCCTCCGATTACAAAGATTTCTCTTGAGCCTTATTTAAGAAGAAACAAAGTTGATAAAATCACATAAGCCGCACTAGTGAACTATATCACCCAACAACAACAAAGAGCTGGCTGACTGAAAGTCTGCCAGCATCTCCTGTGTAGTTTAGTTCACATACTAGCCTGTTAATTAGGTGGGAGAGAGAAAACTGTGAAAGGAAAGTTCCAGGAGACGGCACAACTTCCTCTACGGTGCAGGCGCCCCTCAAAGCTCAATTACGGAGCCGTTTCCTGACACAAAACAGGTCGCTTCCTTTTCATGTGAAGTTCTAAACCTCCCAATCACTTAATTAGCTTTGTACTATTCTTTATATCCGCCACGACAAAAGACCTCGTGCTGTGCCTTGTTATATAAAAAAAGGGTAGGGCCGATAAAACGAGGCCTTGTTATCAGATTCCGATAGCATTTTGCTGAGATCATTTCCCGCAGTGACAGCCCGAGAGAAGAACAAGAGACGTCTTGAAAGATTAATGCGGCGCTCCCCAAACAATTCAGTAATAACTGGGGTGATTCCCAAATGGAGTCTTTGCAGACAGGAGTCGATACGGAGCAATTCAACCTCACAGGGTGAAAATAAACAGAGGGAGGAATCGTTCAAATGTCAGAGTTGTACCTTCTTAGCTTTCGCTGTTAACTTCCACACCTGCAGGGGTATGAACATCCGATTTATTTGATCTTAATAGGAGAGCTCAGATTGGTTCCTTTGGTGGAAAATAATGATTTTTTAGACCAATTTGTGGTTTAAAATACAACATGCAGTCAATAATTAGCCTCATAATTACTGGAATTATTGCATAATAACATAAAAAAAAACATGAATCAAAAGGGGAAAAGTGGTCGTGAAAACTCTTTTTCTTTCTGTCATTGCAAAACACTGCTTGGAGATAATTACCGAGGGGTGGACATACAATGTGATCGATCAATCACTGTCGTCTGCTGAGCGGAGTCTGACACATCCTGATTGCATTTCAAATCTTGTTACCAATTTAGTAGTAAGATGGCGGTCAGCAGCCTCACTCCAGACATGTATGGCTGTAGTCATTTTAATGTTTTATTTAAAAAACAATCATTATTCTTTTTTTTCATGCCTGGCATGTAAAGATTAGTTTTTAATGTACACTGTCACACAATATTACAGCTATCAGACATATCATTTGTGTAAAGGTATGCCTTGATTTGAAAAAATGTTGTAAATATATAAAAAAAATCAACAAATCCTTTAGCTCAAGAAATCAAATATACATGTGACCCAACATGAAGAAATAGAGGCTACATGTAGATCCATGCAGAGGTTGTCTTTTTGCCATAGAATTCCATGATTTGCGTTCAGAGCTTGGCATTTGTGTCATCAATTTAAAGGGCAAATCATTCAAATCCTCTGTGACGTGAAAAGAAATCATTCCAAAAACCAGATAGAAACCCAGAAAGACTGAAGTGAGCTCCCCCATCCTGTCAACTTGAAAACACGCCATCAAAAGATGTGACGTGAGACAGAAAGAAGTGGACCTGAAACCAACCAGAGCAAAGGAATTTCTTGGCCTCGGCGCTCTTCATGGTCCCCTTCTCCTGAAGCTGCAGCACCGCCGTTCGGAAGATCCTCTTGATCTCCTCCGACACGTTCCTCCAGGCCTTGTCATTCTTGGTCTTGGCTGCGCTGCTTGACTCCATCTAGGCCGAACGGGGAGGAGAGAGAGGACAGCGTGACTTTACAGTTCAGACGCGTTCTGAGGGGAATGCGGTGATTCATATTTTCTCAAGTGCCGTGCAGAGACGTGCTGTCGCAAAGGGAATATTGCTCTGTGTTCCATGTGAGAAACATTCATTTAGAGCGAGTGCTTTATGTGGAATGCTTTAAAAAGTCTTTACTGGTGTAATAGAGTTTCGAGTGATTCGGATGTCTGGTGGGGAATTTGAAAAACTCTGCAAGTCGGAAACGTTCGTATAAAGCGTGTTAAAGCGCTACAGCTTTTATGACTAAAGTGAAACTTAAGGCAACATTAATACGCAGTTTTTTAAAGTTAAACTCATCCAGATACTTTATTTCTTCCATAAAGATAAGATGAAGAACAGTTTTGTATAAAATTAACTGTGCTAACTGTTTTTTTTGCACGTTAAACTGATTTTTTTTGGTAAAACTTTCTTGGCAAACAGTAAAGCGCAGGACCTCAAAAGAGGCAAGCAAAGCCGCCCCCTTCTATGTGCACATAAAACGTGTTCTTCAAGGATAATTTAATTCATGAAGCTCAAGGACAAAAATCCATTATGAGCACTGTTAAAACCTCCATTTAGTAACATCCATGTGGGTAAAATAACAGTCTGGACTCACAGAGTTCTGGTAGTTCTTCAGCATTTGGGCTTTGGGTTTGAGGTAGTATGCGGGTGGCACAGAGTTTTCATCCCTGCAGTACCACTCTTCCAAGATGTGTGTGTCCAGCCCCGCCTCCACAGCTGCATCCAAGATCATCTCGAACTCGGCCGATTCCACCTCCCCTGGCACTCGGATGCTGCCGTACTTTTCTCCCACCAAACCCTGAAGGGGGAGAAGATAAAATAGAGGACATGCGAGGTGAGGAAAAAGAGGCAGCAAATTGTGTATAATCACGATGCTTCAAACCGTTTTTAGGGCTCCATTTTTTTGGATCAGTGGTGCAGGGTGAATACCGGAGTCAATGATGCACATGCTGTGACTTATTTAAGGTGGTGCAGTCGGGACATCCACCAGCCAATTTGTGACATCAGAGATGTAGCCGCCACCATGAACCCCACACTGACACCAAAGCCACATTTCTACACAGTAGTATCAGAATATAACATGGTAGAAATTAGGAAATATCTGATCAATAAGTTAACAAGATTTCTAATCGGAGGCTAACATTTACCACGGTTGCTACGGGCGCATATACCTCGAAAGCACTGCTGCCCTGCTCATAATTCAATGCTTTCAGTAAGAAAAAAGCTAATTTGTTCCGCTGCCGCACATCAAATGTTGGGATGACACACTGCCACTTAAAAATACACAGCCTTGGCCAAATGTGCTAATGCTCAGTAATCAGTAGTATTAAGGGAAACAAGCAGTTTGCTATATATATATATAGAACAGAAATTGATGCATTAGTGAGAGTGAAGAATGTGGATTTGTGAGACCGTGACATTCGATTAAATTGTCCTTCTGTGCGGTTAAGTCAACGCTATTACCGTCACGACCGCTGACATCATCGCGATCGTCATCAGTACAGATCGTAAAACGCTCCACACGATCCCGCCATTATCTCCCACAACACATGGCACATCTACTGTAAGCCCCAGTGAGTCTCCGCTCTCCCCTTCGGCGTCTCGCCACATGCGTTTTGAGTGACGGCCGTGTCGGTACCACTGGAAACGATCCGGCCAATGAGAGCGAAATAAATAACAAAATAAAAACTCCTCCGCTCCATGACCAGCTGATCTTTACTCCATGTGTCGTGGTTCACATGCAGCCGGAGCCTCGGGGGCCCGAGACGCAGAGCGAGTGAGGGACAAGCCGCATGACTGTCAGCTCCGATGAGCAGGAAACACTACGCTCGCGGCAATGACGCTTCAAAGCCATTCCATGTTGGACTCCTCGTTGCCTTGGCATTCGCAGTGGGAACAGATGCAGAGAACAAGTAGACTTGGATGAGGGCATGTGGTACGGACTGCAGGCCGGCCTACTCACACAAACCCACAAGTGCCCTGCGGTGGACTCATTTACATTTGTACAGTTTTTCTAAGGTTCATCTTTGCAGCTTCCTTCGGATTTCGACGATCGTTTCCATGAAAACTATCAGTTGCTTTGGAGGAGGAGGTGTAATTTCTCAAAAGTTGGGTACCGCATTTTGGATCCAAACCAATCATTGGCATTATATAAACATTTAGCTGCATCCTGAACCAAATATGGTAGAAAATTAGTATTTACAATAAAATAAGAGGGTTTAACAGAAAAATGACGCTGCTAATAAATAAACCACAAGGAGCTTAATAGATAATTAGGGCATATTGCTCACTATCTTCAGCTGGGATTGCCAGGAAAGGTCATGAGCTTCAAGCAAATTATTTCAAGTGACAGGTGCCCTCTTTAGCTCAAAATAAAAGACATAATAAACTGCACTCCAAAAATCCCGACAGTCAATTTTCAGTTTTGCTTTTGAGAGATAAAATTCTCATTTGGGATGCAAAGCATTTGTTTTGTTGTTACCCTTTGAAATGGGTAACAGATTTACCACTCAAAATTCAGTCAGTAATTCAGAGTAATATGTGGCTAATAATAATCAGGCTGCAGGTCTGTATTATTGCAGGCTGTGACTAATTAACAAGTACAGTCCCTTTATGAGCTGGTTGAAAATGCTTTTGGCTTGTGTTTAATTCGTCCACGTCGACTTAAATCTCCTTATATTACCACTTGACCGTTTAGAGACCTCAGATCTTCTAAGGAACCGTGACGGGACGGATCCAGAACACTGGGCCGCCCCGCGGGTCACCTCATCCAACCCCTTTAAACGGCTTTCTCACGGTGCTGCAGTGATGTGTCAGTGGAGGATGAAGGCGCTGGGCTGAACTACAGCAACGCTGACATATAGACATATAGTGTGTGTGGGAGAGAGGGAGGCGGGGAGTGCGGAGAAGAGAACAGGCACTCTCCAAGTTGCTGACAAAGTCTCTGTCAGGTTGCCTGGCGGTGATACAGCAGGATGAATGGAGTGCCTGAGTGTGTGTGTGTGGAGATAGAGATTAGGATAAAAGCAGCTGGCGTTTCCTATCAAAATGACTAAAAATAAGGTGTTCAAACGCTAACACACGCACACATTCACAGCCCTCCACCCTCCCATGTGATCTACTGTCGCTTCTGTCACCAATTTACCAATGCCAAACTGTAAAAGATGTCCAAATGTTTGCCTGGAATGAGGCCATCTAAAGTAGATTACAGCCCGGCAGCTGAAAAGCTAGAAGTTCCCTCATTGTGTGTGTGTGTAGTAGTAGTTCTGACTACACTTTAGCAGCTGCAGGTGCAAGAAACGCAGGAGGCTAAAGTGACAATGGCGACGCAGATAGTGGCCAAACGCTATTCCAGTTTTGGCTGCACTCCCCCTTCGCCTCCCTCCTTTGGTTTTTCATCCTCGGAAGGGGTTTTTTATACTCCGGCTAAGTGCACTTTATCTGATGAGCCAGTTGGGAGAGGCGGCTAAGATTATTGTACACAGCTACAGTATGAATCAACAAATCAAACACTCCGCGGCGCTCCGATCAATCAATGAAACACACAGTCAACTGTTCTGATATTTGCCGCGTAAGCTCTTGGCACGCGGAGGGAGGGAACGGCTCTAAAAAACGAAACGGATGATCTGATCGGAGGAGTATTTCATTTGCGGTGACACGTACACTCACTCACAGAGCAGCGAGCCAAGTCCGTACTACAAGCCGACGCTCTAATTGACATAGTATACTGTTTTTGCCGTTGGCGGCCCTTTGTGCCATAAACTTAAATTAAAAGTCAGCGAGCCACGCTGAACACAGGCAGTGTAGTCTCAACTTTAGTCAATCCAACATGAACAATGCTGTAATTATGTGTGTGAATCCACCGCTCAAACTAGTCCCTACCTGCTCCTGTTTGAGTAATGTTTTCTAGAAACTACAGCGCCCAGCTGTTTGTGGAAATTAATGAACCTTTTATGTAATTAAAACTCCATGCTCCTAAAGATTTACATCTTCAGTCGCAACAAATGGGATTGGGGGCTGAAAGGACTGCGTATTAGGTATGAAGGGATGTACTGACAATTCATTTCGCACCTAAGAGCTCCTCGATTTTCTTTCTATTCTATTGTGCCCGTGAACAGCACTTAGTATGCTGTATGGATTTGCACCAACGCCTCAGACTGGCCAAATTACAATGAATCGCAGCAATCTCGGTACCAATAATTGCATTCTTTTATTAAATTCTTGCAGGTTTCCTTATTTGCTGGATTCTAGGCACTGATTGTTTGCTTCCACTGGGGATGAGAGGCTATCACGTTAGCAGTTACATCATATCTGAATGGAGGAGAAGCAGAGAAAGAAAGGTATCCTCAACTATCCTCTTACATGCAGTAAAGCCGCTACATGGCATCGCTAACAGAAGAAAACAAGGGGGGGTGAAGCAGGAGAACTGGACGAGCGGCTGCGTGGTGTTTGCCGACACGCGTCCTCCAGGCGTTTATCAAGTTTTAGTGTTTTTTTACGTGAGGGAATTTGAGACTGAGAGCAGAGGAAAAAGGAATGAAGAAGAAGGGGGGGGAAGAAAAAACTGTCATGCCTCATTGTCATGCTTAATCTCCGGGTCAATGACACCGTCACCATGCCAACCCATGTGATCGCCATGGAAACGGGCTTTATTGCATCGACAGGTTCGAGAAAAACCCCCTCTAACCCAGGTGTAGTGTGTGTGTGTGTGTGTGTTTAACAACGCTGTACTGCCACCTGTCTTGTGTTTAGCCGTGCCCTTTGAGAAAAAACAAGCACTTGCTGCAATTGATTCCTACTCATGAAGAAAGACGGACATATCCAAAGCTTTCCGATATTACAAGTCAAATCAAGATGGTCCTGTGAAAGAACAGTGATATTTAACTCCATAATTCCCAGTTATCAGATTGAGATGAGGAGGAAGATTGCCACGGATCCTCTGGCAGCAACAAACACGCCTGCAAGCATGTCAATCCCAACATCAAGCGCCTCCTTTTTCTGAACTCATCCCACCTCTTCTGTTCTCCAATAATCAAGGCAGTAATGTTTTCCTGATCTTTTCTTCACTCTGATCCCTGCAATGGGCTCTGTGACAGTTGTGGGCTGTGGACCCCCAGATCAGCCTCTCTTTGAAGTCTCCTCTTACTGCCATGGAGCCGTGTGTGTATATGTGTGTGTATAAGTGTGTGTTAGCTAGCTGGGTTGAGATCTACTGTATGCTATTGCAGAAACAACCGGCTCCTAAATCCCACTGATGTTTTCCCCCGTTCCTCACATGTATATCTAGGTCTATCACCCTGTTACAAATAAACAATGGTACTCCGGAGATGGCCCAGACGACCCAGAACTGTCATAAACTGGAATCCAAGTCCCCGATCAAGGAAATCCGCGGTTGCCGCCCGGAGCTCCCCGGTCCCTGTGCGGCAGCGACGGGGAGCCGGGGCGGCAGCAGCTGGCTCAGACACGTCTGAATGGGACTTCATTCTGTGGAGCTATTGTGGGATTCTCAGCTGAAAAAAAAACTTCATTCACCACCGAGACGGACGAGCAGAATATGCCATTAAAGATTTAACCAGCCAGATGGGAAGGACAGTCACTGTTCATGTGTGTGTCTTGAGTGTGTGTGGTTTGTAGAGAGCACACCGCAACTGATTCCTAATCTGGTGACGGGGAAAAACGCCTCGGGTCGAGATCCTCTGTTTGCATGCGTCTGTGAAGGTGTGGATTGGGGAGAAAGGAATGGATGCGTGTGCCGTTCCAGGTGTTGTGTGGTATTGCTCGGGCTCAATCGAGGGTTAAGACAGTGAAATTGCAGCAAGGACAGAGGGCAGCGAGGCTGATGGGAATGAATGAAATCAGCGCGCCATGTACTACACCACAGTAAACTGCAAACCAGCAGCACAAAAGACTCCGATTCGGTCTTTTCAGGTCCAATTTAGCCTGCTTGAACTCATATTGCACGGCCCGATGTTGCACACGGTGTCTCAACGGGCTTGAGAGGCCGTGACATCAAATTTCACTTCAGGACAAAAAAAGTGTGAGAGAAAAATGACAACATTATCAGCTATCAACTTTTTAATGTGTATGGGGTCAATACCAAGTACTCAGGCAATATTTTTAAGAAATACTCCCAATATTTAACAATACATAGTTTTATAGCCTGCAAACTTTTCAGGCAATGTGTGCTGCTCACATGACACACTCAGGTTGCTACATTATCTACCAAGCGCACCCTTTAATGGAGGGAGGGCTATTTAAGCAATGCCCCGCCTACCTTTTTTTCAAATGCTACCACACTGATCTCAAGTCTGCTGCAAACACTAGCTGCTACTTTAGCGTGTCACAAGGAATCTTAACAGTTTGATGAAGTGGCTTTTAAACACCTTTTAAATGCCACACTACCCACGCTTGCTCCTGACTCGCTCAACTCACTGCCTTCGCCACGGTAAGTTTCTTCTTCTGTCCGCGTGTGCCAACATGTGTGACCATCGGCTGTGCTCAGGTGTGTGTTTCGTGTGATCAGTAGATGGCTGCTTTATTACTTTTCGGCAGGTTTGCCTGTGGGTGGTGTAATTGCTTTGCTTGCTACTAATTTCTGCTGTACTGTGTGGAATTTTCATTAGTTTCTTGTGGCGAATTCTCTTTGGGCGCTCTTTGGCATGCGTTGATTTATATCATGTAAAGAAAGACATTTTCACAAAATAAGCTAAACTCGGGGGTCCTTTTTACTGGCTTTTTTTTCTGGAGCCTTCAACGGCATCTCATGCTGACACAATAATGTTGCAATAATACACAAAGTAGAGTCCTCAAACTCGTGAGCCTTGATGAGGTGATGCTGGCTTTTATATAAGGAGCCCCACTCTAATCCAGATGTTGTTTTATTCATCCTTTCTTTAGCCAAGAAGGTGCAATTGAGATACAAGATCTCTTCCTCCAGGGAGGCCTGGTCCTGGAAATGAGCTGGACTGGATCGTTAAACGTGTGTTGTGTGGTTGTTTGAACAACAACTCGTGAATAAGAGGGGAAGGAGGGAGAAGAAAAGGCCAAACTCAGTATGGGGAAGGAGATTATGTTCCCCGGAGACCCCGGGCTCCTCTCCTACCCATAATGCATTACGTCTCCCTGTGATCTCTCACCTCAATTTCAACCTGTAGAAACGGATCCGTCCCATTTAAATAATTCACCGTCAATTTCTCTTCCCCTCTTCACTCGTGTCTTCGTCCTTTTCCTTCTTTGTACTTGACTTTTTTTTCCTTTTTTTATGCGCCATAAACGTCTCATACGTCAGCCTTAATTATGCGTCACTCCGCTCTCGTTCTCTCTCTCTCCTCGCAGAGGACTTCACATATCTCATTCACACAAGCGTCATTTCAGTATTTGCAGTATTGCCCAAGATGAGATACTTTCTTTGTGGTTTTCACTCGGGCGAAGATGACATTTCGGACATTTCTATGTTTCTGTGTCGTACTTACAACAAAACATGGTCCCGATGAGGTCTTGAGACATTCCTCCAGGAGCTTCATCCTGAGGCGCTGCAGCTCTGGACTGTCCCACTCCTCCGGGTCCACGCCCCAGTACAGGTCCACCACCTGGAAACACACAAACGTGGGTCAACAGTTACTTTATGCTCTAATAAGAGCAAAGAGTTCATTTAAATGTAGTCAATGTGCCATCTTTGTCTTTGCAGAATCTTGCTTTCCTTTTCTACTATAAGAAATAATGAATTAAAAATAGCTCAAACACCTTCATCACCTTGCAAAAGTAAAGGATAGAAAACAAGGTCGTACACTTGCTCTTTTGCTGAGACTGGTGTTGCAGGAGAGCTTCAAGAATCATTCTGAGCTCTTACAAAACGGCCTTCTTTTACAATAATTGCAAAACCTTGCAAACATTATCTTGTTTCATTACAACCAAATACAGGGTGGTCAGATCCCACGCACACGCTGAAATGTAACAAACTCGGTTGAGAAAAAATAAATAAATAAATAAAAAAATGAGTTGAGCAGAGAAGTGCTGTATTTAAGGGAATTTGAGGAAAACTAGATGCCAAATTTTGGGCTTTACAAATCCAACAAATGAGGCATCAGGAGGCTTACACACTTGAACCAACGCCATTATTGTTTTCAACACTGACTTAGTCAACACTCACCACTACACTACTCTGAGCCTTGGAGGCCAGCAGGGAGAGGTGACACATATACCCATAATGCCACAGAGGGGGTCTCCCTCGACACATTTCCTCACAATGTTTGGCGGTTCAGGCAATTCCTGCTATAAAAACAGTGAGGAAAGTGAGGAAACCCGTAGGCTGCTGCCGGCGGGGGCTTATCAAAGAGGAAAACAACTACCACCCTTCTCGCAGCAGCTTCAGCCCTTGAAATAAATAAGAGGTTCTTCCCTCTTGTAGCTATTGATTCTATAGTCTGTCTCCCTGATGGCAAAGTTTGAGGAGGGAAAGTAGCAGGGGGGGGGGGGCTGCGAGGTGAAAGCAAAGTTATACAGCAGCCCCTCTTCCTTCATGCTCTGCTGCTCGCCAGACTAGCTAGCTCAAATGAGTTTAGCCTGGCACGGAGACTGACACATCCGCAGCGTGGCGGGGAACAGCAGTGACTGGCAGCCCTATACAACCCGGTGGCACTGAAAAGCGATAGTGTGGGACTTGACAATCTGGGTGATATTGGCTGTCTCATTATTGGTGGAGCAGCAGGAGTGCCGGAGCTCCATCTCATGCTCATCTGCTTGATTGTTGTTGTGCACCTGCGAGCAGCTGTGTTACCGAGGGAGGAGACAGCTTTCAACTAGCTGCATGTCTCTTCCACAGCCCCCGGCTGCCACTGACAAATATCTTCATTATGAATTATTGCCCCAACTATAGCTCCCAACTAGGGATGCTTATTTTGAATCTTTTTTTTTCTCCCCCTGACCGATAGCCGACCCTCGCTAAGCAGTTTACAGAGAACCTGCCTTGCATGCAGCCCAGCTGCCACATTAACCGATGCTCAAATAGGTTAAATCGCTAATTTATCGCCAGCTTCATTGTCTGAGTCCCCTGTTTGCTCGTCGGAGAGAGTTGGCAGCCATGATGTTTGTCACCGACATGGAAACATGCAGCTTTTCCTATTAAGGCTCCGCCGCATCAGTTGGTTTAGTGTCTGTGTCGCCAGCTGTGCGTCTATCTGACATGACTCCGTTACAGCTGTGAATGCAGCAGTAGCGCGTGAACAATTGATCTGTCGCTGAATGAATGCGACAACTCCTCCACGCCCAAGTTCCTGTGTCTCGACAGCCACCTGCAAACCTGCTGATTAAAGTGACGGAGGTTAGCCCTGAAGCTAGCAGCAACATTGGCTCGGGAACTTTAAGGTGTTTTTTCGTTATTGTTGTTAAGCGGTTAATTATTACCATCCAGCTATGTGTACAACAGAAGGGTTATTATTACATAACAAGCAAATAAAGAAAGCAGACAAATACATATCTCTTTGAACATAGAGGTTGGAATAACTTCAACTATGACTGATCGTCAAAATAGTTCCTGTGTTCTTTCTGTCGACCAACTAATACATTTTTAGGATGAGCTATTTTAGCTCTAAATTATGCAACACAGAAAAAATCTGCACGTCTTCCCATTTAAAAAGCAAGAAACAGGGAATGTTTGATATAACTTGCGTAATAAATGACTAAAATTATGAATTGATGATATCAATGGTGTTGGAGATTCATCTTCTGTAGATAGATTAATCGTTTTGGCAGAAAGATAAATGACACAAGAGTGGATGCGGGCAAAACAAAACGTTAACTGAGCTGATAGGCATGAGCCCCCTTTCCATTATCACCAACCACCAAAACGTCTTTTACTTTGGAATATCTCTGTCTCGCCCACACAGACATGATAAGCATCCCGTGCTGTTGTGGGGAAAACTCATTGCCGGGCACATCAGTCATTGTGTATCAGTGTCACTGATCTACTTCCAACTTCCGACGCACATGTGTGGGAGAAGGAAATCGGCCCTGTGTTGACAAGGAGCCGAGGGAGGGGAGATAAGTTTCTACCGGGCTTTTTCAGCAGGTGATCGGGAGGATGCAAGGTAATTAAAAGCTAAATGAGGACATCAATTCAGCGTGCGGGTGTAAGTGGGCAGGATACACTGATTAAATCTGACCCGTCGCCCTCTGCGCTTCACTGGAGTGCCGAGGTATGGATGGAGGAGAAAAATGGGGAGAAAGGAGTGTTTGTCCGAAATAGGCATGGACACATCAATGAAGAGGGGAAGTATTTGGACGGGGGGATTAATGGAACGCTTTCTTTTTGTTAACGAAGGAGGCACAGTTAGATGACGACTCCCGTGGGACTGGCTTTGGCTGGAAATGTTCACAGTTTCTTTTGTGTCTTTTCACCCTCCTTCTGTATTTTTCTTTCATGCCAACTTCTCCTTTGTCTTTGCTGCTCCTCTCTCTGATTACTTTCCCCCCCCCTCTCTCTCTCTTCCACAAAACTATGGTGGTGGGGGGCGCCGTTGCTTACGTAAGAGCTGAAGCTGCTTCTACTAAGCAGCTTTCTAATGCCCTTGGAAGGCATTTGCCGAAGGCGGGTCAAGTGCAGGAGAAGCCTTTTTTTTTTTAGCTTTTTTTTATTGAATGTTAGACTATTAGACTTTGGGATTATTGCCCAAGATACCCAGGAAGAAAGGGCATGAAATCAGGCGGGAAAAAGGCGGAAAACCCCCACCGACGCAAAGACTATGGCAATAAAAACAGCAGTAAAAATAGATACGGTGCCAAAATAAAAATATCTTAAGCTGTCTGCAGGCATATTCTTTTTTATCAAGAACATGCAGTAAATCTCCAAGAATGTTTAATGAATACAGCTTTCTCAGTGCTCAAGGAAAAGTGCAGGTTTTAGCAGCAAATCCATGGCCAAATATGAAATGTTTGCAGTGATATGCATATAAAACCGAGTTTGAATCAAAAAGCGCAGACAGCTCACGGGAAGACTTTCATATTAAATCTCTTAATGCCGTGTTTTACTTTACTTATTTGAATAGTCTGCCTGCTTTGATAAGAGGTCAAGTTGATTGAAGTTGCCAATAATGAGCGCCGAGAGGAAATTTCACATGCATGCCTTTCGAGAGGATCTGTCAAGCTCTGACACTCGGGCAATTACGGTGGGGTGTTTCCGACGTTGCAGCTCAACCACAGCAAGTTAAGGTTAAGAGCCGGGCAAAGACATGAGGTACGGTAATAAGATCATGTGACGTGAGGTGGCTGTAATGAGGCACCGGCAGAGGAGGGAGAAGACCTTTTAATAATAGGGAAATGCATTTTGTTTAATGGCAGAAGATGCTTGAGAGTAACTAGCTCAGGCTCAGAGAAAAGACTCAAAATTCAATTTCCCCCCATTTTTCTCTGCAGCAAACGTCGATCAATCAATGTCTCTACTTTGATTGTGCTTTCAGGATCCCTGCCACGCTTGATTTAAACTTCTCTCTTTAAAACACCGTTTCTTCTGCACATGCGCTCTCTCCGCTGCCCTATAGCTCAACCGATGTGGGGGAATTCTACAGTCAAATAGAAGCGTTTTCAAAAAATCGGTGATGAAAGTGAATATCCTGGGGCTTCTCTGAACCTTGCACAAACCTGACAGTGTGCACTGCAAACGTGGGAATCACTTCCCTCGAGTCCATTCGTTTCTTTAATCACATTGCCTGCAGTATGTAATTTGGGTAAAATCGCTCCTTTGCTGCCGTTGAGTTAACTGCAGACCACAGTGCAACAAAGTGTCTCTTAGTCAGTTTCGCCGTCGGGTAAAAGAGGGCTGAAGTGAGCCAAGACCCCTCTAGGGCTCCGAGTGTAGGAGTTTTTACAGTCACACTTAATAGAAAAGATTCACCCATTTAAAAAAAGATATTTCTTGAATTTCTCATTATTATTAAGTCTTTCTACAAGTCTGTTGTATAGATATTGATCAAAACCTTGATTTCATATTTTTTCCCAGGCCTGTCTGTCCATTAAATGTCACAGAAATATGAAATACGCTCACATTTTCCCAGATTCCCTGAACACATAAACGGACAGAGGTGAAGATATAATCGTCGTGGTGACGGTAATAAGAACGACTGCTCCTCCCGTGGGTTTATACATACGCAGTGCAGGTGAAACCTTAGAGGCATTTAGTGTTTGATTTTTTTGCATGTTGATACGTTTCAACGACTGCCGACTGCAGAAAGGAACAGACTGACAGAAGAATGAGAGACGCAAATTGATGAAAATGGCAGCCAGGTAAACAGAGAGAGTGCCGAGTACGTTGTGTTCTCCTCCTGAAGTTTTTCATCTTAGTAATAAGTCTGAAAAACACCATTAAAATATATGGTTCGACTTGAGATTTCCATTAAATGAAGAAATAGATGAAATATCTTCTTTTTGTACGTGTTCATGCTTTTAGTGAAATGTAAGTGACTTGTACTTGCGTTTTCACACCGACGTTGTAAGTGAGTGACACATCCTAAGAGCTCTATGGCTTTTTGACAAAGCGAAATAGCCTTGCAAGCATAATGGACTACATTAATTGGCTTTTTGAAGAAAAAAAAAATCATCATCTCGCTGCTTGTGTTGCGAGTTATAAAAGACATCAGAGGGAGCAGAATCTCACACCTGTGGCCAGGAAACTTTTATTATAATCGCGGTGTGAGTTTGTGACGGTCAGTGAGTTTGGCAACCATTGTGGTGATTGTATTGTAATAAGAGGATTCACGAAGAAATGGGCTAGTTTAATGGGAACTGGGATTTAAATGTCATGGATTTAAATTCTGAACACTTCTGTCCTGCTTTTTTTGCAAGCTAGCATTTCCAAATCTAACTCTGGGAGTTAAGGGGCTTTTTCAACCAAACCAGGGTGGGTGATTGTTGTAACAGTGGTAGGACTAAACTTTATTTGATTTTGTTTCTGTCGAGATTGAACGACGTGTGTTTAACGACGGGGGAAGAAAGCAATTAAGGGAGATTGTGGAATGTAGAGCTTGCAACTTTTTTCTGCAACTTTCTGAATCCCGAACATGAATAGACTATAGTGAAGTCCTCAGTGGTCACATAAGTCATATTCCATGTTGCTCAGGAGCCTGCCAAGCCACTAAATGAAAAGTGTATTTAGTATAATCAATGCATTATTAATAAAAAACAATGTAAAATATCTAAATAAATAAATTAATATTCAAGGAGACCTGAACCAATCCAAATAAACATGAGAATAATTGGACCCAACATATGGTGCAAAAAAAAAAAGAGAAGAGAATAAACAAGCAGCCATGGTCGAAAGAGCAGTAATTGTCGTTGTACCCTGCGAAGCCGCTCACACTCTGCCTCGTGTCAAAAAACTCACTTTTCCCTCGAGGTGATTATAATGCAGCATGCGTCTCACTACCATCTCCATTCAGGTGTTACACCCCGAGATAAGTGCCAATACGACGGGACCCCACCTGGTACAATTAAATATCATTTGGACCCCTTGGCTGGGTCCAATTTCAGACTGGCGTTCTGAGACTGATTGAAGGGGTGATGACCGACGGAGCTCGGGTGAAATCCGCTGATCGATGTCTTGCTAATAACACCATCAGGCTGGAGACTGGATATTTAGTTTCCACTGACTGGCGCTCTATCAGAGCAACGCAATGCAGCAACAGTAATCTAGTGCGGTTACAGACGTGTGGACACATTGTCTGACCCTGATCTCTGTGTGTGTCTGTTTTTGTGTGATTTATTTAAATCAACTTTTGTGTGAGACTGTGAGACACAAAGTTGTGTGTGTGAAAGGGAAGGCTGGGTCCCAATCGAAGCAAAACGATGCAACCAGAACAAATCTACCCTGTGCCACAACAATACTTTATGTAGACGACGTACGCTTAACACGTATGACGAATGATTCATAACCGAAACGCTACCTCACACATACTCCTGCAAATCATCATCGAGCTTCAAGAAACCGTGGTTTAAGCCAAGGAGCCAATTCTCACTTTGCGTGGGTGGGGATGAGGAGTGGGGGGTTTCGGATGGAGGAGGGGGAAGAGGAGGGAGTGACTGAGTCATAGTATAAACTCCCAGGCCTTCTGCATAATCATTTCAGCTCAGGCTTCATCACAGAAGAACTGAATCACCAGACAGACACGTGGCCACAGATACCCGAGCCAAAACGTCTCTGCCTGGCTCCCCTTGCTTTATCTCTCGTTTTCTACAACACAAAGACATTCGAAAGACTCTGCGTTGATTCAGATCGTTCTGTCCGGTTACAGTGTCTTTGACCCTTTGACTTTACATAATCGATCCTTGTAATAACAGTCATCTGTGCTAATTCAATGTAGGCCAAACATACATAACGTGTGAACACGGTGGTTCCCTGTGACTCAATCTGCTTACGGTGCTTCGGAGACATTAAACGCTAAACGACTCCTCATGTTCAGTTCCTTTTCTCCTTGTGGAACCATTCAAACAAAAGCATTAAAAACCGAGGGAAACGAGCAAGATTTGGTGTCAATAATCGCTTCTGAATTCAAACCAACCGAATTTCTAAAAAACAGGGTTTTATCTTGCAGTCGGATTGAGGCTCCCTCTCACTAGCATCACAAAAATAATTGAATGTCTGACATGACAAAGAATTTCCTGCTGCACAGCACAATAATGTACTTTTTTTCCTTTTCTTTTCTTTAATCCCCATAGTCTTATTGCCCCCAAAGTTAGCTGCTGCACCCAATTCAAGTTAAACCGGAATAATAGAGTGACTATTCATTGTGCGCAACAAAGAGAGAATCTATATGGTTTTCTTTATTTAGCCTTTAGACATTAAACAATCCTCATCACACAGGACCCTTCACAGCTCCTTCACATTCCAAGTCCTCCAATCAGGCCACCATTATAAGAGCCTCTCGGTCTACAGACAAAATATATTCAAATACTGGTGAAATGCGACTGCCATTAGGGCTAAGTACTCAAACACACGGACATATTTGCACACTGCTATACTGTTGGTGTCTTCAAAGTTTCCCTACTTATAATATGGTCTATAATTGCAATCAGTGAAATCTCAACCCAAACCCTGTACAGGACAAGCCCTCTGCATAATAGGAAGTATTCAAAACACTTTGTATTAAGTCTTGTTATCACAACTTTTGATGGTATGTGCTCGGAGCTGTTTATGATCTTCTTAGCATGAAATATGTATAAGCTGAGAACACCATGTTGAGTGCAGCTTTACGCAACAATTCAGAGGTCACAAGTCTTCTTCGTCGCAAGGAAAACTCCTCAAAACCTTCCAGGAACAATCTGCGGCACAAATCTCCCCCTGACTCGAGGGCTCTACTGGATTTGTTAGACAAACAACCCTCTGATAGGAATCTTTCTGTGTACAGTGATGCTAATTTGCAATGCAAATGATCTTGATCAGTGGACACCGCAGGGAGAATGCTGCAATTCTCCGACAACAACAGAGGGAAGGCCCTTGCATCACGCTGCCTTATCCACAGCTAAGAGTTGTGCCAGCCTTCGCTGATGGAAGCCTTATCTCTGCTGGCCTTCTGTCCGCTTAAAGGGACAAAGACCTTCAGGCCCCTCCAGGCAATGTGTAAGCCGTGGTGTAGATTTGGAGGCACTTAACAGTCAGTGTTGGGGGGTAAGACAGAAAGAAAATAAATGAAAGTCGAAGTTGAAAAAGGGGGGAATGCGGCCCCGTTACCTGGAATTCAATCCCATAGTTCTCCCTGCAGAAGTCCCGTAGTTTGGGGTAGACGTGCTCTTTCAGTGCGTTCCTCTCTGCCTCGGTGTCTGGAGACAAAAAGAAAGAAGGCATGTTAAACCAGCATGTACCAGAAAGCACACTGGTGTATGTGCAAACAGAGCTAGAGCCGGGGGGGACAATTAGCTTAGCTTAGCATAACATGAAGACAAGCAGCTTAGCTTGACCTAAAGACTCCCTTGTCTGGCTCTCTCTTAAAAGTGCTGAATTCAGAGCATGTCTATTGCATGCATGCGGATCACAACATGGCAACGGCTGAGCCAGCGGCTAGCAGCTCACGGTGCTAACAGCACAATGGCAACAGTGCTGACAGAGTTAACGTGGGGGGGAATGTGAGGGAGTGTATCTTTACATCACCATCGTCATTCCTTTGAAAAACAGACCAGATTTGACCTTTTAGAGATCTTCTTCAAAACAGAAAAAAAACATTCTAACCTTATATACATTCATTTAACAAGGGGTGTATCTGAACAGCCTGTAAAACAGGTGTCTTGCTTGTCAACTTTCTGCATGATCAGCATATGGATCCATCAACTAATCACCTAATATAATCCACGCCAATATTAAAGTCAGCCCCATATCAATTAATATGTATAAACTGTTGAAGAACGTGAGATTATGCAGCATTACAAAGGCAGTGATCATATTGGACAGTCGGAGTGTCACAGAGTGAGTGCCCACGGCTTCGTGTTGTGTCCCACTTTCTTTCCTCCTGTCTTCTCTTTTTCACTGTCTTCCAAATGGTTACTGTAATGTATTTGGACAGGGCCAGTCTCTTTCTCCCTCCCTCCCTCTGAAGGGTGTGGATGGATGGTTAAAAACAGAACATGCCCGACAGAGAGGCCGCGTGTGACCAAGAAGCCGACCCGCACATGCACACACACACATGCGACGCACTGGCGAACACACACGGTGGACGCCGCCGCCGCCGCCGTGCAAACATCCCCTCAGCCGCTAACCGTGTCATACGCAGCGTGAGCAGAGGAGCCCACGAATTTAGTCTGACGAATCTTTCCCTCGTCTATCTTTAGTAAGGCTTTGGGCCGTGACCGTACATATATCCGCCCACAGCCACCCGAGCAAAATGTCAAATCAGAACTCGACGGCTTTAATAGTATGCAAATGAAATAAATGGCATCAGTGGTGCTCTCGTCTAATTCCATCATATACATGACAGTAGCTTTATTAAATGTGCCGGTGACGTAGGCTGCAAAAATAGCAGCGTTTATGGAATTTAGGTGAGACCTGTTTGTGTTTGGGAAGTGCAATCCAAATCTGCATGTTGCTGTTCTGTGTCTCGATGCGACCTGACAGACTAAACTGTGTTGTTGTTTGTATTGTGCTGATAACGGCAAGACGCCGCTCCCTCTGTCCCGCATTTTTGTTTCCTCTTTTTTTTTTTTTTTTTGTGGGATGATGATGAGTTATGGCAGCCTGACGTATGTGTGTGTGTCTGTTGTGCACACACCCACATGCAAAGGAACAAAGACTGGATGTTACATTCCTCCATCGTCCTCGCTGTGTGTGTCCCTCCCTCCAATTTTCCAATCTGTTTATTTCAATAGTGCCGACCAATCTATCTTTCCTTTCAGATATGTCCTGTCAGCTCTTTGTTTTGTCTTTCTCACTTCCTTCCCCCCCCCGACCCATTCTCTAGAGAACAAATGGGCAGCAAAATGAGAATAGAAATGCAGTCAAATATTCTTTCGTTTATACAAGATGCAAAGGCTGCTGCTAATTGTTTCATATTCCATTCATTTACTCCTTAATAGCTGAAAATAGTGGGGAAAAAAGCCCATCAGAACCAACTGTCCTTCCAACAGTTCCAACGCATTATATTCAATTCAGAGTCATTATGAATCCTCACATTTGAAAAGCTGCAACCTTGGGATTGTTGGCATCTCAGCAGTGCTCAAAACTAAACGTAACGAGCTAAAACCTAAACCAAATACATTGCTGCGGCTGGTCCTTCGTTCCTCTAACTAGCGGTCAGTCTGCAGCTGACCTCTACAAGCCTCTGACAAAGCCATCACTCTGCTGTCATTAAAATACACCATCCGACTCTCCAGAGCCACTTGGTATGCACAACTGCTTCGAGATCTTTGATTAAAACCGAAGGGAGAAGTCCATAAGACGAGTGTCTTAGCAAATAGAATGAAACTGTGACATGGCGGTCATGGATGCTACTGTGTGTGTGTGTGTGTGTGTGTGTGTGTGTGTGTGTGTGTGTGTGTGTGCGCTTAAAGGTTTGGCACCAGATTTAGAGATATCTCACTCCAGAAACCGCGTCCCTGTCGGCTGATAGACTGGATATTCATTATTGTTATCTGCAATGTCATTTTACCTTGTGAAAGCTCTAATTCAAGTAATCTGTAATTACATTTTTATGCGTAAAATCGAAACTATGTTTGCCATTCGTGTGTATGAGTGTTCTCATTACAGGTATCTTAATTTCAGTTCAAGTTGCATTTAATTGACCTCAATTCAAAAGATCTACGTCGCATCTCATCACTGCATATTTCACAATAAATACATTTGCATGCATATTTCAGCATATGTGTCTTCATAAATCGCACACAATGAATCAATTTGCTCAAACGTTCACGTCGTCCGGCGTACCGCACAAACTCCAATGTGCAGATCTGCACCGCAATTATGCAAACGCACAGTCAGTGAGCAAATCGATACCGAATGAACTGAGAGGCGCTGAGGGCGACGCGAGGCTGTTTGAATCAGCCATCCATAAAAGGCCAGATGTCCCTGCATTCCCAGAGCACAGATGGACCTCACAGGTTATCTGAATATGACAGAATCAGGGTGAAGGAAACCCCTGGAGGTTACTGTGACACCATCCACACTTGATTTACAGTAGAACGTGAATGTAACTGTGATAGGAACTTCCCCATTTCCTGTAACCCAAATTGTGTATGATTAAACGGAGGACCAGCGTTTACACAAACACAAAAATGTACGAGTTCAGTGGGTAACATCTGTGCTGGCAGCTGTTGTCTAGATAACCACTAGTGGGGCTTTTAGGTTCTTTGTGTCGACAATTATGGTAAACCATGATGACTGATTCCTTAGATTGTGGAGACTCCGTAACCATGGACACCACATGCTATTTTGCAGATTTGACAATCAAATCTCTTGTCTGCTGTCAGAACCTCAGATGGTCCAACCAGCCCTGATTATATCAACATGAACATGTTAGATTTGATGTTAAATCTATTCCCAGGATGGCCAATGATTTTGCCTCAACGAAGGTTTTAAAAGGACATAAGCCAGAAGTTGATATTTCCTCTGATTTGACAGGCTGATATGTAGAGAAGGGAACCAAAACCACTAAATAAGATACTAAAACTATTGTTTTCGGCAGCACTTCACTGAAAAATGTGCTTCCACATCCAGTGTGAAGGTGACAGTTTGACCATGATTGTGTACATTTTGAAAAGCCTTGTATCGTATGTCTGCAGCTCCCAGTGGGCCATCACGATAAGACTCATAATAACACCAGTATGTTAATTCCTCTACAGGAGACTCGATGTCCTCTGCAGTAACGTGAAAAGAAATATGAGCGTAGCGTCACCGGCAATCTGCCAAAATAAGCTGGAAAACCCGTCTCGTTGGACATCGGGGGAAATCTAATACCGTATCATATGGTCTTGTATCAGATTCTTAAAAGTAGCATGGACTGAAAATCTATATCACAATTAAATTGTAAATACTAATTTCAGACTCAAGTCTCTTACAGGGATTAAATGGAATGTGATATATTACTTTACATATAAAAATCAACAGAATACCAGCCCTGTTTTGAGTGAATCGTCTATGCAAACTGCATGAAGAAACAACACAAAACAACGTTAAAACCAAACATGTATACTCTGTAGATAGGAAACAAAGTGGTTTTTGCTTTTTTGGAACATAAGGAAATTTGATACAGTTCTGACAGTTTTGGAGAGAGTTTTGATCTCATGTTCATCTATTTTTTACGGCCTTTCTAGGAACCTCGTAGTCACATTTTAACATTATTCTCTAATCATCAGTATTGCTTTTTAATCTCCGAAACTGTCATTTTCGGGATGACAAAATCTGTGACACAAATAAGTTATTGCGTTCAGTGTCCTTGACATGGCGGCATCTCAAGAAATTAAGAGAATTAGTGCTACATCCCACAGAGAATTAAAGTGTGGGACATGTGTTAAATATTCATGTGATTTTGCTACACCTCCGTTTTGAGAAATTAATCAACACATGGTTTATTTCAGGGTTTTTTTTCCCCCGTAATGAAATTCTGACATGTAATCTGAAAATTAGAGTGTGGAAGGCCATGAATATGCATAATCAGAAGCAAAAAGAAAATATACAGATGTAAACACCTTTTTGATGGGGCAATATTTTTACATGCAAAACTAAAGCATACGCGGCTTCGCAGGACTTCAAAAAGTCAATACATCTTCCAATTGAATGAAACATTCATTGTTATTACTGGTAATATTTAGTTTATTTAAAATCTAAATGATCAGCTCCAAACTCTCCCCCAGCAGAGCCCTTGATGAGCACAGAAAATGAAATTCTCATCAGTTATAAAGCACTCACTAGTTTCCTCAAGGTTAATTATGTTGGTTATAAGTGGGTAATCGTGATATGATTTTATTCAGGTGTATCCAGCTGCTTGCTATCGTCGCCATCGTTCCCCCGTTGAGAGATTTTTTTACAGCGTGTTCCCTGAAATGGCTCAAACACCCGGGGAGTTGAGTGTGTGGGGGGGGCAACTGCTGAATTTGTCAGAACGATGTCCTGCGGGTGCTGAATTGCTCCACGACACATTGGGGAGCTCGGAGAGAGGTCACTTAAAGCTGCTGCCAAACTAATCAGAGAGAGCTCCCTCTCTCTCTGCAGGGGAAGAGTGGAGGCCAGGTGGGCACAAGGGGAGGAGGAATAACCGAGCACGCGTCATAAACTTCATATGCCGCGGAACGGGGTCGGGCTCACCCAGAACTCAGGCACTCGCCAGCCTCTGGAAAGCAATTTACTAAACAAAAGCCACCTTTCGACACAAGATTTTCCAGCCATCATCGCTCCCTCAGTCCTCCTCGCCATCCCTCCCACTCTCAGCATTGTTCCTTCACCAGACTCATTTAAAAAAAAAATGGATGATTAGGGAGCGAGACCACTGTATTATGGAAATCTGAGCTAAAAACCTACAACAGAACGCGCAAAGAAAGAAGCACTGGAGTAAATTGGAACAGTGGGAATAATTGTGGGTTGAATTGTAATGTAATTAGCGGTATCCGTGGTGACATGCTATATAGCCTTGATGATGGTGCGTTGGAGGGGTAGAGGAGTTTATGCCATCGCATCCCCAAGGCCCTTGTGCTTTTATCAACTTTAAACGGCTTAAGTGATAGCTTGCATGCAAATAGCTGCCTACCGCACACAACCGGGGTTACAACGGCAAGGTAATGGAGCTGTCCCGCTTATATGCATCCTTATGATTGAACAGAGGAGACGGGCAGCACGCACAAACACAGAAATAAATTACGTTGGGCTTTTCTCTTGTTTTGTTGCTGCCGTCTGGCTACTGGCAAGAACAGATAGCGGGGTATTTAAATCGCTCGACTCACACACCTCAACCAAGGACTGGAGTGATTCGTTAACATCATGACAGGAGGATTTAAATCTGCTCAAATAACTTGTTTAGGTTACATTTTGACCTCTATACCACTGCATTTTGACCTCTATACCACTGCATTGTGGCGTCAACCTTCTATTCTATTCAGGCTCTGCTGATATCTCACACCACTCCCTTTCCTCAGCGTCTCCTCAGGAAGACAATGTACTTTTCCTAACCCACTGTTAAAATGAAGTGTCATGCAACCTTTTTACAGATGGCGCAAACAAACACACCGCCTCCCATGAAGGTGAATACAGCGCCGCAGTCGTCTCTGGCTTCTGATTAAGGGCGTCGGGGTTATTATATTCAGCAGAGCCAACACTATTACCAGCGAGCACATAAAACTTTTGGCAAAGCGGTGATGTCCCACAGACACACAGACACAATAAAAAGAAAAGTGCAGCTATACTGATAGTGATATTATCGCCGTCGTTAACCTTTCTGGTGTCGGGCGTTACAAATAGTGACATGTGTGTCACATTTATTTTGTTAATGGTTATCATAGGAAGTTTCCTGCCCAGCAGTCAGCGACTACACACTCAGTCATTGCTTGTGCATTTATTTTGGGGAAGGAATAAGAGGAATCATGCCCTTTCCTGTCCTCCTCAACAACATAAGCCTAAATAGACGAATTCTTCATTATATGTACAGCAGGATGTAAAGGTGCTCCGATGGATCAACCACCTATCGTTATCAGACGATTCTCATTCTAAATGTTCAGTGTTCTCTATAATAACTATTCAATAACGACTGTGATAATGGAAAAGATCTCAGCCACGGACAGAGCGTCATGTCCTCACCAAACAAGCGTGGATACACTTCTGTTCTGTTCCCATCAGCCGCCACACTGAATACGTAACCAGTGCTTGCTATCCTTGGACATTTTCACTTTTTTAAACAGAAATGTAATTAAATATTCACAGGAAATGACATGCAATACAGGCGATATGAAACTCTCAACCCCCTGGGTAGTGAAATGGCGAGGTATCGTATACAGTTAGCTCCTCGTTTCAAGCCTTTCCTAGCCCACTGCTGCTCTTTCAAAGTGAGCTACAGGAATGTATAGAAACAGCACGTCGCTGCATCACTCAAAGCCAATTTGGACACGGTGCCGTGGACATAATGCGTACAAAACACATATTTAAATAGTTCAAATGCAGGTAGTTTTTAAGAAGGGCCATAAGAACTTCACTTTTGGCCAATTTGCATAGCCAACAAACACACACATATACACCTACAAAGAACAGAGTAGCACAATAGCTTCTTTACGGTGCGGATAAACGGTTAAACAGAGACTCCAATGTAATGCCACAAGTGAAAGTGTGAAACTCAGAATAAATCATTATTCACATCAGTTGTCAGCAGAGTCTCCTGATTGAGTCGCGAGGCACAAACGAACACCTGAGCGCTCAGACAAACGTGTGTTAGTGTAGGACAGTTTCCGGCAAACACTTTGAATCTGTTCAATAACTATAAAAACTCCAACTGGATTACTCCAACAGAGTAAAACCACCTGATCCAAATGAATACCTTAGTGCAAATGTGATTTGACCAAGTCGGGGGAGTCGGCAGTGTTTCTGCGCCGTGTCTCCGTGTTCGTTACCAGGATATGACACTGGATACCGGCACCTCGCCTCACTGGAAGCAGCAGCTCATAATTGGCTCTTTTCACAGCTCGGTACGAGATGTTTGTGTTTCCATTTGTGCCGACAGTGTGTAAAGAACTACTTGGAATAGCCCCCCTTCGTTGGGTTTTTTTTTTCCATCCACGTGTAGAACGGAGCGTTACGTTTGTGCTGTGACGGGTAGGTCCGGATGGCTGAGTCAGCTACAGGTGGCTTAACGCTGCCAGACATTTCCACGTCTACACCGGGGCCATAACGGTGCAATAATCTCAGGTCAATTCCATCTTTTTTTGGGGGGTCCACGGCAATTTGCTCAGCGAGGGCAAGCAAATGACAGTGATGTATCGATAAAAGCAACCTCCCTTTATAATTCTGGCATGCCCTCCTTCTCTCTCTCTCTCTCATAGCCTACTCTACTTTCCTTGCCTTGTTTACTCCAGTTTACTAAGCCTATTTTTACCCCCCTTGCCCAAAGGGCAAATTCAAATACAGAGCTGCAACTGGGTGTCTCCCTCACGACCCAACTGCCTTGCACTCTGCTCACACCATGCACACTATGTCTGGAGCAATCTGTTGGTTCACTGTGGAATAAATCATCTGCATTTTGTTTTCTGTCAGGTTGTCACGTGGCCTAATGTAACCTAATTTAAAACATTTCCCAGCTGTTCTATTAGATTAAGTGGATCTTTATACGTCGCAGCAAAAAGACTACACCTTAATCCCAAAACCCTTATTTTGTCCCCCTTCACAAAAGGCCTTAATCAATACTCAATCATGGCTTTCTTACTTGCAAAGTGGCCGTATTTCATTGCCTGATGCATTAACCTTGTACTTTATTGTGCATGTTTTTTTTTTTAGATGGCTGCAATCAGTTTTATGATTATTTCTCAAGATCAACACAAGTAACATCTTATGAGCCGTGTCACTTTGCAGCAACTTAACCGTGTTAATTAAACTTAACAGTGCAGGAAATTAAACTATAACATCCTTAAAAAAAGCCAAAGACGTCGGGATGCAAATGCGTAATTTATATCTATATATCCATATTTCTAAAAATGAGTCACAACATTAAAGCTGTGGCTTGGAGAGATTGTGTAGGATGGTTGAAAGCGGGGGGTGTCACACTGGCTTACCGTCCGGGTTGGCACAGATGAAGACCCGCACGCTGCGGCCGGTGGGGACGTGTTGCGGCAGGGCGTTGATGTTGCCGCTGATGGCCGCCTTGCGCAGCGCCGACTCCCGCGGGCAGGGCTGCCTGCTCCCCACTCCCGACGGCCACATGGGGGGCGACTTCCAGCGTGGCTGCACACACAACCACAGACACACGCGCACACACACAGAAAGGGGCATGTTAGCGTGCGCACATGGTTAGACGTGCATGATTACGCACAGATCCATCCACACACACACGGTGCGTTAATTGTGAATGCATGAGACAATAGCTTCTTCGTTTGCTGCTAACTTTTGGACACATTAACGGCCACTGACTTCATTCACAATGATGCCAATAAGGTTTTCCAAACGCATTTCATTATTTGGTCCAAAATGCTCCACTGGTCCTTTTTTTTTTTAAATATATGGTGATTTCCTCACATAAAATGAAGGCATTTTTTTTTAGAGGGGCATATTTTACTCCAGGCTTAGTCATGACACTACTGTGCCACAAAACACACCGATTAAGTTTGGATGGATCCGTCAAATCTCCTACAAACACAGGCATGTGACGGAATGTGTTCGTTGTTGTATTCATGTGGTATAATAGGATATTACGCACAGCCTACTACCGTCATTGTGCATGCGTAATTTGTATACATGTCCTTGGACGCATTCATGAATGTTCATGCCACTGTGGGGACAAACAGACAAAACAGTACGAGACGATGCGAAACTCTCGGAAATGAACGAGCAAAAGGCAAGCATCAGTCGTATTCCCACCACAGAAAAGATGCTTGTGAGGGCGAATAACCGCTAAGAATGGTTATTCCGCCAGGGAGCAGATGTCAAGTCGCTGGTTTTCCGGAGTTGGTCTATCTTGAAATCTTTGTTTCATAGACGGAAAACCTCCACAGAAAAAAGAGACAACAAAAACTGAGAAAGTTGGGTAGTCCGCTACAAACCACAACATTAAATCCTCTGAAAACAGACAACTAAAAAAAAAAAGGCACCGCATCCACAGAGAGGACTTGGCTACTAGTGATGCTGGAGACGGGCACAACAACAGGACACTTCTTGTTGCTCACATTCATTCGCTTCATGTCGTGGCTTCCGAAAATATCCAAGCGTCGAGGACGGTAAAAGGAGGATAAAAACGCCCATCAGAGTTTCTGTGGCCGAGAGGCGACGCCGGGAGACGGTGAAACGGACGCCGTGTGTCGGGGTGCTCCCACTGGCATCCTGCTGTCTCTGCGAGCCGACCGAGCTCTGAGAGACGGGAGCGCGTGAAGCCGGACACAATAAAAGCACGACTACCGGCTGGTATTTTCAAAATAAAATGGCACACAGGTTGCTACAGCTTTTACGGTGAAAACAAAAGATGGTTTTCAACACAAATCCTCATTTGACTCACACAACAATTGCGTAGCTTTCTTATAAAGTGTTTAAAAGAAGATATATAGCTCCGCATACTCACCTCAGCTCGTTGCAGGTTTGTGCTTTTTTTACGTTGAAGGCTTAAATGTGTAATTCCGGTCGTGCTCTACTTCGGTTTGACTTGTCGGAGGTGACACAGGGAGCTGCGGATGCTCTTCATGTCTCTCTCCCCGTCTTCTCCTTCTTCCCCCCGGTGGACAGACTGGCGCTCACCCGGTCCCCTATTAAAATTGAACCGGACCGCGGAGTCAGCACAGCTGTCGTAAATGACGTTACCACTCTGAACGAACAAAGTACTGTAACGGTCGGCGACGTTACCCTCAGAAAGACGTCGTCAACGTTACGTTTGCTCCCCCCCCCCCCCCCCCCCCCCCCCACCATATAGTTAAACGTCCAAAACACTTTAGCCTACTTTTCCTAAAAAAAGTTTAATAGTTAAGTTTGTTTTCACGGAAACAAACTTCAGTAACCGTCAATTCCCCTGTTAGCTTAATGTTAGCAACGCATTAGCTCCACAGCTAATTCCCGCGGTGCTCTGTGGGAGTTTATGAGAAGAGAAACGCTCGTACTTTTCCCTAAGTAACGTGAAATACGTTACTTTAACGAGTAACTGTTACCTGAGTGGCCTGTGACGTCGTGAAGGAAGCAGCACCCCGAGGAGAAGGAGGAGGTGGTGGTGGGGGAGGAGTTTGAATAAAGTGCTTCATCGATAAATGAACCTCTGCTGGTTATTCGCGCTGGAAGTTTAAGTGCATTGGATTTGTACTAAAGGGAATTGATTACTGTGCTGTTCTTGTGAGGGGGAAACGCTGAAGCACTATCCCCCCCCAACACCATCTCTCAGCCTCGGCAGCAAGCATTTCTCTGAATCTGATGAAGAGTGACTGTCTGAACCTTAAATTCAGCATCTGTAATAAATAACTTTCATTTTTCATCATGTAGACAAGATAGTAGATACACAAGGTCTTAATGCATCACTCTCAGATGCTTACTTTTTATATTTACAGCCACGTCTCTCATCTCAGATATCCAAATTGTAGATAATTATACAAAGGAAAGAAAAAAAGAACAAATAAATAGATAATGGATAGAAAATAGTTGAGGGACCTCGTTTGCAAGCACGCAACAATTGAGCTTCCAAATCAATAAACACCATAAATGACCATTGACTATTGCAATGAGCTACAAATCCTCCATTTCTCATTTCATCCAGCACATTTAGGCGACCACTCTACCCGATGCACGATAGCATTAAAGCATATATTATCAAAATTATTTCTGGCATATTTTAAAATCAAGAGGACATATTACCATGACTGCAAATGCCAGATTTAACGAATCATTTCCGTAAGACAAAAAAAAAGTAATGAGGCTCCAGATGACTTACTGTACTGCTGCCGGTGTTGAGGATGATTCTGGGGCTCTGCGGGCTCAGACCGACCCATTTAAGGCAGCCTGCAGGGCCACCGGCTCGCACCAGCACAAAATACAAGACTCCGGAAGAGCTCAAGTGGAGCACCGGGGGAACCGGAGCCATGTTCCCAGCGGTGTTGTGACCTTTCCTCGCTTGATTGTTCCGCTCCCTTTCATAATCCCCACACAGTTAATCACGAGTGCACCTGCACTGGATTAATGCAGCCAGTCTTACGACGGCATGAACTTTCCACAGCGTGTTGGCATGATGTGATGTGGCAGGTGAAAAGTGGGATTTTTGGATGCTCAGGTGGGACTTAAAACAGTAAAAATGTATAATCTCTGGCATGTTCCAGGGCCCCTGTACAGCCCCTTTAAACCATTTAGCGTCTCACTCACAGTTTAGTGCCCCTAAGTGTGAGTAAACACCTTTTGGTTGAGTGTTGTGCATTCAAGCAGGTTTACATCCATCGCCAGTTGTTGGTTTTATGGGCGAAGCTGCTCATGTTCCCGTCCCCTAAAACCTGGACCACTCCAAGCGTATAGGAGTCACCGTGGTGACGAGATGCGATGGGTCACCTGGGAGACACACGGATGCAAAAGCACACTCTAGCTGTACATTTATTATATATTTTATGAACACGCACACGCCGCACTTTGCAAATGTCGTTTCCCACAAAACATCTGGAAAGGAACGGAGGGACTGGGAGTCAGGGGAGACTGTTGGAAATGTCTATTTCTGAGTGCAAGCCATTGGCTCCACAACATTAACTCCTTAATTGGAATGCTCACTCCCAACAGAATATTTTCCCAGTTATCCGACTCAGAGATCAAGGGCACCTAGCCCTGAGTTTTAAGTCATTGGTAGGAAATGTTAACTCGGGAAAAAGGCCCAATAACACGATTCATGCCTTCATTAAACACAAAGTACAGCTGATGAGAAAGTCACCGTTTTGCAGGTTTCTTATCATAAAGTAAACTATTTGACCTGTTTGACCTGGTCTGTGGCGGTAGAGCAAAAGTCAGGAGATCCCAGACAGCTTTAGGTTTCATCCTCTGGGGACCATAAATGTCTGGAAGGAAGGAAGGAAGGAAGGAAGGAAGGAAGGAAGGAAGGAAGGAAGGAAGGAAGGAAGGAAGGAAGGAAGGAAGGAAGGAAGGAAAAATCATCCTACCATTGTTGAGATATTTCAGTCCAAAGTAGTGGACCGACCAACAGATAGCAACATTAGCGGGGTATACACAATATATCTTGTTGAGTATTATGTTCAAGCCTTGTTTGGGACATGCATTCCATTTAAATGACTACGTTTTATTCCAATTAATCCTTAATTAACTGATTACAGAATCATTTTTCTCGTGCAATCAATTTCCAATATGCTCGTAGTTGCATGTGCATATTCTTTTTCAGGCCAGTAGTGAAGAAGAAAGGAGGGTGAATTAAATACATGTTGATGATATTCTGTGTTTTAAACTGTGGTTGTGGGCCATCGCAGACCATTCAAATGTCATTCGTTCACTTTGATCTGGCTCCAGCGCGTCCTTGAATCCCAACCTGCTGGAGGGGCATCGCCCCCGTGTGACCCCACTTTATTTCTTCCCTCTAGTGTCCATATCCTGGAGTGTTGAATTAATTTCTATTGGCTAAACACCTTCATGTTGTTTCCCTTGAAAGAAATAGCCCCCTTTTTATAATTTCATTCACATGGTTCAGATTTGTCAGCGGCGTATGAATAATTAGGTAATTTTCTGATTTCCTGACTTCCATTTCAAGCTTGTAAAAGGAACAGATGCGGCTTATCAATTCATTTATGCAAACTAGATTAACTGTGGCACCTTGCAAATCCCCGCGTTTATTCATGAGTGAGAAGTTTACACAATCGATTAGAGACAGTTTTATTTTACTGTGATGTGTAAAAACGATTCGGCCACCTTGGGTGTAAGTTTTTTTTTTTTTTATTGTTATTTATTATGATTGCATTTGTCCTCCCCCACGTTTCCTCCAGACAATGTTTACTTCACACATCCGATAACTCTCCTCTCATAATAACAAAACCCAGGAGATACCTCGGCTATAACTGAATAGAAACCTGGCAGAGCAGGCTTTGCAGGACTTAGACATAATCCTGCTATTAGCCAAGGCAGGATTCCAATCAGGGTCTATGTGATGGTTTCCCTCATTCTCACCAGCAACATATGGGATCAGTGTAAACACCAACCAGTGACACCATGAGGTCACCAGCAAGTCAAATGGAAAATAAACATATTTTTATATGTTTATACATCTGACAGTATCACTTACTTTTCAGATGCGTGGACATAATTTCACAATTTAAATTCTTACATTAAAGGAACTATATGCGGCATTCGGAGCATTACTGGAGCAGCGCATGAAAATAAAGATATAGTGGAGTAATGAGAAAATAATTAAGTCGCTTTCCCTCTGTGTGCGTTGTTATCCGAGCTTCTCCTTGCTCCGTTCAAAAGATTACTGGGCCGTGACTTTCAGCTTTGTCGGCACGTTTGCATTAGTTTGTGCTTAGCGCTGTTAGCGGCGTTAGCGGCATTAGCTACGAGCTGCCGTCTCAAGCGTCGCTACGTTGAGTCATTGAAGTAATCGTAATGCTCCAAATCTCATAATCTTGCCCCTTTAATAATTTCTTCTGATTTGTTTTCAACAGCAACACATTCAGTCTCTGTGTGTAATGTTGGTGTATTCTTGACAAAGACACAAAATCATAGCTGCTCGCTCATCCAAAGCCGCTCTGACAAGATTATGAGACTAATAATTGAAGCCAAAAAATTTAATATTCAAGCCAGATTCAAACCGACTTTTTACACACATCTCCTCCCACTCCTCTTGCTAACTTCTCTCCGAGTGTGGATCCTGCACCACAACAAGCACCAGCCAAGACACTGCAGTTATATTTGGTCATTTAGGAGTGTGAGATGCAGCTCGGCTGTCTGTTGCATCACCTTTTATGCCAAACGGAAGCCTAGGTGAGGGTCGCGGATATTTATGACCATGTCAACCTTGACTCTTTTCACCGCTCGCCAATTAGCTGTTTTTTTGTTTGTGCTCCGACTGTGACCTTTGGCGCGTAATTGATTTGAATTTTTTTTTCCCCTCAAAGTGGGTGAAAGGGAAGGTAATGATCGTGATGCAGAATAAATCACACAAACACTGAAATATGCTTATAATAGTAAAGAAGCTATTTGATGTTTTTTTTTTTTCTGGATTATCTAAATAGAAATCAACTCTTCAAATATAGTTTACGCTCGTTGTTTCAACACACAGTCAAAGCTTAAATGTCATAATAACAGATGTGCATGCTTTGAAATTAATTTAAAAATGGCTTGAATATAATGAATTAATATTGCTGATAAAACCTCCACTGTATATTTCTGCATTGAGACTTTGTAAACTGTGAGAGAAAAATAACTTATTTAAATAAGTATTGTAGTATATCGTTAAATAAGTCAACTTTCCAGCTTCTTGCAGTACAGAGGAGCTATAACTGCATGGAATCCATGACAACGGTGCTAATTGGGCCCGGTTCTCTGTAGTTCTGCTTCCAGTTTGCTGATTGAAGCTGTTGTGTGTGAGAGTGTGACAGAGAGAAGAGTAAGGCTAGTTTCGGCTCTATTTCCTCATTAGATCGAACCTCGCCGACACGTTTGCCCAGAGTGGACAGGCTGCCATCTCTCCTCTTCTTTGTATGTCCGGGATCAGTCGGAAAAAAGCTTAGGTGTGTGTGTGTTTGTGTGTGTGTGTTTGTGTGTGTGCTCTTGTTCAACATCAGTGACGAAGTGGCAAACTGACTTAATCACAGTCTGCGAGGCAACCACCAGGAAAATGTAACATAAATAATGTAAAATGTAGTTTCTCTCTCTCCACAATTTAAACTGTCAGGCTGCCAAGTGTAGGGATGGCAGTAATGGCCACATATCCGCATCAGTGCATTTAAAAAAAGCTCTCTGCTCAACCTTTTCTTTTTTCTTAACTAGCAGCAGAAAAAGTGCCACATTTGTGTATTTTATTGTGTGTGTGTGCTTTTAACCCACCTGTTAAAACGGATCCTCTTCAGCAGCCGTCAACGGCCGGGCAAAAATACTTTTGTCACGCGGTGCATTATTTATGTGTGGAATACAAGCGGAAATATGGCTGCTTCGTCATGTCATTCAATATTGACTCAGACTTGCGTAAACTCGCTTCAGGAAATGCAGTAATAATGTGTTGTAAAGCGACGTCGGTGACATGAAAAGATGCTGCCAAAAAAAGAAAAAAAGGCTGAGTAATTAGCAGCGGAGCAGCACACAGGGTTAAATTCTACAGAATGGGGTAGATGGAAAGTGACAATGGAAGCGGTAAAATACAAATCATCCATAATCCAGAAGGATCCGTTTCTTTAAAACGTCTCCGTTCAGTTCACTGAGCACATCCTGTCACATGCCTCGTGATTTTGACGAATTCATCCGTTGGAAACGGACCCCCTGATGTTCCCGCCACCCTGCCAACAACAAACAAGGGAGAAAACGGCGTGGAAATTATGGGAACGGTATTAACTCTCCAGCACTTTGTTGGGCTGGAGTCCGCTTGGACCTCTCCGGGCAGAAGCATGACAGTGGCATGCCTGTGACCTATGGTCACATTAATCTAAAGATGATAGGTAGCCCGCTAATTCTCCGTTCTTGTCTCGTGGGATTAATATGATGTCAGGACAGGAAATATGAACCTCCATCTGGTCATAATTAGTCATGTCAGCTGCTGTGACTTTAGAAAGAACAGTCTGTCTTCCATGTAACTTTTTGACGGGGATATAAAATATCAACAAACAATATAAGCATCAGGAAAGCCATCAGTCATTGCACTTCGGTTTAAGAAAACTAAAAACTGTTATGAAACCTACAAGAACAATCCTGTAAAAAAGTCAAATAAATACATTTTAAGAATACTTAATGGTCAATACAAAATTAAATTCCTATTCATTAAGTTTCATAAATAAACACAACTTTTCTGATTTTTAAAGCATGCAGGTATGCTTTAAAAATCAGAAAAGTAAAAGTAAAAAGGTTCCGTTAGGCTATAAACAAACACCATGTATGAGTATACACATATCGGGCTTATACAATATTTGTGTACTAGTCGGTATGACGATATTTTGTAGTCTCATTCAGGTACTTTTTGAAGACGCGTAAAAGCATCGATTTGGTTTTTGGTGTTGAACCAAAACAATGAGCTGAAAGACACTAAAATGCCGAATGCAGAAGCGAACTGCGGGGTTGGGTGATGATTCTCTGCTGGTCATTTAATCCATTGTTAATCTAGAAATATATATACCATCCTCCTCCTTACCAAACCTTCCTCCAGGTATCTCTGCGTTGTTTACGAGCGTGTCAAGCCTGCTGGTTAGATTCATGGTAACTCATGTTTAAATGCGTATGCATGCTACGGTGCCATTAAAGTGGGATTTACAGTAGAATCCTCCATCATTGCTAAATAAATCTTGAGCGTTGATGAAATAAAGTAAGGTGTATACACCGTGACGTGCGGCGTATCAAAGACATCTGGGGGGATGTATTTCCGCGGCGGTAGGTATCTCCGCCATGTGTTTGTCAGAATCAGAAGCCTTTCAACATTCATGCGTTTGAGAGGATTCTCAACCCCCCACACTTATTCAGTTATTCTGTGCATGTGCATCATATGTGTGCACAGGTGGCTGTGGGGGGTTGGAAAGAAAGCCACTCAAGTCCATCATGCTTGAAATCGCCTGTCATTTCTCATCCGGCAGTAAAACCGTTTGTTCCGCTGTGCTTTTGTTAAACACAAAGTCGTATTTGTAGTTTAACTATGTTGCTTTTTTTGTTCAGAGACTCCACTTGGGTCACAGCTTTGTCAAAACATGAGATAAATCCACATAATAATACAAATTTAAAAAAACTGTTTGGAACAACGGAGGACAGTTAATTCGAAATCTCTATATTTCTACTCGAGACAATGATTGCGCCGAAACTCGGTTTATTATGAGATTGGCTGTAAGAGGCAACCAGATGATATGAATTCAACACACAGCCACTCACATGGGGGTGATAGATGTGGTTATGAGTGTGTTCATATTTCAGCTCCACACCCGTCTGTAAACAGCCATGCTCCACAATCCGCCGGTTGAAGAGCCTGAACAGATGAAACGTCTGAATTATACGCGACCTGCACGAATTCCAGTGAGTGTCAAAGGTCATGAAAACAGGAATAGCATTGTATATAATTTCCCGCTGCAGAAATGCAAAAAAAAAAAAAAATTCTGTTGCTTTTATTTTGTATGATTCTCAGGCTGCGCTGGAAGGAGAAGGCACTCTAAAATTCTTTCACATCTTTGGACAGGTGTTAAAGTTCGGCCTTTGACTGACCACAATTCCCATCACATGCGTATCCAACAGCAGCCGAATGCTAATACACTATATTTTTCCTACACTTGATAGTCAGATGAAATATAGATATAGTGATTCTGAAGGTTGTACACGTGTACACATTTTTTTCTCAAACATCTTGCTTGTATCCACAAGATTCAACAAACACGCTGAAACATTTCTTACCTCAAAAAAGAAAGAAAATGTTGCAAAGTTAAAGGTGCCAAGTGAGGTTTTCTTAAAAAAAACAAAAACAAATGCATTATGTCATTAGGTTTGACAGTTTCCTTCCTCAATTTCCCCTTTCTTAGTGCAAAGCCTGCATTACTTAAGGTGGTTTCAGACCAAACTGTTCAGGTGATGTCACAGTGTACTGAGTACACTTCTACATCACTGCAGCAAAATGAGAAGATTTCTGTATTGAAACAATGCACAATGAACGATTAATACTTTATATTCCAGTTAAATCGGGTTAAAATGTGCATATGAAATTTGATACTGCAGTTATATACGGTGCATTTTTTTTTTAATGGCTACATTTATTTATTTCCTAGTCACCTCTTGAAGACAAAGCCTTCGATGTGCATGTCAATCAGGGAATACAGAGCGAGCGCGCTTTGATGGTGCCTCACTTCAAAGATCTCCTCGCCTCTAGGGTGCGTGTCCCCCCACTGTACTCCTGACAGGTAGTCTTCCCCCCTCGCTTCTTCTTCTCTGCATTACCACCGCAAAAGCTTCGACACATGCTCCTCCTCCTCAGCGTGCGACGGCTTCGGCAGAATGGCAGGAAATGCGTGTGAAGTATGTCGGAGAGGATTGGGCTCTGATCTCCGGTCCTCCCCCGCTGATCCCGGGCCGGTTCTGCTCAACGGATTTAGTTCCCTCTCCGTCTGTAATTCGCAGATGCCTCCGGGTTTCGACACAAAAACCCTCGTGCAGGAAAGGGTTTAAACCGCACATTTAGTCACGACGGTTATAGAACGCATTTACGTCTTTGTGTATTTGTGTTCAAATTTCGGTGCACGTGAATAAATTGGCGTTTCGCCTCCATGGTGCGTGTAAAAGTGACTCACCAATGGCAAATCTCTTGATTAATAATCCAGCTGCGTGCTGTCAAGCAGATGATGTGTGTGTGTGAATGTGTGTGAGAATAATGCATGCTGTCCTGTGATCGTAAATGATCAAAAGCATTCTTTTTTTTTTTGATGAGAGGGGATGCGGTGACAACTTTCCTTCCTGGAAAGCTAAAAAAAAAAAAGGCGTGTGAGGGCTTTTGATGGCTTACGCTGCACTCCAAGAACTGCTAAATTATGGAGGCGTAGAGCTCATAGAACCGATATTTTCCATCGGCTTTCATTTTCCACGTCTCTCTCGTGTTCTTTTCCCATGGCAGCGTGAAGTGTTGTTTCGACGCCTCGATAAACAATCGATACGTCTTAACGAGCACTTCCTGACAGAGGCAACCCGATCCAAGAGGGCGGGTTGATTTCCACAGAGGTTGCACGCTCGTTACTTATCATTAAGGCAGCCAATCCTGTCTTCATAAGCAAACGCAGACATCTCAGTTAAAAAAAACCCTTTAATTAAAGTCGGTATGTGAGACTCTGTGAGCCGTTGCTATCGAAGATCCACTGGGAAGCTGGATTTGAGCTATTAGCGTGAATCCTCCGCTGTTAGCTCACCTGTCTTTTCTAGCCGCGGAGGCCAAGCGTGACAATGAAGATGTTAGCGTATCACTCGCTGTCAGGCGGAGTGGGCTAATCGTAAGGGAGAAGCAGAAGGTTGCACTAAAGCTTTGACAAAAAGCAGACAACTGTTAAGCTTGGGAAAACTTTAATTTTTCCTCTCCGGGTTGTGTTGAAATAAAAAGTGAGAGGAAGTTGAGTGAAGTAGCTTCAGTCAGACGAGCATCTCTTTGGTGGAGAGCCAGGTTGGGGTTTTTTTCTTTTTTGAAAGGGCTATTTGGCTCATTGATGGGGCTCTTGTGGGCTGACTTTCAAATGGTGGATTTGGAAAGGAGGTTTGGAAAGTGAATGGAATAATTTATAGAGCGAAAAGACGTCGGACTACTCGATGGAAAAAACAAAAAAACATGGGGAAGTGAGGAGAGGGGAGGAAAAAATAAATGAGAAATGGGCAGAAGAATGTGGGAGGCAGTACAAAGTGCTTGTTTCTGCCTTTGTGCTGCCGTTGGACCGCTGAGGCGCGATGCTAAGCTAATGAGCTCCCGCAGGATGGCGCCAGTTTGGCACACTCGAAGATTACTCTCCACCAACTCTCTTATTACCAGCCAGCTTAGTGCGGCCCAGTCTAGCCTTAGCCTAGCTTAGCTTAGCTTAACTTGCCAAATCCCCCAGAAGATAATTGGCCTTTAGAACTCTTCGGCCCACCCAGTCTTTTTGAATTATACATAAATACTTCTCTGCTCCCATTCTCTTCTTGTATTAGCACACAATGATACATATTTAACAGTGGCCAAATGTGCTTGTAGTGCCACATTTGTATTAGTACGTTTATTTCTGCTCACACTGCAATTTGTAGAAGAAGGGGGGAAAAGCACAGGTACACATCTTTTGAATCGAATTTTGCTTCTTTAATGAATCACATTCAGCACGCCTGCTTGTTCTCACACCGAGCTGTACTTTTTACAAAGACAAACCTATTTATAATCAACTTTGCTTCCAAAAAACTAGCGAGGACCAGATGGGTGGATGTTAATTAGAGAGAAAAGAGTGATATTGAGTTCATTTTGTTGTTGGAAAAACAATTTTAACGCTGTAATTAATAATTTATATGTGGAAAAATGTGAAAACGCAGAGGTCGCTTGCGGTGACGAACCTACAGAACTTACAGTGGCTTTACAGAGCTTTATGGTTTCAATGCGGTCCGACCCACAACTTTTTTGCATCACATCACTCTTAATGCTTTCATGGAGTCGCATTTGTGCCTATATCAGGAAGCTATTTTCAGTGGAAAAGCTCTAAAAAGCAATGTACACGACGGATGAACACCAGACGGACGCAGTTAGCGACTAGCTGGTGAACACGGCGGTGCATTTAGCAGCTAAAGAGCCGTCAAGTGATCAAAGCCTCTAAAATTCATTCTACATGTTCTGTCTGAACGCACGCAGAGTGGAAGATGCTTCAACTTCAAGAATAAACTCATTACTGGGGTTCACAAACGAGAGGAAGAAGAGAGAACCAGAGAGCAATTACGTCTGCGAGGACAATATTCCTTTAATATGTTGACTATATGGGGCGTATAAACACAAAATTAGAGAATGAGCTCTTAGTTTCAAGGCTTCATTTAAAACTCAGATAAGTCTTATTGCCGAGTAGCTGCAGCCGATACTTCCCCCCCTCAACATTTAGCATAAAAAAGGTCATTTAATCCGTAGGGAAATGATGGCGAATGAAGATGGGTGTTCTCGCCGCCGGTTGTGGGGAAATGTTGCTGCCCTGTTCAGACAGCGGAGAGGAGCATCTGGAGACATGGGGATGAGTTGACTCTCAGGGCTGCTCTCAAACACTGCAAATGAAGACGGATTCCTCCGGGACATGGCCGTGTGTGTGTGTGTGTGGGTCCAGCGAAGATGGCGATGAAAGTGAAATCCTCTTATGAACCTGTCAACATGATGGAGTGTGTTTGTAGAAACACGCACGGCATATATTTGAACAAGTTTACCGTATAGTGGAGTGAAATTGTGGATTCTCAACATTCATTTGTTTTGCATTTACGTGTGTGTGTGTGTGTGTGTGTGTGTGTGTGTGTGTGTGTGTGTGTGTGTGTGTGTGTGTGTGTGTGTGTGTGTGTGTGTGTGTGTGTGTGTGTGTGCGTGTGTTTGTGCACCACGTTTGTGTAAATCTGGAGGACTAAGGCGGCCCATTGCCTCTGCATGTGTAGTATGACAGGTTGAGGAGTCAGCTGTTGTTTTCCCTTTTGAGAGTCACTTGGATCAAATTGATAAGACGGCCATTAGCTGCCGCTTCAGCCCGTTGCCATGACGATGTGTCGTCTCCGGAGAAAGGCATGGCGCCTCAGGTATCTCCCTCCTTATGGAGAGCTTTGTGTTTGTGATTGTTTTTCCTTTGTGGGGAATTAGCCTTTGATTTAGACAAAAAAAAAATAAAATAAAATTAATTCACCATTTATTACATAATCAAGCTCTAATCAAATGTCATTTCCATCACGTGTAATTAATAAAACCCCCCCTAGCCCCATGTGTGCATTTACAACAATCTGCAGCAGCCGACTTATTAGCTTCTCCAGTGTTTTCCAACATCTGGAGCTGCCACTCCACGCGTCTCCTGGGCGTCCCTAACATCTGGACGTGCCACCGGCCATCCGATTGGCCGAATGAACATCCGCCCGTTGTAAACGCTGCGGCGTGATTGGCAGGCGGTGTGAGGGGAGGTCACGGCTTGCATTTCAAGGCTCGCGTTGCTTTTAAATGGCTGCGGTGGAGGGCTTAAAGGTCAGGGAAGCTTGCGACCGGAATGTTGCTCTTTCTGCAAACGGAGAATATGTATGAAAAGCCGCGTGGGAGGAAATGAATAACCAACGTCTCCTCAATGTGCCCTTGAGCAATGCAAAGGCAGCCGCTTTCGCATACGTCGGAGGACAAGGCTGTGGATGAGTGTAGAGTCTTGGCTGGATGGAAGCTGCATTCAGCCTAACCTTGGAGATTAATGGCTGAAAGTATTTTTAGAACTATATTTGCATCCGCAAAACACAAAAGCAAACCCTGAGCGCACATTTAAGGTCACAGTTATCCCCCGATCCAGCTTTTATTCTGGGTTAGCAAGCTTTTCCTCTAAAGTGTCTTTCCCTCCCACCCTGCCGTGAAGAAGAATCCTCGCTCCAGAGGAAGTGGCAGATCATTTGACAGAAAAGATGGAGCCAGAAGATTTTAGAGGCTCTAAATGACTGTGTGGGCTACGTGTACAGGAAGTGACCACACGTTAAACCCTTCTCCCAAACAGAGATTGTCCTATCATAGCGTAGCAACCCGTAACTAGGCACAGCAGGCTTGTCAGACTTTGGATTTGAGGGGAAGAGTGAGCCATATCATTTATTTAGAGGACTTTTCACACCCAAAATCACAAGACAAACATTTTCTATAATATCAAATAACATTATCATCATTTAATTCATTTTAAGTCACTTTCAAAGGGTTCTTGTGATGAAAGTAGTCAGCCGGAAACATCAGCCAGAGTTTATTAATACATATGAGTTGATCCGGTCCCCTCAGAAGCCTCAGCTGGTGCCCCGGCTGCAGATTAACACACAGGAAACGCCCCACGGCTCAGATTGCCTCGATTTCAAATTTGATGAACGGATTTGTGCAAATTGAAGTGTCCGGTATCTGATGATGCTCCTCGGGAAATGCCTCCAGTCAGCTACTGTCCCGCAAAATCCATTTTACATTTATCGGAGAAAAAAAAGTAATCTTGCAGCCAAGAAAGAAAACGTGTCCAAGAAAAATGGAAAAATTCTGGGAAGGGTCTTGAAAAAGAAGATTCCCCTTTCCACCCCAGTGATTCCTCTGCTGTCCCTAAAGGGTCGATTTAGGGGGAGAGGCAATTATTTCTGTTTTCACTGTTATAATTCATAGTTCCTGTCCACAGTTGAGGAAACTTTGACCAACATGTGTGTACGCAGCCCTCTCCGACTCCCTCGCTCCACATCTCCACTGTCATGCTCTGGCAACTCCTGCAGTGGCCTCAAATTAATCACTGATTTAATGGAAGCTGGTTAAATATTCAAATGCAATAGCAAGTTGCTTAACACATCTTCAGCTCTCTCCTCTGGGCTCAAACCAGGCTGCCACATCCCCACTTTACATTTCATTTTATTGTAGGAAGCTTCAGGATTAATGAAGCAGAGAAATATGCTGGCATTTATCTTGAGCTTGAATCATTTAATTAGCAAATGTTTAAGTACACAATGCTTGTGTGTGAACAACACACTGCAGTCACGACTATATGTGGCTATATATAGTGAAGGGCATTAATTTGGTCCTTTATGCGTCGTTATATTTGCTGTGTGAAACATTTTAACCACACAGTACACATTTGTGATTATAAATTAAAGTTAATTTGTTTAATATGGCAGTTAACCCTAAAATAGTCTGTATGGTATGGATTATTAGTATGGAGTATTTAATTGTTTTTTTTATGGGGTGATTTTGCTCTTTTGACCAAAGATAAAGAATTCAAAAGCTACCAAATACATATTTAATGGCAACATATTAAGTCGATTCACTACTCAGGGCCGTAATCTAATACAGTTCACACTGATGGAAAAAAATGCAAACAACTGTGTGTGCATAATGGACGTTTAATAGGGAACAAGAATGGATGCCATCAGCTCAGAGGGAGCTCTGCATGATAGCAGATGAATGCTCAAATTACTTAGTCATGCACTAAATTTATCCACTTTTTTTCTCCTTTGAAAACACACAAATGTAACGATCCCTAGTCGTATGTTTGGGAGAGTACCATCTGAATAAATTAGGGAGTAATAATGTCACTTTGTATCATAATTATGTCAATTAAAGGTGCCTGTTGAGCTGTTGTCCGGCCTAGAGAATTGTACAAATGGATATACTGTATGTGAAGTGCATCTTCTGCACAAATTTCATACCTTTTCCAATCCCTTGGTCAGCTGACCCCTTGTTGGTGCCTCCCGTGATGTCAGCCATCATTCCCAGCACCCTGTCGTCGGTCTGCGAGGGGAGCACCTGTCAAATAAACCATGACCACTGCAACCTGTCATGAGCCCTCCTCGCTTTTCCCCCGCGAAATGTTGGGCTGTGTTGATAACCCTGTCACTCTCCGAGACTCACGCAGAAAACCGCACACACACCCCGGCCCGGTGGAAGTAAAGCCCGGGCTCACGGCAGTCTGCCTGTTCTGATTGATGGCACTATCAGAAAATAGAGCCGGTTACAGAGAGAGTGTACTCTGTTGCTGTTAGCGCCGTGACGTCTGAGCAATATCTGTTGTGGACATGGATTCAATTTTAAAGGTGCATTCAGGCTCATGTACACGAGGAGACAAGCTGGAATTAGAAACGATCCTTCTCATGTTGCCAGACGGACGAATGGTAATTATTCATGCGGGGTCGAGAAATCGACTCTGCAAAAGTGGCTCCTCCTCGCGAATCACGGCGGCTGATACTAAATCAAGATCTGTGGGCGTCTAAAAATAGCCTTGGGATAGATCACAAGTGTGTGTGTGTGTGTGTGTGTGAGTGTGAGTGTGTGTGCAGTGATAAAAACATTATCTGAATCTCTAGACCTGTGAAGGAGATCAACGGAGTGAACGAACGCTTCAGGCATTCTTTGCATCTCTTTAAAATATGTTCTGTTTTTTTATACAGAATTTTTATTTGGGAACAGATTTAGTTTAGCAATCAATGTATACGTAGATATGTGTGTCATTATTACACCCGTCACTGCTAAAATGATCTGTAATTCAAGCACAAGAGGCGTCGGTAAAAGAAAATAACAAGAAACCAATTTAAAAAAGGAATGACAATAAAAGAAATCTTATTTATTTTGGTGGCCTGAAGGGAAAATGTTGAGCTGGCTTTTTAAATGTGAACAAAATGCAGATACAACGTGCTCATCCTCTCAATATCGGAATTTAGCAGTTTATTAGCTTCCAAATGTTAGCCTCAAACACAAGATATGGCAACAGAAGCAATGACATGCTTTAAATCTTCACAACGTGAGTAACTTCTCTTACATTGCTGAAGACATATTTAGCAGGCCTTTCTCTTTTCCACACGTGTTTTTCTGCAGTTTTTCTGAACGACCCAATTATCCTCCATCACCTTTTTAGAGAGGCGTTGCCACACATGTAGCCTGTAGGGGGAGGGGGGGCATCAGCCGACCTCAGGGGGACCACGAGTGTGGGAATGTGTGTGGAAGATGATAAACGGTGTGTGTGTGTGTGTGTGTGTGTGTGTGTGTGTGTCCATCTCACCCTCAGTGACAGTACGACAAAGGAACAGGAGTCTATTATTCATTTGTTGTGAACAAAATAAACGAGGCATCATTAGAAAATGTTTTCTTCATTGACCTTGTGGGTTATTAAAGACACATTTTCCTTTTCCCACTGGTGTGTGTGTGTGTGTGTGTGTGTGTGTGTGTGTCTGCTCTATTGTGCCTAATGATGGCACAGTCTATTGCATAACGCACCACACTGTGCTCATATTATTATCACACCTATAAGCTGTCGGAGCTATTGATGTTCCTTGAAATGGATTGCACTCATCCATTGTGTGTGCGTGTGTGTGTGTGTGTGTGTGTGTGTGTGTGTGTGTGTGTGTGTGTGTGTGTGTTAAAGCTACACGGATGGCAATTGTGTCCTTGTATATTGTGGGAATGGATCAGCTCTATTTTTAATGTTAAACTGTCAATAAAGTTTGATTTTACACAGTTCCTAAATGTGAAGTACAAAGGGGAACAAACCGCGATCACGTTTGATAATAAACATGTAACATCCGTTACAATAAAATACCTAATAATCCACGGCCCCTCGATGGTCATTACACAATTACACGATATCGGGTGCTACGATGTGGATTTCTTGTCGATTTCATTCTCAATTTGTCCGACCAAATGGAAACGGCAAAGCAGGAAATCGCTAATGTCAGCGGTATTACCCAGCTGCTGTGGGAAGGAGTCGTTTTTTAAAAATCTGTTCAGTATTTGTATTTCTCCTTCTCCACTATAAGATGCGTTATACTGGGCCTTTATTTGATTTCATCTGTTTGTGTGTCAGGGACGATGCATTGATCAACAGTGGATATTATATTTACAGTACACATTAATAATGTACTTTTTTCCTTGGCAAAGAAAGTTCCTTTAAAAAGGTGTGAATGATTCACAGAGATCTGAAGCATGATTAATAATCAATCTGCAGAGATTCATTCAATTTCAATGCTGTTAAAACATGGGCGGGTGTTTTTATTTTAATTATATGACTCTTTCCACCGTCGCACCAGACTTTTGCTGAATTGAGACCTCCAACTGTGAAAGCGTGATGGAGTGTGACGCCAAGATTCATAATGGAAGGTGCCATTTAAAGCGAGGGTTGAGGACCGAGAGACTCGCGGCTACTGCAGGACGGAAAGTGTGTGTGCTTAAACTCTTTAAGTGTGTGTGTGTGTGTGTGTGTGTATGTGTGTGTGTGGCCCCTGACTCAATTTAAGCCGCGGGACCTCCCCAGGTAATCAACAATCTATAAAAATCTTCCTCTGTCCCTCCCTGTGCACCAAATCCAATACCGAGATGGGCCGGTTTTCCCCAAATAGATGCACACACACACACACACACACACACACACACACACACACACACACACACACATACTTACTTATGTCCACTTTGGGGGCGCACATTTCAACACCCTCCCTTAGAGGACACCACTTTCTGAATGGTTTAGAGAGATGCTGGCAAGTGGAATATATTACTGGGAGTCTCCAGATTATGAAAATCGCTTGAGATTTTAGTTTTAAACATCTTTTGTCCAAAAATATTTTTTACCTTGAGATTGGGGACAAATAATTTTAATGTCCCATTTGGGGTCTTCAGCTATACACAAATACACAGACTGATAAATGTCACTTTTGGGTGCCTCACTTTCCTTTTGGGGACAAGACTCATTAAATGTCATTATCTGCATGCACATTCAGTAAGGAGAGCATGTCGTGATGAAATATGAAATTCAATCTTTGATCGGGTAATACTGTACTTGTAACAGGTACCGGGGCTGCCGATGCCCATTGGTCAGTTGTATATCGTCTGAGAACTGAGCAAAAAGGAAAGAGTTAGCAGGACACAGCCGCTTCTGTTGAGTTCTCATAAAGACTGAAAACTCAGGCAGAAAACCCGGAAATGCCTGCCCCCTGGGATGATCACCTGGCATTATACTGCCACATACTAGTCAAACTGGAGAAGCTCTCAAAGGTAAGTTTTGTAAAAACCAAAATAAATCTTCCACAAATGTGGGCACACATCAGTGGACATCACATACTCACCCAGACCATGGAATAATGCAGATTAAGCGGTAGACTGAATATGTCATAGTAGCACCACAATGAAAATCTGCATGAAATAATAATACACCCAACAGACTTACGTTTGCTGTTAACTTGTATTTTAGTAACATAATGCATGGACATAATGTATAAGTGTCACACAGCTCAAATGGAATGTCCTTGAAAATTACAGGTCACTACAAACTTGGCTAGCTTTCAAATGAATGCATCTGGACAACAGTCATTTAACATACTTGACTAGAGAATGTTCAGAGAAACAATTTCTTGGGCTCGCTAGCAACAGCAAGAACTTTGGCTATATAAAAAGAAAGAAGGGCTTTGGGCACAAGCAAATTTAACATTAGCCTCTAAAATAAGGTAACAGTTTTAGTTCACACAGGTATACTTCAACAAATAGCTATCGTGAGTCCTGAGAACAAGCCTGTCTCTTTAAGGCAGTGATCCGATTTCGGACATAATTTTTCACTCCAGTCCAGTTTCGGTCTTTGAGTGCATGGGGTTCTGCACTGATACACCGAATGCAGTCCATCTTTTGAGGTACCTTGCACGTGTTGATGAAGCGCATCATGTGTCTTTGAACAGCACGCACCTCACTGTCTTCCCACTTACGTTTGGAGTTACCTCTGTTGTCTGTGAAGAAAGAGGTGTAAATATCTCATTACTAAAAGCATTTTTTGCAGTCCATCCAAAAATGTATTCACAACCTGTGCTGTCTTTTCGTACTATTGTTCAAAATGCAAGGACAACACCAAGGTAAACTGATTAAAAATAGAAGGCCATGAATGCTAGATATCGCTACAAAGGTTTTTAATTATTTAAACAGTTAAATTTGTAAAAAAAAAAAAAAAAAAAAGCAGGCTCCCTGCTCCAACGACATTAGCTGAAGAAAGCATTGCCTTTCTGGGAGCAGAGCTCAGGTCCTGACGATATCATATAGACATGAACAGAAAGAAAAATGTTCACGATATCGACCAATAGCTCTTAGAGGGTTACACCTTTATTAATAGAATCTGGAGTTACAATATGTAACGTTTTAAGCACTTTTCAAAGTGTTACTACTTAAACTTAAGATTCTTCTCCAAATTCAATTGTTAGCTGCAGTTGTAAACACTTTTTAATCAGAGATTTTAGTATCAAACAACTTAACAGAATTTTAACCTTAAGACTGAGGACAAATCATTTTAATCATGTCATGTCACTTTTGAGATCTTCAGCTGTACACATATATACAAACTGATAAAAGTCACCTGTTGGTGCCTAACTTTCCCATTAGGGACAAGAGTCATTAGATGTTATTATCTGCATGCACTTTAAGCTATGTTTTGTAAGGAGAGCATGTTCTAATGTGAATATGAAGTTCAGCCTTTGTCTCAACAGAGACTGCAGTGCAGACTCTGCCATAATGCCCTTCTTTAGGCTATCACGGACAGACAAGTTGTCTGTTAGTGCAGTAGACAGACACATTTATGTTATAGGTAGGTAGCAAGACCGGCAGCAAAGCATGGTAAACAGTGGTAATGTCTGAGCTGGGAGGTGCCGGGAGGGACAGCTAGGAGAACCATTAGCTATGTTATTATTACGTTATTGATCGTTGTATTTGTAAGTCTTTCATGAGGTTGCTGGTGTAATATGTTTTAGACATATATTAGATTTAGCTGCATTTTCATTCAATTTTGTAAAGTGAACCAACACCTTTGAACTTTTTGCCCTCTCAGCCATGACTGGGGAGCACAGAATGTAAACACAAAGTTACAGCACGTTAAATATGATTACTGACACCAGCATCTTCATCATTAGGGGACGATTAAGAAAAATGCCTGCTATGTTAAAATAAATTCATGTTATATAAACACTCATGGCAGCAATATTTCTTTACTGAATAGTCAGGAACAGGTACCAAATTAGTCCTGTTTCTCCCATCCCTACATATTACTGATCAGTTGTTAGTGATTAGTATGTTTTTAATATGTCCATTTATCATTAAATAGCCTAAGTCAAAAAAGGACGTTCTGAATATGTGTCTTTATTTTTACCACAATTCAAAACCTTATCCACAGTGCCAGAGTGGCTGGGATGGTTTGGCTGCAAAATTACTTGAAGGGCTCAGTATTCAGCTGTAAGACCTGGTTTATTAGGTTAGATTTATATTGTAGATACTAACTTTCTTACATTAAAAAAATATCTAACCCAAGCCAAAACAAACCTTGATTGCGAAGACCAGTGGGAGGAGTGGAACTGGAAGCAGTGGCCGGAAGTAAAGGTGTAGTCTCTGGTGGCTCCTGGCCGTCTTCACCTGTAGTCTCTGGTGGCTCCTGGCCGTCTTCACCTGTAGTCTCAGTAGACAACTCAACAGACTCATCCTCATCACTTGACGCATCCTGATCTTGGGAGGAATCAACTTTTTCTGAGAAAATGTAAGAGAATATTTAAAAAAAATATGGCATAGCCTCAGCAGTTGTAGCCTTAAGATGAAAAACCAACAGCCAATTCTGAATGTATTGCCCACATTATTGCAGTTGCACATTTAATCAAAATAATTTGATATAGTGTAGTGTTCTATATCAATTAACCATACATGTACGCAATATCTAAGGAGAAAGTAATCCATATTTGACCTGATAAGACTACATTTGCATTCTTTCAATTTGAAACAGATTGATAAGGTTCTTAATTTCTAGACTTCAATTACCAAATACAGCATAAACACTACCTTACTGTTAAAGAAGTACTGATGATGCATTTCTCATCAGGCAAAAACCATGGGTTGCCCCAGCATCTGAACTACATATATTGTACTAATATACACTAAGATACACACATGTATCCATACCTTCAGGGTCAATCTCAATGTCATCAAGGGTTTGACCTTGATACTGTGATAGAGTCCCCTTCTCCACTGCCAAAAGCATTTTACTCATTTTGGCTAACTGAAGTGTTCCCTGCGGAAGGCGGTAATACTGCCTGTGGACACGAATGTCATGACCCAGAAAGTCAGCAAGTTGGTCTGCTTCATTTTCTTGAAGATTAAGAACTTGAGACATCGTGGCTATGTGCTTCCGGAGCCTTGTTGAGGTTAAGACCTCGGGATGTTTGGCACCACACTCCCTTGCAAACCTTTGGATGCATTCTCCCCCTCTGTAAGCTGATGATGCTCCTGGTCTAGCAAACATGTAGATGTTCTCTTTGGAGACTCCACACAGTTCACGAGTGTCAGCTAGAAGCTCCATAGCTGTCACCATTGATGGTTTTAGGAGCACAGGGACTCCTCTTCCTCGTTTCCCCCTGATTTCTACTCTGGTGAAGAAATCACACATCTTGTTCTCAAGTGGGGTAAGACATAGGGCCATGTCCTCATTGAGTTCTGACTTTCTCCTTGCTTTGAAAGTGGCCAACTCCATTCTTGACACCTCTCCTTCTCTTCTTCTGTTGAAAATGATCAGCTGAGCAAGTGTCACTTTGGCAAGCATTGCATAGTTCTTTGCAGAGGGACACAGTCTCAGCATTCTTTCAACAACAACTTTAAAATTCTCCATGTGAAAGTCCAAACGTTTGACATCTTCAGTGAGAGGAATAATCTGTGGTGCATTCCACTTTGACTCTCTAAGAGAGGTTGTTGCTCCTCTGGTAATCATTCCCTTCCATCTGAATTGTTTTATGGTCTTGAATTCTCGAGCAAATTCTACAAGTCTCCGGTCTCTGTCAGCTCCAGACAAATTATCACTCTCTACAAGCTCACAGATTATACCCAGGCTGTTACCAAGTTTGAGGGCTAAGGAAGGTGTGCGGAATGTGTTGTTCTCTGCGTTGTACCCAGCCAACTCTTTCACTGCAGATATCACATGATTGAAGTTTGCAGGATAGATGAGTTCCTCTGCCTTCCGGATGGGAGTAATCTTCTTAGCCACAAGTAATAGTCGCCCAAGTTCTCTAAGTCTTTGCCTTATGTAGTCATGTCTGTTCTTTCTTGACCCATTCAGATCAAACAGGTGTTGTCCAAACTGCAGGAGAAGTTTGTCATTTTGAATCAGCTGAGTGACCCCATCATAGGTCATGGAGGAAATCACATTCTTCAAGCCCTCACTAATCTCACGCACAATGGCCGTTTTAAGGGCACATTTGGATCGAACTCGACTCCTCCCACTGCTGGATTCATCACTAGTTTCTTTCTTTGCTGGGCAGATTTTCATGTGCTTCCACAATGTTTTCTTGGCGTAAAGTCCTTGACAATGAAAACAATGAATAAATTCAGAGGCACGTCTGGACTCTCGTGGTCTGTAGCAGACCTGGAGCTCTCCAGCTCCCTCCCTCACAACATTGGCGTTGTGGGCAAAGTTTCCACGTCTTCTAAGAATGTCCAACTTTTTGCGTCTCTCTTTGGAATTCTTTGGATGCTGAAAGGCTAAGGCAACCTCCGCTTTATCCCCATGTACAGCTTCCAGGTGTCTTGAAATTTTGGATGAGGGATGGAGGCAGAAGGGACAGTAGTTCCTCTTGTTGTACACTCGACGAGTTTCAGAATTTGAGGGAGGCAATACTCTTATTGAGCCACAAATTTGTTGGATTCTGCTTTTCTTAGGAGTGTTTGAGTTGCTCTTTATTGGACTGGGGGATGAGATCTTTCTCTTCCTTTGAGTGATCAAGTTCCTCTTCTTAGGGCTGACTGCATTGTCTCTTTTTTCTGGGCTTCCTGAATCAGTATCTTGTTTTGATAGAGATAAAATGGGATAGCGTAGAGATGGCAGGGGCTTTTTCACAACTGGATACAGCGGTGTGTCTTCATCAGGCTCAGAGGAACTTCCTGCTTCAGAGTCTGGGACATAGTCACGATCACTAAAGTCTGTGACATCAGAGTCATCAAGGGATGTTTCCATATATGAAGTGGCCTTGGAAAAAAGATTCTGTTTTGTAACATAGGTCATCCTTTACTATACTGAGTGTCATGTACTGTATTGATGCATTGGACTTTTATTACAGGAAGATTATCTCTTTTAGCTTTGGGATATGACATATAAAGGCTACATTTATCAACGGTGATTTAATGAAAAGCCACATTATAATGGATTTAGCTTTATGTATACATCAAAATGTATACAACTGTTATTAGACTGTAGAAAAATACCTGTCTTTGTCTTGAGGATATCCTTTTTGAGTAATCCACTGAACAATTCCAAGATCTTTGACCATCTGATGATGTAGCACACGCAAGAGGAGCTGTTGTCTTTGAATAGAAAAAAGGACAAAAAAATAAAAGCATTCCATTTAGTACAAATTACTCAGCAAAAAAAAAAAAAAACATTCACGTGGGTTTTTTAACTTAAATTAAATGACATAATAAATAATAATACATAAAAAACATTGGTATGATTGAAATTGATGTAAAATGAAAAAAATTCCACTCCCTATAATGATCAAAGAGTGATCAACCTTCACTCTTTTTCAGGGATAATACATTGGTAAATAAACAAATTACATGAGTATGTATTTTTGAAGAGCACGATGAAAATTATTGGATTAATGATGGTTTATTTAACGATGCCAAATGATAATAGTGATATTATCCACACTGAATATACCTGTACAATTGAAAAGTAAATAATAGGCTATTGTTCAAATGCAGCAAGCAATGCAGTGTTACCTGTGTTTTTGATGCTGGCTCTCCATCTTCCAACGGATCACTGGTTATCACTGATTCATCCGAGGTATCTGATGAGGCTAGTGCCTAAAAAGACAAATCCAACTTACTGTGTGCAATGTTCAAATTCAACTGGCATTCTAACATTTAAAAACATGCCAAATAATTGCACCCCTATCACTGCTTGATGTACACAGAGCATGTCAATGATCATGGAGTTTTATAGAAGCTTCCCTTTTAAAACTTGCCCGTTTGAAGTTGTAGACATACCTGAATATCATCATGCAATGGGGATTGCGAAGTTAGCTAATGGAGGAAAAGAAAGAAAGGCATGTCAAAAGTGATGAAAAGAAACAAGATTGTTGACTCCAGGACAACAGCAAAACAAAATTAGACCAATGGTAAGTTATATATGGTCAGGAAATAAAATGTAGACTACTCATCATTGCTTTACTAATGTCTGAAAGTTAGCAAGACAACAACATTTCATGACAAATGGACATTCACAGTAAAAATCCAGTGCTTACAGATGAAATATAATAGGCCAAACATTTTTCTCAGGGTTCATGGGAATTAATCAGAGGACGAGTAAAAAAAATAAATAATTAAGGGCTGTATCTGCCCCACTGGCCATCAGTTGAAGAACCCAGCTTTGACTGTGCTGTATTGAATAACAAGTAATAAAAAGACACAATCAAGTTCCTAGTAATGAACCATAAGAGGTTGGGCACAGAGAGTAATTTCTGCAAGATGTTCAAGTGTATTACTCACAAGCGTATCCAGTTGTGCCAATTGTTGAACCAGTTGTGCACGCTTTAACAAATTCATTGTATTCTGTCTTTCTTTAGCATTTCGCTCCTCCTCTGCAATTTTGTAACGATTGAAGCATTCCTCATGGTGCTGTCTATATTTGGCCATTCGAGACTATGACAGTAATCAAATAAAGAACCGATTGTTTCAAAGACAGTTTGCGAATACAACTACAAATTATAACACCTCACAGCCAAAAATGAACAATAGTTATTACATTTAAAGATGAAAATGGGCTCTTACTGTATGTGCCGCTGGATTGCTGCTGTTTATGTTGATCTCATCATACACCTGAGATGCATTCACACGACTAGATGACAGCTAAAAAAAAAAAAAAAAAATTTAAATTGTGTGTGCAGCCCACATGATTTTTGTTAAGTGTTACAGCAACTGATGTCATGTAATTGTTATCCTAGCGAATAGCAAACATTAGCTACATGCTAACACCAACTGTTAATGCTAAAGAATCGTGGTGTTCATAAGGCATGGGTTGGCTAAATTGATCGTACAAAATGATATCGTGTTAACGTCGTCACAGTGAGACAAAACAGAGTGGGGTTTTTTTCCCCAAAGTGTTTTTCAGATTAAACGGGAGGGCACACTGAACTGCAGACTTCAGAGACAAGTGTGTTGACCCCTGTGATCACCTACCAGAGGATTGTCCCTGACATCAGGTGTCAGTTGCTCGCTGACATCAGGTGCCATTTTCTGCTGGAAAAGGAAACCGGATAAAGTAAATATATAATCAACCTTGATACAGTTGAAATCTCAAGACATATTGAGATGAATGTGCTGCATGACCCCATTTAGGCATGAGTATTGTGTGTGTGTTTGGAATGACCCCAAAAGTAATAATATAATAATAACAATAATAATAATCTTTACAGAAGGAGCATTTTTCTAAAACCATGTCACAAGGTGCTTCATAAAGGCATCAACATAAAAGTCATAAAATCATCAAGTTTTAATACCTTTATCACATAGCCGTTCCTGATTATCATTAGGTTTTTATTTTCTTGATATGTACTGGGTTTTAGACACTAAATTGTTTTCTATATATTTTCATTTAAAACTTGATGATTTTATGACTTTTATTTTAATTCCTTTAAGAAGCACTTTGTCACATGGATTTAGAAGAGTGCTCTATAAATAAAGATAATAATAATGATAATAATAGTAATCATAATCATTATCATTATTACATTATTACTTCTGGGCTCTCTCTCTTACTTTTGGGGTCATTTCAAACACACACACACAAGCTACTCATACCCAATTGGGGACATTCATCTATGTATATTGTTAGAACACCAATATGTAAGTCTATCAGTACTTTAGGAGATGTTCCAAACACAGATCATTGTCCTTACAGTCCATTACTACCTGGGTTGTCATAAGATAAACACTGGACAATAAAACACACTAATATAAAGGGATTCAGCAGTGTTTTAGGTGGCAGGCATAGACCCCCAACACTAAGAAATAAGAAAATACAGGTAGAAGGCAGTCTCTCTGTGGACACAAACACTGTCACAAAGGAATGAATGAGTAGGACCATTTTTTGGAGAATTTCCTGCTATTTAAATGAAGAAATTCTTGCTCAACAGGTCTTTAAGTAGTATTTTATAAACTGGCCCCTACCTGAGGTCTATCACTTTCTTCCTCAATCAGCTGGCTATCATCAGGTGCCAACTGCTGCTGGAAAAGGAAAAACAATGTGATTTACCATTTTTACTACTTTTGGGGTCGTTTCAAACACACACACACAAGCTACTCATACCCAATTGGGGACATTCATCTATGTATATTGTTAGAACACCAATATGTAAGTCTATCAGTACTTTAGGAGATGTTCCAAACACAGATCATTGTCCTTACAGTCCATTACTACCTGGGTTGTCATAAGATAAACACTGGACAATAAAACACACTAATATAAAGGGATTCAGCAGTGTTTTAGGTGGCAGGCATAGACCCCCAACACTAAGAAATAAGAAAATACAGGTAGAAGGCAGTCTCTCTGTGGACACAAACACTGTCACAAAGGAATGAATGAGTAGGACCATTTTTGGAGAATTTCCTGCTATTTAAATGAAGAAATTCTTGCTCAACAGGTCTTTAAGTAGTATTTTATAAACTGGCCCCTACCTGAGGTCTATCACTTTCTTCCTCAATCAGCTGGCTATCATCAGGTGCCAACTGCTGCTGGAAAAGGAAAAACAATGTGATTTACCATTTTTACTACTTTTGGGGTCGTTTCAAACACACACACACAAGCTACTCATACCCAATTGGGGACATTCATCTATGTATATTGTTAGAACACCAATATGTAAGTCTATCAGTACTTTAGGAGATGTTCCAAACACAGATCATTGTCCTTACAGTCCATTACTACCTGGGTTGTCATAAGATAAACACTGGACAATAAAACACACTAATATAAAGGGATTCAGCAGTGTTTTAGGTGGCAGGCATAGACCCCCAACACTAAGAAATAAGAAAATACAGGTAGAAGGCAGTCTCTCTGTGGACACAAACACTGTCACAAAGGAATGAATGAGTAGGACCATTTTTTGGAGAATTTCCTGCTATTTAAATGAAGAAATTCTTGCTCAACAGGTCTTTAAGTAGTATTTTATAAACTGGCCCCTACCTGAGGTCTATCACTTTCTTCCTCAATCAGCTGGCTATCATCAGGTGCCAACTGCTGCTGGAAAAGGAAAAACAATGTGATTTACCATTTTTACTACTTTTGGGGTCGTTTCAAACACACACACACAAGCTACTCATACCCAATTGGGGACATTCATCTATGTATATTGTTAGAACACCAATATGTAAGTCTATCAGTACTTTAGGAGATGTTCCAAACACAGATCATTGTCCTTACAGTCCATTACTACCTGGGTTGTCATAAGATAAACACTGGACAATAAAACACACTAATATAAAGGGATTCAGCAGTGTTTTAGGTGGCAGGCATAGACCCCCAACACTAAGAAATAAGAAAATACAGGTAGAAGGCAGTCTCTCTGTGGACACAAACACTGTCACAAAGGAATGAATGAGTAGGACCATTTTTGGAGAATTTCCTGCTATTTAAATGAAGAAATTCTTGCTCAACAGGTCTTTAAGTAGTATTTTATAAACTGGCCCCTACCTGAGGTCTATCACTTTCTTCCTCAATCAGCTGGCTATCATCAGGTGCCAACTGCTGCTGGAAAAGGAAAAACAATGTGATTTACCATTTTTACTACTTTTGGGGTCGTTTCAAACACACACACACAAGCTACTCATACCCAATTGGGGACATTCATCTATGTATATTGTTAGAACACCAATATGTAAGTCTATCAGTACTTTAGGAGATGTTCCAAACACAGATCATTGTCCTTACAGTCCATTACTACCTGGGTTGTCATAAGATAAACACTGGACAATAAAACACACTAATATAAAGGGATTCAGCAGTGTTTTAGGTGGCAGGCATAGACCCCCAACACTAAGAAATAAGAAAATACAGGTAGAAGGCAGTCTCTCTGTGGACACAAACACTGTCACAAAGGAATGAATGAGTAGGACCATTTTTTGGAGAATTTCCTGCTATTTAAATGAAGAAATTCTTGCTCAACAGGTCTTTAAGTAGTATTTTATAAACTGGCCCCTACCTGAGGTCTATCACTTTCTTCCTCAATCAGCTGGCTATCATCAGGTGCCAACTGCTGCTGGAAAAGGAAAAACAATGTGATTTACCATTTTTACTACTTTTGGGGTCGTTTCAAACACACACACACAAGCTACTCATACCCAATTGGGGACATTCATCTATGTATATTGTTAGAACACCAATATGTAAGTCTATCAGTACTTTAGGAGATGTTCCAAACACAGATCATTGTCCTTACAGTCCATTACTACCTGGGTTGTCATAAGATAAACACTGGACAATAAAACACACTAATATAAAGGGATTCAGCAGTGTTTTAGGTGGCAGGCATAGACCCCCAACACTAAGAAATAAGAAAATACAGGTAGAAGGCAGTCTCTCTGTGGACACAAACACTGTCACAAAGGAATGAATGAGTAGGACCATTTTTGGAGAATTTCCTGCTATTTAAATGAAGAAATTCTTGCTCAACAGGTCTTTAAGTAGTATTTTATAAACTGGCCCCTACCTGAGGTCTATCACTTTCTTCCTCAATCAGCTGGCTATCATCAGGTGCCAACTGCTGCTGGAAAAGGAAAAACAATGTGATTTACCATTTTTACTACTTTTGGGGTCGTTTCAAACACACACACACAAGCTACTCATACCCAATTGGGGACATTCATCTATGTATATTGTTAGAACACCAATATGTAAGTCTATCAGTACTTTAGGAGATGTTCCAAACACAGATCATTGTCCTTACAGTCCATTACTACCTGGGTTGTCATAAGATAAACACTGGACAATAAAACACACTAATATAAAGGGATTCAGCAGTGTTTTAGGTGGCAGGCATAGACCCCCAACACTAAGAAATAAGAAAATACAGGTAGAAGGCAGTCTCTCTGTGGACACAAACACTGTCACAAAGGAATGAATGAGTAGGACCATTTTTTGGAGAATTTCCTGCTATTTAAATGAAGAAATTCTTGCTCAACAGGTCTTTAAGTAGTATTTTATAAACTGGCCCCTACCTGAGGTCTATCACTTTCTTCCTCAATCAGCTGGCTATCATCAGGTGCCAACTGCTGCTGGAAAAGGAAAAACAATGTGATTTACCATTTTTACTACTTTTGGGGTCGTTTCAAACACACACACACAAGCTACTCATACCCAATTGGGGACATTCATCTATGTATATTGTTAGAACACCAATATGTAAGTCTATCAGTACTTTAGGAGATGTTCCAAACACAGATCATTGTCCTTACAGTCCATTACTACCTGGGTTGTCATAAGATAAACACTGGACAATAAAACACACTAATATAAAGGGATTCAGCAGTGTTTTAGGTGGCAGGCATAGACCCCCAACACTAAGAAATAAGAAAATACAGGTAGAAGGCAGTCTCTCTGTGGACACAAACACTGTCACAAAGGAATGAATGAGTAGGACCATTTTTGGAGAATTTCCTGCTATTTAAATGAAGAAATTCTTGCTCAACAGGTCTTTAAGTAGTGTTTTATAAACTGGCCCCTACCTGAGGTCTATCACTTTCTTCCTCAATCAGCTGGCTATCATCAGGTGCCAACTGCTGCTGGAAAAGGAAAAACAATGTGATTTACCATTTTTACTACTTTTGGGGTCGTTTCAAACACACACACACAAGCTACTCATACCCAATTGGGGACATTCATCTATGTATATTGTTAGAACACCAATATGTAAGTCTATCAGTACTTTAGGAGATGTTCCAAACACAGATCATTGTCCTTACAGTCCATTACTACCTGGGTTGTCATAAGATAAACACTGGACAATAAAACACACTAATATAAAGGGATTCAGCAGTGTTTTAGGTGGCAGGCATAGACCCCCAACACTAAGAAATAAGAAAATACAGGTAGAAGGCAGTCTCTCTGTGGACACAAACACTGTCACAAAGGAATGAATGAGTAGGACCATTTTTGGAGAATTTCCTGCTATTTAAATGAAGAAATTCTTGCTCAACAGGTCTTTAAGTAGTGTTTTATAAACTGGCCCCTACCTGAGGTCTGTCCCTGTTATCAGGTATCAGCTGCTTGCTCACTTCAGGTGTCAGCTGCTTGCTGACATCAGGTGCCATTTTCTGCTGGAAACAGAAACCGGAAAAAAATTAAAACAATTATGATATAGGTGAAATCTCAAGACACAATGAGAACAGTTTCATCTGAAAATTACTAAAACAACTATTATCAACATTAAACAAATTGTACCTGTCTGCGCCAAGGCCAGTCTGAATCCCCGTAATTGTAAGTTATTTCTTCACCTGGGGTGATGTCTCTTAGGGCAAACAGGCAAAGATGTGGCATCCCACCAACATCAATAACTTTTATCTTGCAGTTAGGCTTGATGTGGTCATCATTCACAAGCCTTCCCAGAGACTTGTCTTCAACAGATGCATCAAGACTTAAAGAAGAGAATACTGATGTTAAGAGTAGAAATAACCTACTTTGTTTGGATACAGTGTTAAGAAGGACACATTTTATTTGGAAGTTGAGCAAGCAATTGAGGTAGCTTGCAGCAATACAAATTTACAGTATTATCGGGGTGGTGAGTTTCTTGCATGGTTTGTTAGGAATTGGGATGTCCTTAGGTTAACAGGTCATTCAAAGCTCATCTCCTAAAACTAACCTGCCAACAAAAGCATATTTATTATAACTTACCACCAACATCCCCCTTTCCATTTGAAGTCAAACAGGAATACTGCTTCTGTGTCATTGTAGTTCTTCGTAAGAAGACCATCTTGTTTGAAAAGTTTAGCACGGTATTCAAGCACAAAATCTCCTTGGTTGAAAACATCCACAGCAAGCACACCTCGACCTTTAAAATTAGAAAGAACATGATGTGATTTACATTCTAAAACCAGCTGCTGGAGACTTGACAAGCTGAGTTGAAGGGGACAACATCAGACGGTTTGAGTCGAGACAAAACGGGCCAGTTCACACGTTTACCGTAAATTCCGGACTATAAGCCGCTTCTTTTTTCCCACGCTTTGGACCCTGCGGCCTATAATATGATGCGGCTAAACTATAGATTATTACAAGCTAATGACCTTCAGGGGAAAGTTAACACCAAGTCCTTACCACAATTACCCATTAACCTCAATGTCCCAATTCCAAATGTTGCATTATAACTGCATATGAAAAACAATACAAAAGGATCTACCATGTTAAACCAAGTTTATTTAACATTTAATTTCTTTTCATTAATTATATATTAGGAATTGAGGAAAACATCAATACCTATAGAGAAATACTGCTGGTACATGACTTTTCCAAAAACTGTCTGTATTTTAATCTAGAATTGTTTTTATGTAAATTACACAAAATATGATATGTTTTTTAAGCGGTCATAATGACTGTTCATCATTTCACAGGGTTTCATTGTTGCATTTTTCACGCAGTTTGCTTCTTTCATTGTCTCTCTTGTCTCTAACTTTAACGTTCTCCAGCTGTGCTTCTTTGCCAATTTACTTGTGAGTTAATTATTATATAGTTGTATTATATAGCCTGGTTGGCACCATGGGCAAACAAAAACGGGAGTTCCCCCTGTTCAGCACAAGGTGCTGAAATGATGCGACTCTGACTGTGTTAATTTTCTTGTTCAGAGTTTTCTGGTCTGACTGGAATGAACCCACCACAGTGGCTGGAAAACTGAATCAATTCACCCGCCAGCACACAAATTCACCCGCATTTGGCGGGTAGCAGGTGTTAATTTCCATCCCCCGTGAACACACAGAGGGCAGACGTGGACACGTGCGGCTTATAGTCAAGTGCGGCCTATATGTACAATTTTTTTCACTTAAAAATGAGGTGGTGCGGCTCATATTCAGGTGCGCTCTATAGTCTGGAATTTAAGTATCTGCAGCGTTCTAAAATGGTTTAGTTTCATCTCATCGCAAATCTTTGGTCTGAACTGGGCTTACAACACCAAAGTCACACAAAAACACAAACTAACGAATCAGGCAGGCAGTGGTAGACTAGCAACTCCCATGTTCGGCAAGGTAAAAAGACTAACTAAATATAACCAAAATTGTTCTAAAATGTTGTCTAACCCAGCTTTAAAATGTTAATAGCCAATCCACACTGGCAGTACAAAGTAGCCTTGTGTAAATGAGATATGCATAGGAAGCAATGATGAATTTTGAATTTGCATAGTGTAATTCAACATAATTATTAATAGGATGTGTACAACTGACACTAACACTACTTGCAAAATTTAAGAACGTACCTTTGTATGGGTTGATAAAATGCTCTGTGAGACCAGCCTTATCAGTTTTCAGTTTAATGTGTTGTTCGGCATCCTGTTGAGGACGGACCCGTCTTCTCCTTACAGATCTCTCCATGATCGCTTCATTGCCAGCCATATCATCTGTTTGACAGAATATTTCATGTATAATTAACATATATGAGCCATCCAGTTTAGCTGACATACCTTTATTGGTTTCCTTTATACCAGGATATAATTTTTATGTTGATAGCTTAGTCACAAACTAATGCAGGCTTTTTACCCTCTTAATCAAAACTCTTAAGTAGCAAATTTGCAGTGGATTTACCTGGAGGACACCTGTTGTGTCTCACACACACTCGTTATTTTATTATGCACACAAGAATATATCTATGTATATAGTAAATCATATTCCTAACATCAAAATACTGAGTGAAGTTAAGAAATAATTTAGAACACAGACATCAGTTAGTATTTGTCAGATTTGAAGATTCTGGCACAGTAAGCTAAACAGTCAATTGACCAGTAAAAAAGACCGCTTTCTACATATTTACATTTTTAAAAGAACCTCAGAATCATGTCAGAGCTTATCAATATTACTGTATTTTATAATTTAGTCCAGGTGACCCGTGCCCATCCTACCACTCCCTGCTAACTAATCTCATGCCAAGCAATTCCTGAAAGTTGGCAACCCTGAACCTGTTCTTCCCTGAAGCCCCCGTATCAGGGGGCTCTCCGACAACACAACAACAACTTCCGCACAAGCAACAAGCCCGTAGCACACACACAGACATGCTGCATATCAACAGAAAGCTGAGAATCTCCGCTAAACGTTCATATAAACCATCCGTAGGACCAACAAACACAGTTACAACACCGAGCGATCAAACAATTTGTCGCGAAAACACGAACAAACACCGAAAAAGGAGCTAGACAGAGAAACGAGCCAGCAAACAGCCTTCTTTGATCTGACCAGGAGCTAATTATAGCCACAGGATAGCAGACACTCGACAGATTCCTAGCTAGCTTTGTGGATAAATATCAATTTATCGTTACCAACTCGACAGAAAATGGTCAGTCTCACATTTTCTATGAGTTCCCTTCCCTGTCATAACATGACTGGATGAACCACATGGCATAAAAACCTGATAAATTTTCAAGAAACGTCATGTTTGCTTACCTTAAATGCCGCTCCTCATGTCATCTCCCTGATGTCCATCTCCCGCGCCTCATGCACTCTAGGCGGGGCTTGCGCACGTCATTGGGGGGGGGACTTCACTTTTTTTTTTTTATACAACTTTATTGAGTATACACAGGACTGAATACAGTTAGATGAAATAAGTGTATACAACATTAATACACAACCAAACCATCATAAATACGCCCAGGGGATGACAGCAAAACAGAAAAAACATAAACTTAAATAAATATTTTGTAAAGCTTACAAAGATCATACGTTTTAACAGCTTTTTTATTCTCACAATCACAGAGGGAGGAGATATATTGACCAACATATGCAGACAGTTCCAAGAAGTTTGGCTTCTTACCAGAAAATTATGACTTATGTATATAAAATTTGGATAAAATAATTAACAAGTTAATCATATAAAACTGAGAATTTAGTTTTTTATCATATTCAGTGTAGCCAAACAAAACATTTTTCCAGCATAAATTAAACTGGGGATAAATATGATCACTGATAAAGCGTGCCAGTCTGCTCCAGAGTTGTCTGGTGTGTGGGCCAGACCAAAATAAATGAACCAAGGTTTCGTTGACAGAGACACAGTGGGTACAGTTCACATCAATGTCCTTCTTAAGCCTTTGTATATAATGATTAGTTGGGTAAAAACTATGAAGCATTTTAAATGAAATCTCTTTGACCTTGTTGGTTAAAAAAATCTTATTAGGTAGTAGCCAAACTTTTTCCTAATTAATATTTCCAACAAATGTAGAGCAGTAGGATAAAGCAGAGGGTGAACTTACAATATCTTGTTGAAATAGTTGACGAATAAACGTATTTTTATTTTTATTATTACCCGTGAAACACATCTGTCGTTGATGACTTGATACTGCATCTCCCTCACCCATCCACACACACATCTGGTTATAGGCCTCCAAACTTTTATAAGATTTAAGGTCTGTGTATGGGCTTGGCGAGAAAACCAGGTAGTTGACGATATCAGGATACACAATTGATGGAAGACTTAGTCTACTTGCCAACAATGAGTACCCGGAAATGTTGAGTACCCCAAAGTTTTATGTTAGAAATATATAGCTTTCCAAAGCAGCACCTGCAGATGAGCACGCAGTCCATGGAGGTATGCATTGCGCTCTGTAGGAGGTAGTTTCTTCAGTGCTGGAGGGGTTTTGTAATTTTTATAGATGTTGTATCTGGCAATGTTTAGAGATGCTGACTTCCTCTGGTTGTACAGAGCCAGGAAGAATCCCCTCACTGCCACTGTGATCTGCAAATCAGTTGCTCCCTCCTCTCCAATGAAGTGAAGCAGGTCACCAGGTACTACTCTCATGGCCTTGAGTACAGATACTTTCCCTTTTCCTGCAGGATAGGAAGTGGTGTCACACCCGGAGAGAGCATGCATAGCTAGTATGGAGCGACATTGATCACCAAGATTCTCCACTGTTGCATTGATGTTGAGAACAGTGCCATTCCATCTCTCCATCTGCAGGTGACATGTGATACCCATCTTCCAGCACCAATAGACCATGAGCACAAACACATCAGTGTTGTCACTGAGAATCTGGACAGTTGTAGCTCCACGCCTGACTGCATCCAACATGTATGATATAATGGAGATATCAGCCTCATCATGAGTGAAAATACTATCTGCTTTACTGACCATGTTGATGTGACTTCCTATGCTCTGTGTGCAAAGAAGCTCACCTAGCCTCCGCTTGTTTGTCTTGTTCTTCATCACTTTGTCACGACCAGGTAGAGGGGTTGTCAGTGAGAGGTGATACTCAGTGGAGCTCTCACCGGCTCTTCTTTGCCTCTCATGGTCTTTGGCAGAGACTAGCTCATACCGGTCAAAGATGACAAATGTTTCGGTGATGTAGCGATTAAGCCGGTGCCTCATGTTGTTTGCTAGGTCAGCCACGGTGCCTGTTAATGGCCATACCACATGGTAGATGAGCTGTGATGCATCAACAAGTACAACATCTGGTGGATGGGGATTTGAGACAGGGATTCCAAGGCGCTGGACTATCACAGACTTGTTACCCTTTCTAAGGCATCCATACTCATCAATGATGGATGCAGGGACCGGGCTAAGTTCATAGTCAAAGAGGGCAGAGAGCTCCATTCTTCTCCTGCTCCCCACCACCAGCAGCCGTGCAAACAGTGCTTCAAGGTCAGGTATGATCTTCCCATTGACCTTTATTCCTTTTTTCTTGTATTTCATTGTCACCACTTTATTTGAGATGGGAGCATGAAATCCCCCAGGAAGCGATGAGGAGAACAGTGAGCTCATATTCTGTCCAATTGTCAATGCATCCTGCACATTCACCTTTTCATCTGCAACCTGGCCATTTATAATATGGTGGAGTGTAGTGCACTCTGTGTTGAGAGGGTGGGAGTTTTCCCAAAGCACTCCCAGAATTTTAGCCCGATCCTCTGCATCAAGCTCCCGCCGTCCTTTACCTTCTTCTTTGTGTCTGCTGGGCTTCATTGTCATTGATGATGCCTCAACATCTTCATTTTCAGTGTACATCTCATCCAATGACATGGAGAGATGGGAGCAGATGCTGAAAGACTGGATCCACACAGCAACCTGCTCAGGGTTGGTGGAGATGCCCTTCATGCCTCCTACCCCTTTCCCTTGTTTAATATATGTTTGCTCACCAAACATATCTGCACTAACTGCGACTGCACCATCTGAGTGGCGGCACACATGGCTTCCAGAGAGGAGGTCATCCATGACTGTAGCAGGAAGGTGCTGCATGTCACGCAGATGCCATGTTATCCACCTTGAGTAGTGGTGATGACCGGCAGCAAATAAATAGGGTAGCATCTCCTCAAGGCAGTATTGTTGCAGCAGCCAGTCACCCTCTCTCTCTGCTCGCCAGAACTTGTGCGCTATTAGGGTCGGAATGATGAAGCAATCCACCCATAGCCGGCCTGTGGGGTGCTCTCTCGCTTTCTCCAGGTATGCCATTATCTGAACATGAGTCTTTTCCCCCTCCTCTAAGAAGTCATGAAGAAGAGCAGACACAACCATACGGTAGGCTCGCATTGCTTTGGGCCAGGCCTTCCCATTGAAGATTGATGTAAGTCCTCCAAATGATGCACCTACTACCTCCTCCAAACCGGTTGAATTCATCAGTCCTCCAATTGAACCAATGAATGACATGAGAGTGTGCATCATCCCAGGTCTAAGCACCACTGATGACCATCGCTGCAGATCACTCCACTTGATCAGACAAGCAATTTGGTACAGCTGCATGTCAAAGGTTATATGAGTATGGCTCATGCCAAACTGCTTCAGTGATGTGTCTAAGTAGGCCATGGTACTGAGTACTGTATCAGGGTGTGCAGGGGAAGAGTCAAGCAGCGGTCCAAAGACACTTATTGTCTTCAGTTTGGGAGCACTGTCATCACCATCACGATCTTGCACAACATTGTAGGCTGACCAGTCCAGAGGAAGAGGGGAGGAGTGGAGCTGACAGAGCCAAGCAGTATCCCCCTTCTGTGCTCTTGAGACACTTTGTTTGATGGCATGTTGGAGAGCATTAGTTCTTGGGACTTCTTTCAGAGCTGGTGGGTCTATCTTCTTGGGGCCTGTGTAATGTTCAATGACAAAACTGCTCTTATCTGCTAGAAAAAGTTTCCCAGCTTCGAGCTTTGTGAGACGGGGTATTTTTAATGACATGACCCCACCACCAGGAGTGGCTCCTCCAGTGAACAGGATGCCTGCTGGATTCTGCACAAACTGAGTGGCCATGGCATGAGTTGTGCGGCGACCATTGGGTGTAAAGACCACAAGATCAAAATTATCACCCCAACTGTGGATAGCACCGATTCGCCTCTCAAGGCCAACTGCACGAAGGTACTTATCTGGATCCTCATTAGCATATTTGGCAGCTGACTTTCGGAATCGCAGGACTTCATCATATGTAGTGACGATGCCATGCTCATTTAGATTCTGGATCAGTTCTGAGCTACCATGCTTATGGTGGAGTTTTACAGCAAGCCCCAGAGTTGTCTGATTCCATTTTCTACTGATGTGCTGCTGAATGCATTGAGCAAGTGTAAGTGAGGGTTTAGTCACTTTTCCATCCTTGGACACAAGACTGGAGACAAGTTTGAGGAGGGTTGGACTTCTGTCTTGAACAACCTTGTCATGTCGGAAGCTGCTAAGGTCGTATTCATGGGGCAATGGAATTTCTTGTACCTCTGCCCGCACTTTGGTAACCAAATTGGTGACAACATCATCATCATAACTAGAGGTTTCAGCTTGTTTTACAAGTTTGAGTGATTTACCAATGGACTTTCTGAAGCCAACAATAGTTTGGCACCCTTCAACTCTCAGTACAATTAAAGCGTAACCATAATAATTACACAAATTGGAAAGCATTTGCTTCTTGCAGAGGTCCCCGGAATTAGTTACATATACATCATATAACTCTGACACAGTCCACGTCCCTGATTTGTTTGCATTAATGTGGTCTATCACAGCAGCTAAGCAGCTATCAACTGGTTTGCAACTAGCACTTACACTTGAGCTAATAGACACCTTTCTAAAGTGGTTATAGCAGTTAGTGTGATAGTGGGCATCAGCTGCAGGCAGGTCCACAACGCCATTCACACGTAGCTCCACTACCTTAGCCCAATCATCCTGCCGTTCCTTACATTTAGACAAGATGAAATCTTTAAAGGATGGATTACTGGGCCTCTCTACAGTTTGACACTGTTTAACTGGATTCCACCTATCAGGATGTTTGGGATCTTGATGTTCACAAATGAGACCACAAAACAGACAGTGTTTTGAATACTCAAAGGCAGGTACTCCAGAGCGAAGAATTCGCTTTCCTGGCTGACCATTACTTGTACTTGAGTCTGATTTGCGTTTGATCACATTTCTAGTTGTAGACGTATATGAGCTATAACATGATTTGTGACATAATATGGAGGCTGACTGAACACCATGGGCAGAAAGGATGTTTAACAAAGTCTCATGTATAGCTGTATCTTCACGTTCTTTGCTTCTATTAAGGAGAGTAGCTATGCCTGTGGATCCACATGTTTTGAAGTCACTTTCCTTGCCATTGCATGGGGCGAATAGACATTCCTTCCCTGACATGTCAACCTGAAAAAAAATTTAATATAAGGGAAAATTCAGATTTACCTTTTTTTTGTATCAGTTTAGTATTTATTAATATAGACTCAAATTTTCTCTGTATGGATGTATCATGGTGACTTACAGTGCACCTGTTGCATGCATCAGTCAAGTGCTGAATGAGATTGTATGCACCTAATTATGGACACCTAAAATTAAAAAAAGGAGGGGTTAGGATAAAGATAAAATCAAGATTCAAGATTTGTATAAGATTAGGATAAAATCTCACCTCGTAATAAAAATGAAAGGCTGTGTCCCCTGAATACGGATGACTTGAACAAATCCACGTTTTTTATAATTCAGGTTTTGATTTCAGGTGTTTGTTTCTGTTGTTATTTCCCCTGTCATGAAAAAAAAAATACAACATACCTATTCTGCTTGTTCTGTGTGGCATTCACTAGCTTTCTACTGTCAAGTCAGCTGTTCCAGTAACATGAATACGTGTTTAATATATTTCTAAAACAACATAGAGCGAGTAAGCTAACTATGGATCTGAAGAATTCAGTTTTACCTGTAAGTTAGCACATTAGCAAAAAGCTAATAGTTCAAACCTGTGTATTGTACGCACCTATAGTAGTATTGACAATAAAGTTGATCTTCACCTAGCTACTAAAGGTTAGCTCATTGGCTAGCTAAATAGTTGGCTAACATTAGCTAGCTAAAATTATCATAGGCTTCCTCACTTTTCCAACTTTTGATAGAGTATGGTAAAGGAGGCTACTCTAAGCAGCAGCAGCAGTTACCACGGCAACAACGACAGAGCAATGACGCAGCAAAAAAGGGAGCAGCACTGAAGACGCATTTATTCTCACACTAATACACACTAATAGCTGCTAACACTGAGCGCTCTTGATTCTGAAATGCAGGTCCAATGTAATAAATATTTAAATAACCTCTTACAACTTACCTTAATAAATCAAGGTAAAAAAAAACAATCAAACAGGAAAAAAAGAGGCTTAAAATCCATCAAAATCGGCCCACTGGCGGTTAAAATCTGGTCACTTCCGGTTTAAACGGCCATTTTGAATTTTGGAAATGTCAGAAATGGATTCAGCATCATCAATGACCCCTAAAACCACTCCAATATTGCCCTGATTAGCCAAGCAGTTGTTGAAATATTGCCCATATAGGCGATTATGCTAATTATGCTAATTGCCGGCTTGTCATTGACGATTGTAACGGCAAAAAAAAGGAACTTATTTCCTTCCTTCCTTTATTTTTCCTATTTTTCTGTGGCCGCTACTAAAAAAGGACAAAGTGCTTGACGCGCAGGAGCGCACGCAAGAACAATTAGGGGCCGGTGTGTAGGAGCCGCATTTAAGTTTCCTCAATTTATTTAAATTTTTTGTTTGATTTTGTGTTTGTTCATTAACCTGGATTTTTTGTGTGAGCTCCTCCCTCCTCAGGTGGTGAGGGCAGGACCTACCGAGGTTTCAAATGGGCTGGGGGATGGCACAATCATGGGCAAAACTGTCATTGACCGCAGCCAGGCGCAGCATTGTTGATACATTGTTGATTCATAATTAATTACTTTTTTGTTTATAATAAAACAGTCAACTTCTATACGCTACTCACTCTCCTGACCTTTTGTTTTTGCGTGCGCTCCTGCGCGTCAAGCACTTTGTCCTTTTTTAGTAGCGGCCACAGAAAAATAGGAAAAATAAAGGAAGGAAGGAAATAAGTTCCTTTTTTTTGCCGTTACAATCGTCAATGACAAGCCGTGGATCTAAACTGCAGAACCTTCGAGGAAAATACAAAGGAAAAGACAAAGGAAAAGTGGACTCGGAGGCGGAGTTGGACGCGTTCAACACGTGGCAAACAAAACAAAGAAACTCATCCACGGAGGTATGTGCTGTCTAAGTGCACATTTTTGAAAGATTTTTCGTTTGGGAAAAATACCTGAAGCATTTTGAAATTGACTTAACCGCTAGTTTTTTTTGTTAATGAGCTGTGATTTGTTTGTTTTTGACCGGCACGACCGGGTAATTAAGAGCGGTGACTGCGCACCTGAATAGACCTGCAAGTGGAGCAGAATTGGATAAAGACGCAAAGATATTGGAGGATTTAAAAGCTGTTTATTAACTTTTGTTGGCCTACGTGGGAGTTTTTCTGTGCATAAAATGCCAAGTTCGGATGAAGCAGAAATGGAGCCTGTTGTTGGAAACCTGGACGACGCTGTCGCGCGTCTGCGCGCATCGAGATCAGGAAAGGCTTCACATTTAACAAGGAGGATGAACATTGTAAACAATTTGCTAAATGATAAAGAATACCTTGAAGAGGTTAAAGGAAACATGCTCAAGTTTAATGAGCTATTGGAGGACTTTAGAGATTTGCATGACTCTTACGCACGGATGTTGGATGAGGACGCACGGAAAGAGGACAGAGATAATTGGTATCAGCCACGGTGTGAGCAAATTATAGCCTTTCTTGCCACCGTAGCAAGATGGATAACAGACATAGAAGATCGCCGTTCACTCAGTCCAACTGAACGTCATCTTGCTGTCACTCAAGAGGTAGAAAACCCACCTGGGCAATGTGAATACGCACAAGCACAAGCAGGCCCAGTAGACGCAGATGGGCGCTCGATGGTGTCACTTAAGTCATGCAAATCCAGCGCATCGACAGCATCCTCTTCATTGCGCATCAGTGCAGAGGCCGAGAGGGCAGTTTTAATGGTCCAAGCTGCCACGTTACAGGAAAAACATGACATTGAAGAGCAAGAACAAACACTTAGAAAAAGAAGAGAAATATTGGAACTAAATACACAAATAGCAGCCACCACAGCCAAAATTAACTACCTGAAAGGGGCTGAAATGGCCATGCTTTACCCTGTTCAACCTGTTGCAGCTCCAGCTGTAGCTCAGAAGCTGGAATTCAGTGCATCAGCAGCTGCCCACGTGCCGCTGGATGAGAAGCCACTATGTTCACTCCCTGATGAAAGCGCTCCAATGGTTAGAGGCAGAGCAGGAGCTGCCTTTCAGTTCCCCTTTTTTGATTTTGATGAAGAACAATTCCAAAGTCACCCTGTTATTCCACCTGAAGCCAGTAGTCAAGTACAGCAACGACCACGCCCAACCTCAGTGCCCCCTATTATACCCCAAGCCCAAATCCCACAGTCAGTATTGCCCCAGGAGCAAAACCCTCCTGCGTCCAGCTCAGCACAGAACCACATGATGGAAATATTGGAGAATCAGAGCAACTTGACAAGGTTTCTCGCGAAGCAACAACTTCTGTCCACTCTACCACAAGGAAGTATTCCACAGTTTGATGGGCAAATTCTGGAGTACAAGTCTTTCATTCACTCCTTTGAGAATATGGTTGAAAATAAAACAGACAACGACAGGGACAGGCTACAGTTCCTTATTCAATACACAAGAGGACAAGCACAAAAACTGGTCAAAAGCTGTGAGTATATGACTCCTGAACGAGGTTATCAAAAGGCAAAACAGTTATTAAAGGAAAACTTTGGAAACACATACAAAATCTCCTGTGCTTACCTGGAAAAAGTGTTATCCTGGCCTCAAATCAAATCTGAAGACTCAAGGTCATTGCTTGAGTATGCCATGTTCCTTAGGAGCAGCTGTAATGCCATGGAGGAGATGGAATACATGGAGGAACTGGACACAATATCCAGCATGAGAAGCATTGTGCTTAAGTTGCCATACAAGCTCCGGGAGAAATGGCGCAGCAAAGCCTACGAACTCCAAGAGGATCGCAATCGAAGGGTTAGGATTTTGGACCTTGTCCACTTCATTGAAAAACAGGCCCGGATGGCAGCTGACCCTGTTTTTGGTGACCTCCAGGACCAGACAACTGTTAAAGGTAAAGTGGCCACAAAGATTAGACCCCCTGCCAAACCACAAATCACCAAATCATCAGGCAGTAGTTTTGCTACAGGCGTCACTGTTGCCCCAAAGGAGAAGCAGTCTGAGCCCCCTGAAACCTCCTGTCCTTTTTGCAACTGCAAACACACACTGGACATGTGTAAAACGTTCATGGCACAAACACACAGGAACAAGCTCAACTTTTTAAAATGCAAAGGTATATGTTTTGGATGTCTTTCCACAGGACACATCAGTAGAGACTGTAGAAGACGTCTCATCTGCAGAGTGTGCAAGCAAGCCCACCCAAGTGTCCTGCACATAAACGTCAAAGATGGTGCAACTACTGGCTCGGAAAGACTCTATGGTACTGTAAATGGGGCAGCCACAGAGCTATGTGGTCATATAGGGGCCGGAGAACAGGAGAATGTGTTATCTATTGTCCCAGTTCAAGTTAAAGCAGCAAAAGGCAGCCAAGTCCTCCAAGTGTACGCCCTCCTGGATCCTGGCTCCACCGCTACTTTCTGTTCTGAATCCCTCATGTCTCAGCTCAACCTGAAAGGTAAAAAAACACACATTCTCTTAAGCACCATGAATCACAAAAAACTGGTCCCATCTCATGTCATCTCTGGTATTGAAGTTTCAGCATTGGACAGCGATAACTTCTTACCTCTTCCTGATGTCTTCACCCAGAATGAAATGCCTGTAACCCTGAGCAGTATTCCTAAGCGAAGCGACTTAAAACTGTGGGATTATCTGAACAAAGTCAAGATTCCCAGTATTGATGCTAAGGTGGAAATGCTGATTGGCACAAATGCTTCGAAGGTACTGGAACCTTGGGAGGTTATTAACAGCCAAGGTGAGGGCCCCTACGCTGTTCGAACACTATTGGGGTGGGTTGTAAATGGGCCACTCAGAAATGGGGGACATGGCAATACAGTCACTGTGAATAGGATATCAGTTGCAAGTTTGGAGGAGCTTCTGATCTCACAGTATAATCAGGACTTTAATGAAATATCATCCCAAGAAAAGGCTGAGATGTCAATCGAGGACAAAAGATTTATGGAAATAGCCGGGGAAGCCGTGCTACAGGATGGACATTACACCTTAAAGTTACCTTTCAGGAGAACCAATGTCAACATGCCAAACAACCGCCACCTTGCTGAGCAACGCCTGCAGAGCCTAAAAAGGAAAATAAAAAAGGATGAACAGTACAAGCAGGAGTACATTGCTTTCCTCAACGACATGATGGAGAACAACTATGCGGAGAAAGTCCCGCCGGAGGAACTGAAACAGCCCCCAGGAAAAGTGTGGTTCATCCCACACCATGGGGTGTATCATCCAAAAAAGAGGAAACTTAGAGTGGTTTTTGACTGTTCAGCTACCTATCAAGGCATATCCCTTAACACAGAGCTGCTACAGGGCCCTGACCTGACAAATTCCCTTGTTGGAGTTATAATGAGGTTTCGTAAAGAGCCCATTGGATTCATGGCTGACATCAAATCCATGTTTCACCAGGTCAGGGTGGACAAAGCTCATGTGAATTACCTGCGTTTCCTGTGGTGGCCACAAGGTGACACCAGTAGAGCTCCTGAAGAGTACCGCATGCTGGTTCACATTTTTGGTGCAGTGTCCTCCCCGAGCTGCGCAAGTTTTGCGTTGAGAAAAACAGCTGAGGAAAATAGGAGCTGCTTTCCTCCTCAAGTGGCTGACACTGTCCACCATAACTTTTATGTTGATGATTGTGTAAAGGCAGTCGCCAAAGAACCTGAGGCCATTCATCTGGTGAAAGATCTCACTGCATTATGCAGCAAAGGTGGGTTCCTGCTCACTCAGTGGGTCTGTAACAGCCGAGGAGTTCTAGCTTCCATCCCCCCAGAACACAGAGCCAAGGATGTCAGAGCTTTGGATCTGGATAAGGACAGTCTCCCCACTGAAAGGGCGCTGGGACTGCAGTGGTGTGTGGACTCTGACCACTTCGGTTTCAACATCCATCCCAACCAAAAGCCACACACAAGAAGAGGTATGCTTTCAGTCGTGAGCTCTATCTTCGATCCACTTGGTTTTCTGGCTCCTCTCATTCTCCCAGCTAAGCAGTTGCTACAGGCACTCTGCCAGAGAGGTTTTGGATGGGACGAACCTTTGCCCCAAGCTGTCTCAGACCAATGGATGGAGTGGACAGCAAGCCTGGAGAGCATTAAAGACCTGAGCGTCCCACGGTCCCTAAAGCCAAAGAACTATGGAGCACAGAAAAGTGCGCAGCTGCATCACTTCGCGGACGCCAGTGACAGTGGCTACGGTTCGGTGAGTTACATCAGGCTGGTGGATGTTCAGGATGTTGTGCATGTCACCTTTGTCATAGGAAAATCCCGAGTCCTCCCCTTAAAGCACATCACAATACCACGACTGGAGTTGGCCGCTGCAACGCTGTTGGTAAAAGTGGATAAAATGCTGAGGAAAGAGCTACACCTGGATTTGAGCCCCTCACTTTTTTGGACAGACAGCCAAACAGTCCTCAAATACATTGGAAATGAGCACACTAGATTCAAGACCTACGTTGCCAACAGAGTGGCGCTGATTCGAGATGGTACAAACCCATCTCAGTGGAGGTATGTGGGGAGCAGGGACAACCCTGCTGATGACGCCTCAAGAGGGATGAGTGCAGTCAAATTCATGCGCCAGAAGCGATGGTTACATGCCCCGGAGTTCTTATGGAAACCAGAGGAGGAGTGGCCTGTGGAAAAGTCAGCGCAATCTCAACCAATACTACAGGATGACCCAGAGGTAAAAAAGAGTGCCACTGTCTTTGCAATGGTGACAAGCATCCAGACTCCCACAGACCATCTCCTTTCCTTTTTCTCAGATTGGATGAGCCTGCTCAAGGCTGTGGCATGGTACCTCAAGGTAAAAAACACTCTGAAATCCATCATCAGAAAGAGAAAGGAACTTACCTTAGGTCAGATCACCACCCGCTCAAGCAGCCAAAGGATGAGCTCTGGGCTTGGCACCTTCAGGACCACGCTTGGTGGACAGCGCCTCACTGTGGACGACATCACACAGGCAGAAAGGTCAGTCATCACCTTTGTTCAAAAGCAAGCATTCCCAGATGAGGTGGCAGCACTGGAAACAGCCCCATTTCAAGTGAGGAGGAACAGTAAAATCTGTAGGCTTGACCCAGTGCTGAATGAAGGTGTCATGAGAGTGGGTGGCCGCCTCCACAAATCTGCAATGCCTGATGAGATGAAACACCCTTGTATCCTGCCCAAAGAGTCACACATCTCAGAGCTCATATTAAGACATCTCCATGAGCGCACTGGGCACAGTGGGAGAAATTATATGCTGTCCGAGCTCCGTAAGAAGTACTGGGTGGTACAGGCTCACTCAATTGCAAGAAGAGTCACCTCAAAGTGTGTTGTGTGTCGGCGTTCAAGAGGAAGAACAGGAGAGCAAAAAATGGCAGATTTGCCACAGGAACGGCTCAGGTCAGATCTCCCTCCATTTACCAACGTTGGATTGGATTATTTTGGCCCGCTGGAAGTGAAACGAGGACGAAGTTTGGTCAAACGGTATGGAGTCTTGTTCACATGCATGAACAGCAGAGCTGTACACCTGGAGGTGGCTCACTCATTGGACACAGACTCGTGTATCCATGCTATCAGACGGTTTGTATGCAGGAGAGGCCAGGTCAGGCACATCAGGTCTGACAATGGTACCAACCTGGTGGGTGCACAGGCAGAGCTGAAGAAGGCTTTGAATTCAATGCATGAAGAAAGGATTCAAGGCGCTCTGCTTCCTGATGGAATACAGTGGAGTTTCAACCGACCAGCAGCTTCGCACTATGGTGGGGTCTGGGAGAGGCTCATTAGATCTGTGCGCCAGGTGCTTTCCTCCACTCTACGTCAGCAGACCCTTGATGACGAAGGCTTACAAACCATCTTTTGTGAAGTAGAGTCCATCCTAAATAACCGTCCCCTCTCCACTGTGTCCTCTGAACCACACGACCTGGAACCACTGACCCCAAATCACATCCTGCTACTAAAAACACAGCCTATTCTTCCTCCTGGAACCTTCTCAAAAACTGATCTTTATGCCCGACGCCGCTGGAAACAAGTTCAATACATGGCTGATCTCTTCTGGCGCAGATGGACGCAGGAATACCTTGTTCTGCTCCAAGAGAGGCAAAAATGGATGAAGATCAGAAGAAATTTCAAGGTTGGAGACATTGTGGTGGTGGTGGACCCCACAGCTCCCAGAGGATCATGGCCACTGGGCAGAGTGCTGGACATCAGAGCGGATGCAGGAGGTCTGGTTCGCTCAGTAAAACTGCAGACCAAGACCTCAATCATCGAAAGGCCTGTGACCAAGCTATGCCACCTCCTAGAGAGTGAAGAGTAAAAGACTATGCTGTAATGTATATACTTTATTTCTTAATTAATGACTAGTAATTAAACGTCTCCTTTTTCTTTTATACTTAACCTTATTTATATTAATTGATTCTATAATCAATTAACGGCAATTCAGCAGTTTCTGAATGCTGGGGACCCATACTATATATTTCTAACATAAAACTTTTCCGGGTACTCATTGTTGGCAAGTAGACTAACTCTCCAGGTCGTCATTGATCCAAGATGAGGGAGCCAACTCGTATGGATCTGCACCACCAATAAACCGTAACTTTTCCAAATATCGTGCCTTTTCCTGAGGACCAAGTCCTTCCCTGTATGCCTTTGCGTCTACAACACATTTTGAGGAGCTTTTCTGTGGTTTCGGACATTTATCCATAGCAGTCCTGTATGTATGATCGCAGTGTTTACCTCCGAGTGCCTCCAATATGGCCGTGCACCCGGGTTACCGCCCAGAACGTGACGTAGGTGAAAACCCTCTATCAGCCCCACTTCTTTGTAGTTGATTTTGGATTGATCAATGTATTGCATGAGTTTGTAATTTGTGTTTAGTTTATAAATATTATACAGTGATTATAAGATATAAATAAATAATATAGGCAACAGTTCACGCCTATAGGATTTATCAATTAGCTTACAGTATATTAGATAGGTACACCTGCTGTGTGTCCATGGTGATGGGTTGATGATTCCCCCATTGGAGTCCTGAATGCTAATCCCATATGTTACTATCATGCACATGTGCATTGATGAAATGATAATGATGATTTTACTTGCACCTGCTTTCACATAGCGCATAGCCTACTGTACTGGCTAGCTATTCAAACTATACTGTGTACAATTCAATTCAAATCAAAGCATTTATTGTTATGTACAGTGAAAACCAACTTTCCCTGTACAATAAACGTCTTACATTGCCTTCCACTCTGAATATCATTCAAAATACAATAAAATAAATTAAGATATTTGGAGAGATAAAGAAAGAAAAGTATCCGAAGAACACAATAGTCTGTGTACAATATATACTTTACAATATCAATATACAATATACAATACCAGCAACTAATATCTGTGCAAAGTCTGTCCAGGCAAAATCTGTCTGTGATTGTGCAGTACGTATGAGGTTGTGTAATGTATGCAAAGTGAACCTTCCTGTATGATGAGGTGGGTTAGGGTTGCGGTAGGGGCAGTGGATTAGATCTATTGATCAGTCTGAGGGCTGAGGATAAAAACCGTCCCTCTGCCTAGAGGTCCTGCATCGTTTGTACCTTCTGTCAGAGGGCAAAAGCTTGTGTTGCAGTTTGGGGGAGTCTTTGATGATGATGTCCTGCAGAGATGGTAGGGGCACCTTGACAATCCTCTCAGTAGTTTTTACCACTCTCTGCAAGCATTTGTGGTCCATGTCACTGTGGTTCATACCACACAGTGATGTAGCTGGTCAAGATTCTCTCTGATGCAACTGTATAAGCTGCTGTTGTGTCGATCTTACAGTTCATAATACACCTGTTGAATCTCCTTACAGTATATATGATAGTGGTAACAGTCAACAGTCTCTGTGTTGTGTTTTGATGTTTGATGTTGTCCATGTTGAATGTGAGAACTATTTTTATAACTGACTGGTATACTGTTGTCAAAATGTCCTTTCTGACATGAAAACCTTTTATGTATGTGGATGTAGCCTTCTTTATACAGCCAACCCAAGGAGGGGTTTCGCTTATATCCCTATTATATACATACAAATTGTGATTTTTAAAATATGTGATGCAAGAATGTGATATCAGGAGATAGAAAACTGTAAACTTTTGTTGTGTACAAACTATGACACAAATGGGCTTAAATGGGCATATATATATATATATGTATATATATATATTATCAGGCAAAATACAGGCTACATATAGATCTTGACTATCTATCTATCTATCTATCTATCTATCTATCTATCTATCTATCTATCTATCTATCTATCTATCTATCTATCTTATATCTTTATTATCAGGCAAAATACAGGCTACCTATAGCTCTTGACTATCTATATCTCTTGACTATCTATCTATCTATCTATCTATCTATCTATCTATCTATCTATCTATCTATCTATCTATCTATCTATCTATCTATCTATCTATCTATCTATCTATCTATCTATCTATCTATCTATCTTTATTATCAGGCAAAATACATGCTATCTTTATCTCTTGACTATCTATCTATCTATCTATCTATCTATCTATCTATCTATCTATCTATCTATCTATCTATCTATCTATCTATCTATCTATCTATCTATCTATCTATCTTATATCTTTATTATCAGACATAATACAGGCTATCTATCTATCTATCTATCTATCTATCTATCTATCTATCTATCTATCTATCCATCCATCCATCCATTTTCTACCGCTTATCCTGTATTTAGGGTCGCGGGGGGGGCTGGAGCCAATCCCAGCTGTCATTGGGCGAAGGCAGGGTACACCCTGGACAGGCCGCCAGTCTATCACAGGGCCGACATGTAGAGACAGACAACCATTCACTCTCACATTATCTATCTATCTATCTATCTATCTATCTATCTATCTATCTATCTATCTATCTATCTTATATCTTTATTATCAGGCATAATACAGGCTACCTATTAGCTCTCTATTTGCCAATTCACATCATCAAAGTAGTTAGCATGTTGTGTTAGCATGTAGCGCTAGCATGCTAATATTAGCTAACTCATTTTAACACATTGCTAGTGCTCTGCTATGAAAATGTAGCCAAACTATATTTTGCTTGGCTATCTATCCATCTATCTATCCATCCATCCATCCATCCATCCATCCATCCATCCATCCATCCATCCATCTATAGCTATCTTTCTTATCAGGCAAAATGCAGGCTACCTATACCGCTTCTTTATTATCAGGCAGAATGTGGACCACCTATGGGGTCCTAGACAATTCCACACACTTCCACTAGGGGCAATGTAGAGGGATACACAGATTGAGTGGGGGGGGGGTGGGGGGGCGACACACAGATACACAAAAAGTCTTAAATAAGTCACTTTTAGGGACAACTGAGATTTTAAGAAAAAAACACATTTTGGAGCGTGCTGAATACGATTCAATTGAAATCTAATTGGGGACGGTGGTTTTGGTCCCCAAAGGCAAAGGCGTCCCCAAACAACTGGTGTGTGTGCTGATGAAAGTCCCCAATCTAGGCTTAAGTAAGTACACACACACACACACACACACACACACACACACACACACACACACATATAAATACTCACAAATGTGCACAAAAAGCAATTTGCATTTATACTAGCACACACACACACACACACACGTACAGTGTATCTTTAGACGTGCCGTCAGCAGCGAGCCGGAGTCCAGCTGCGAGGTGCCCTGAAAATTGTCGGTGATTACCGCGGCTTCACGAAATTCAGTGGAGGAGAGAGAAAAGGTGAGAATGGGGGAGGAGGAGGGGGGAGGTGGGGAGGAGGGAAGGGGGGAGAGAAAAGGGAAGGCAATCAATACATTCCGAGCAAAGCGTCGAAAGAAACTGACTTTGGAATCCATTTCTCTTCATCCGTCAGGCCGGGCCGCGCTGCACATGGAATCAGAGGTATTTGATGATGGATGAGATTTCTGAGACGCCTCTTTTTTTTCCCCCGTGTTCTCGGCCCTGAGAATATTCCACAAAAGGGAGGATGAAGGGGAATCCGATCAATAACCGTTTAAAAGCCCATTTATTTCCTCACAAATGAATGGACCCCGAGCAGAAAGATTGTCGAGGCGGTGTTTGCATTGTGCGTGCTCAGCGTGATATGACTTACCTTTATGATTAGTTAAGTCGTATCAATCTTCTCATCAAACTTATTAAATGAACTAATCTCTTTTAAAATGAAAAAAAGAAATACCAGGCAGAGCTTTTACCCTCTGAGCTCAGCGTGGGAAAAGCGGAACGGTTGAAATACTGAAAAGCAGATGTTTTAATCAAAGTCAAATCACATTTTCATTTCAATTTACACCTTTTGCCACGACAGTGCAGCAAATGTGATGCCTGAAGGAATCCCCCACCTTCCTGTCATCCTCTCCCCCCCTCTCGTCCTAACGACACACTTTTCAGACGCTTCCTAATGAGAGAGCTTAAAGGGAAGGTAGAGGGAACTCCTCCATGTGAAGGGGCAAACCTCAGCTTGGCTTTAACCATGTGGCACACTGTCATTTATGCTAATGTAGGAAAAAACAGCAAAGAGAGGCCATTAATTCACACTTTTTGCTGGTTCTTTCTTTTTTTCACACTCTGCACATTTTTCCTGCTTTCTCTGTGTCTTTGTCCTTGTAGCGCTGATTCTTTATGCGTCGTTCTCCATCTCTCTCTGTTGCGTACGTGGTCACATGATCCAACTATAGGTTCTCGTGCACACCGCCTCCTCAGCCTCCGAACCTCGCTTTGACTGTCATGTTTCTTCTTCTTCTTCCTTCTTTGGGCGACAAGCAGAGATAGACTCATGATCCGCCGGTCCTACCTGTGTGATGTGTGTGTGTGTGTGTGTGTGTGTTCTCTGCAGCCCGGCGCCTGAGGCGGGGGCGGAGGGGGCTGAGTCGTCTGAAACTGGGTATTGATCCGACACACACACACACACACACACACACACACACAAACACACACACACACACACACACATAAAACGCGCCCACTGTGAGCTCTGCTTTGCTGAAGGGAATGCCGGCTGACCTGAGAACAGATCAGACACTGATTCAGCCCCCTTCAGACATGAACACGCCTTTGATTTTCTGCACTGTGTGTGTGTGTGTGTGTGTGTGTGTGTGCACACAACGTGGGCAACTATCAATCCGCTGACCTTTTCTGCTTGGAAAACGGTAGCCTCGAGAAATATCTGCTAGACTAGCTGATCCGGCGACTAACTACATGGTCGATAAAGAGCCCCGATGTGATTTATAATAATAATAGTCGCCGTTAATTACAGATATTTGAGAAAGAGGCGAAAACTCAATAACAGTTTGTCCATTCAAAGTGACACAAAGTCAATATTATGCAAAGGTACAATCGGGACATAGTTTCTCTGAAGGCAAACTAATTAGAGGCCCGTGGTACAGTATGAACCCTGTTCCTTTGTTAGTCAGCTCCTTTGCACATCCAGCATGGAGCAAAATAAAAAAAACATAAAGAAATCATTAATTTGGAGTTTCTCTTCTTTCTGCCACCTGATGAATTCATCAATGAACGTCATTTTTCTTATGTTTCTGTCCTGTTTTGTTGATCTCGTAGTCATTTTAAGCCACTAACGTCCTAAACGCATGTTGTTGATTGGCTACATGTTTTGTTTTCTTCAAGCTGTTTAAGTCTGTGACCTTTTATGCTGCGTGTTACCATGGGAACGTAATTGAGGATGCAGTCTAGCTGTATAGGAGACAGGGGTTTGTATAATTCACATGGAGGTTCAAATCAAAGGTGTATAAACATGTCAAAAAATAAAATCCTGTCTGCTGTGTATTAAAGTGGCCTTTTAACCACCAAACACCAAACAGGATCTCATGCAGACCAGATAATTATCACTTGTTTTGTCTCCTTCCGAACACAATATCTCTTGGTCTCAACACAGCAAGCGTTGCCAGAAAAAAAGCTATATTTATAGGATTTATTTACATAATGTTTATTTTGTGATTTACTCCGTTGGGACATTAGTTTGCTTGCGACTACAAAATAATGTCATTGTGCTTTTCAAGAAAAGAAGCCAAATCATGACAATTTGTCCTCGCCGTGCTAATTATGTTGACTTCACCATTTGATGAATGGTCTGGTTTCTCTGCCTCCTTCTCCTCCGGCCCGGCTCGACCTCGGACCACACTCCTCCACCACACGCTCCATTTGCAAAACCATCTTTAAAAAAACCCTCAACTGCTCATTATGAGCTGACAACAGTGTTCCATAAATCAGCAGACGACTAATGAATTCCCGCACTCTGTGTGTTTTGCGTGAAAGTGGGAAACGGAGAAAGCACTCTTGCTTTTTTCTTAAGACTCCTCCTGTATTTCCATTTGTTGGAGAACGACGAGGGATGAACGATCTGTGTCTGGAAATAAGGGAATTAATCTGATTTGGATTGAAGAAAAGGCTCAATATTGAAGGTTTAACAGCATTAAACAGGATTGAACACCTCAATGAACATTTACTTGAACTGACTATTAATAATATGAATACTATTTTCATGAAGACATCATAATGGTCAGATAATTTCCTTTGTGAGAGGGGAAGCAACATGAAGTCAGATGAAGAAAAATGAGGAGTCAAGTGTTGCATTTAACCCTTATTGCCAAATAAAGAAGTCATCAGGAAGAGCTCTGGCCAAAATAACCCCCCCAAAAAGCGACCTCATTATAAATGAAACGCTGACTAAACCACCCAGACACAATCCTGAACTATCAACACAAAAAAAACACAGGAGGAAAGGGATGTAACAATTACTGGCAGCTCTCCTCTACGGGGCTTTTTTGGCAAGAAAGTTGGAAAAAGCAGGTAAATCTAACAACAGCATTAGGATTTCAATTCGACAGGGTTCCCAAAGAGCTATGGATTAAATCCCTACAGCACAGCTCAGCAGTACACAAACACGACAGGCAAAGCAGAATTAGAAACCTGGAGGAGCAGCGACAGTCTTTGACTGCCCAAGTATGGAAACCATTTGAAGAAGGATTCACATCACATACTGTACTTTCCAGTTTGGGTTAATGCATACTGCAGCGTGCGAAGGGGGTCGATGGTTATTGTGTGCCTATGCTAATGGTGGTGGTGGTGGTGGTGGTGGTGGGGCATAAAAATAGAGCTGTTAGAGTGCAAAGGCATCTCGTACGATGATTTATTCAGATTAGATAGGAGTACACAGGGGCCATGCAGGCCGGAGCCAACATGCCACCGGTCTCTCTCTTTATGCTGCCTGTACAGAGATATACGTGATTGTTTTCCTCCGACGGTATTCATCAAACACACACAGGAGCCCTGTTTGTCTTTCTCTGCTGCACACAAAGGGCAGTCCTTATTTTCAATTCTCTAGGTCGTCTCGCCGTCTCTTATGAATGAATGAAGCTCGTGACAATTTCTGCAAATGCCACGTGTCGGATGTTGGACCGCCGATATTTCCTATTTTAATGAATGCAACTATTCAAACAAGTGCTGCAGCTCCATTGCTGTGTTTTTTGTCTCTATCTTTCTATTTGTCTTTCTGGATTTGACTTCTCAGCTGTCTCTCCTCCTGCTCTAACTTTCTATTTCTCTTCTTAATTCACCCTTTTTTTAAAACTCTCTTACTAAAAAACCTTGCCCCTCTCTCTCTCTCTCTCTCTCTCTCTCTCTCTCTCTCTCTCTCCAGCTCTTGACATGAGTGAAGAGGTCCGCTGAGATAAAACACAATGTCAGAGCATGCCTCAGCTCTCTCCGCTGAGTGGGAAAATTGACTGGGATTGTCTGTGGCAGTCCCCATTCGCAGCAGTCTGTGGCCCGTGATGCTTAAAGTGCTGCGCTAATTAGTTTTCTCTCCCTCCCTCCACCAGACACACACACACACACACACACACACACACACACACACACACACACACACACACACACACACACACACACACACACACACACACACACACAGCCTCCCTCTTTTGTGCTGCCTTCGCCACATCCTATCTATTATGTAAGAGCGCGTGGACGCCGCCAATGCACCTTCTCTTTTTTTTTTCCCTGCGTGGCTTCGCATGTCACCCGGGCGACGTCTCTTTCTATATTTGCCGGAGCAGCACATGGAGGCAGCGGCACAACGAGATAGCATATGACAGGGTACAGTTCTCGTTGGAGGGGGATTCAAAGTGAAAGCGGGAAGCCAACCTGCCATTGGTTCACCCCCCCCCCCCCTGATGGTGACCCAAATAGTGGCTGGGGGTTTGCATGGCAGCGGTATTAGATTGTCATTGAGGAGATGATGAAGCTTCATGATAGTCACACATGCGGTGAATGAGAATTCCAAAGAATCCATCTTCCATTTTAGTGACGTACGTCCGAGTGAAACAGGACAGGCAGGCGGGAGAAGACGTCGGGAATATTTATTTCTTCGTTTAGAGGATTAGCTCCCGACTTTCTCTAGCGCTGTGCGGTCCAGATTGATGGATGGACGTCATGAAATTATTGGTTGAAATTGGTTGTACTAGTTGATGTAAGCATTTTGTCTTCCAGAAAGAAAAAAAACATTGGATTTTGATATAAAAATACAAAGAAATACCTTTTTTGAATATATATGTTGGGCATATATTGTCAAATAGGTGCATAATATGACTGGAGATGCGATTTAAAAAGGGTTAAACATGCTTTTTGAACTGCCCCCATCCAACTGGCTCGCCCCCCCCATCCAATTATCTTCTCTTTATGAATTTTATTTGATTGTATTCTTTAACATTATTCATTCTAATGAACACAATTGCAAACATGCAAGGATTTCAGGTCCCAGCTGTATTGTTGCCTTATCAATACATTAGAGTAACTTTGGTCAAATGATCTTTGTTACTGTGAAATGTACTTTTTTTAAATTCAAAGCTCACAAACACACTACACTGCCTCCTTAAACAGTAAGAATCTGTGCTATTAGAGGGCCTGTTTGTTGTTAGCAGCATTTTAGCAAGAAGTGAGAGCTTCAGTCTCAGCTGTCACTTACACCGTGCCCTCGTTAGCAGAGATGCTATTGGCTGCAGTAACTGTCGGACAACTCAAACCTGTTAATGAATGTGTGGCATCTGTTTCTGGTTTCATGAAGGAGTTCTGCCATAGACTGACGCTGGTGTGAAGAGGGAAATAAGGTGCTTTATCGGTTTGGAAACGTTGTTTTCGCCGTTTTCGGAGCAGATCTGACCACTAGAGGGAACAGAATTAAAATGTTAAAGGACTCTCACCGAATCGTATTCACTGTGGGAATTTGGCAAATAATAGATGAAATGTCACCCATGTTGTGCTGCAAATTGAGGCTCAATCGGTGTCTTGTTTTGCTCAGGCTTAAAATCCCATTAAGTGTGATGAATTTAGACAAATTACTGTTGTAACTGAGACACTAAAGGACCACTGCGTGCTGGCAGTCATCCACTTCAATTGAAACACATGCGGGATAAAACAAGAGAACTACTCAGATTTTCCACTTTACTTTACTAGCAGCTGCAACCTTTTGGGATCTTTGAGTAAATTGTAGAGTAAACATTTTTCATGTTGACAGTACATGTGATGACCCTATTTCCACAAAAAAAATGACATAAACATCTAATTAGCATTTGCAAATTCTGTATGTTTAGAAGGAAACATGATGTAACCTTCCAAGGATCTGTCGGCATTTTAGTACCAGTAACAGAATGGAAAACCTCCGGGGCAGAGAAAGGAAGCAAACCTGGAAGTGCCAAAAAAATTAAATTCCTTTAATTTTGTGCTAAAATAAGATTTATCTAAAGTGGGTTGGAAAAACAAAGATGTCTGACTAGCACGTTAGCACCATGCCTAATGAGAACGGCCCAGGCGTCTTTGCTTTATCATTGTAGGGTAAAAACATGTCTTGTAAGAATCCCATTGTTGTATTAACGGCGACTTTAGCTCCACCTACGTGACTCGTCACATAATCTCTCATGAAAACATCCAATTCAATTAATAATAGGCCAACGCCGGCCATCCACGAGGTAACAGAACTGCCAATACTGCATTTCCCCTTTACACATGCTGTCGACTGAAAGCATTTCCCTACTGTAATCACACCCAAACCTCCAAAGAGCAATCTGACACATTTTCCTAACACCCTCCTCTCTCTCTCTCTCTCCCTGCACACACACTTGCCGCTGCGTCAAAGCACTCTGCGTGAACAGGCAGATTGCTGCGAGAGCTAATGAATTGTGCTGTCAGAGAAGTAACAGATTTATTTACATCTCCAAATGAATATCTCTTCCAGCCAATGGCGGGGGAGCTGAGCTGGTGGGGTTTTTACGCTATGGGGGCTGCTAACGGCTCAGGCACAACAACAACAACAACAAAATAGAAATGAGAGAAAACGAAACGTGGACAAACATCCAGGAAACGGCACGGGGGAGGTCGGACGGCGTGTCGGTACGCTGCAACACTGGAAATTGGAAAGAAAATAAAATAGCCGGAGGCCGGGGAGAAGCAAGTTGAAGGGTATTAGTTGAAAATCCACTTTAAGAGGTGTTGTGCTGCAGAAACGTACACGTTGCCTCGGAGGCAGGTAGACGGAGCACATATCCGGCTTATCTGGCCTAGTTAATGGCGGGGAGGGGAAATCGCATGGAAAGAAGCACTGCTTGTATCGACGAGGTAACTTCTGTTTGGACGGAGGACGGCTTGATATGAATGCAGAAACACAGAATGATTCCAGGGAGGGAGGGAGGGACGGGCGGTCGTGATTGGGTGGGTGGGCTCAGGCCTGTCACGAGGGTTCAGGTCATACAAACACACAGACCCTTTAGGTTAGTTTTCAGTGCAGTTCTGTGTCAAATGAAAGAGTAGTGTATTTTAAGGTATCTGAAGAAGATGGAGCCCGTTAAAACGGATGGTGTGCACGCTTCTCGCGGTGTTCTGTTGTCGGTTTAATCGGAGGAAGGTGCAGCTCGCTGCTCATCAGGGTGCAATGTAGCATGGTGTAGAATTAAACCCTTACAACACAGCGAGAGTGGTGATGGAGAGGGCAGGGAAGGACGGGCCTCCGGTGGGTTGTGTGTGTCTGTGTGTGTTTGTGTGTGTGTGTGTGTGTGTGTTTGTGTGTGTGTGTGTGTGCGCGGGCATTCTTGGATGTTATCAGTCATGTCGGCTGCTGGCCACAGATGAGGTCATTAGGCCCTTTAGCAAGGCAGATTTTTTCCCCGCTGTCCACCTCTGTTAATAAATCTCCCAAGATGCTTGCATGTTGCGGTCAGTTGTGTGTGTGTGTGTGTGTGACTTTTTGTGTGCCGTTTGTGTAATGTGTGTGTATGTCTGTTTGTGTGTGTCTGGGGAATCCCTCTGTGTGTGTGTGTGTGTGTGTGTGTGTTCAACTTTGTCTGTTTGAATTTCGATGAAGCAGCCTGGGGATTCAGTGCGGCCAGTTCTGTCTCACCATAGTGGTGTGTGTGTGTGTGCGTGCATGCGTGTGTGTGCATGTGTGTGTGTGTCTGTGTGTGTGTGAGTGTGTGTGTGTGTGTGTGTCGGTCTAAACCAGCATGCATTGTTTGCAAATGCCATAAAACACTCAGTAGGCATCTATGGAGCGAACAAATTACCATCAGGTTATTTATTGTTAGCTGTGGTGGTGCATTCCTAATTGGTTGTGTTTCCAAGAATGTGCTGGTTATAAAAACCAGACTGAGTGTGTTCTGAATTCAACTATTCCTGCGTCTTTTACTGAGAGCAAATACACTCATAAAATAAAAAAAAGATCAAATAAAATAAAAAGGGAGGGAGGAAGAATGAAAGGCTGCACAAAGAAGGTAAAATGCATCCTAACAACGTTCTGTCCCTCTTTGTATGTCACCTTGTCTCTATTCTCCTCCCTCTTACGTTTTAGGCTTCAGTCTTTCACCCCGTCTCCCTCCCTTCATAGCTTCCATCAGGGAGTCTCTTTTCTCCCGACAACTTATTCAGAGGAGTGTTTTGTTAAAATAACGTCTTTGTGTGATGCAGCGCTCCATCGTGCTTTTGGACCAAAATGCTCCATTCCCTTTTTAAACGGGTAGCCAGACATCAAAGAGTCAATAATAACTGTAGGTGTGAGAGAGGGAGGCGAGAGATGGAGAAAGAGAGGGGTAGTGAGTGTGGAAAGAGATTAGTGCATTCAAGTTGACGGGAAGAAAGGAAGAAAATGAAGGTTTTTTGTGTTGTTTGTTTTTGAGAGAGGGAGAGAGAGAGAGAGAGAGAGAGCTAAATTCCCATTAAAGACTGTCTGATGTCTTTTTTCAGCTAGTTTCGAGATTCACTTGAAATTGCTTGAAAGTGCCTCTTTAATTTGAAAAAAACAAAACAAAGAATGTCCCGAGGCTGCATCCGAAAGAGAAGAAATGTATCTCGTTTTCACATGAAAATGTTTTCAAAACTGCAATGTGAAACGAAGAAACTCCTCAAGATTACCATATTATTGCAGCGTGGCTTATAGACAGTCTGTCCCCTGACAGAGGCACACAGGGAAAAATGCTAACTCCAAATGAGACTGTAATCCTTCGACGCTAGAGAGGAGGGCGAGAGACGCGTTAATGCTCGGGGAGAGAAAGCGGCGACAAACTCTCCAACTCAAACGGTTGGTTGCACGGTGGCTCATTAACGGTGACACCTCTCCAGGATCACCCATTTTAATTGGATTCAAAGTCTTGTATGAAAACAGAATTGTGTTTGAACCAAACCATTTGAGATGCATTCAAGTGCACGTGAAGGTGATGTGCTTTCTGGTGTTGCTGGCTGCTCACGTGTCACTCTGTCTGTCTAATGAGGTGTAGGCCTGTGTGTGTGTGTGTGTGTGTGTGTGTGTGTGTGTGTGTGTGTGTGTGTGTGTGTGTGTGTGTGTGTGTGTGTGTGTGTGTCTACATCAGTTGTTTACCAGCAGATGCTGTCTTTGGTGCAAGTTCAGCACCAAGGCCAGCGACTGCTAAGCGATAGAAGGGGACGAGACGTGTCCATTTCATTATGTGTTTTTGTAGTTTTAATGAGTCCTCCATTATGCATTAGCTGCAATGTACCAGCTCATGAGAGATCTAAAACTAAATGAATGATAGTGACTGAGTGGGAGCAGAGGAAGTCAACTTGCCAATGAAAGTAAAAGCCCCACGATTTGCTTTGATTTTTTTACCACAATTTATTATTTTATTTTACAGAGCTTTACAAGCGCAACGACGTCGATGGGGCAAGATGTTCCATGCATCAACAACAAAATCTATGGCTGAATAATTTGAAGTGCTTTACTTGCCACCCACCTTAATAATACAGTAATAATACATCTGTATACATCTGAATCGCCATGTGTGAATTGGGAAATGTAGTTTGTAGTAACAAACACACAGAATTCGCAATCCAGCTCTGCAATTCTTCACTGGTCAAGAGCATTTAGCATTTCAGCTTTTGGTTTTTGGGCCTGTTTCGTTACACTCTGACTGCACGGCAAACTGGCAAAGTTAGCGATTAGCTCGTGAACATTTAGCTGCTAATCAGTTGGAGTTGGAGTGCAAACATTTGTCATTCGGCCGGAATCATGACTCCAAATTAATGCTAATTGTTTGCTTGTTTGCACAACTAATCCAAATTCACATGACTGACCAATTGCAACCATCTTAACGTTACTGAGGATGGCGGAGAATCGATAATAGGACATTTAAATTGTATAGCATTTTAAAAGGTAGTCAAAGGCATCTATATGGTAGAAAAAGGCGACAGAAATAATGACAGCAATAACAATAAAAAACATTATGACAAAAGCCATTTAAATGAATTATTAAAACAATGATGTTTTGAAGGCACATCTAAATAGGTGCATGTAGAGGGTGAAGTGGAGGGGACCGAGCACCGAACCTTGGGGAACACCTTGAGGCTGAGTAGGATAAAAGTGTTGCTTACTTTAATTTAAGTCAAAGTAAAGACACAGTCTTGACAACTTTCTTTTGTCTCAAAGATACAAAGCTACCAGTATTGAGTAGGAAGTCATCGGGTTCATTATCACCTCTAATGACCCACACCTCTGTGCTATTCATCAGCATTTATTTAGGAGCCTGCAAAAAAGAGTATAAGGACAGTCAGAGGTGAGCATCTGTTCACACACTACTTGTGTTTCTCTGCAAAATAGTCCCCCGTGGATGCATAAAGACCACCAAGATGACTGCACTGCTGGCACTCGGCACCCTTGCTCCGGTGCACCAGACCTCTAAGGCTCCTAAAGCATTTCTCATGCTGCTGGAATGTATGCACTTTTATTTTCCTTTCAGTCGATAGCACCACACCAGCAAGGATTAGAGTCACCCTGCCGGGGTTCGCCCACACCACAACCAGATAAAGCATTGATCGTGATCCTCAGTTTTGAATAGAGAAAACGCAGATTAATGACCTCTCCTGCTGTACGTCCAAACACCCAAAACAAAAGCCAGCTAAAGTTTATACAATTACAAATGCAGAAGATGGATAAACTCAGTTTTCCCTTGTCTATCCATCACACTGCTGCTGATAAAAGTTTAATTAGGCAGATGTTCCTGTGATAAGAAGAAGTCGTTTGATGAAATCACTGGATTTTACACTGTCCTAATTCATACTGTAAACTTACAGTACACAGTGTGGACTATATACTACAATAAGTATACAAATATATTGTTTTCTGGCAGCTCTGAGTCTGAGCCACTATTTTGTGTATTATCTCCTGCCATTAACCTGAAAAATGGCCTCCCACACAAACCAAACTGCAAAGCACACAGACCATGAATCAGATCAGATTTACAATACACACCTAACGAGCTGAATGGAGACAATGATGCATGCTGGGAGCAACGCGACTCCCTCTCCACGCAGCAACACCCTGAATCCCAGTCCATCGGAAACATATATTCAAAAGTGCGTACTATACGCTTCGGGACAGTGACAAATTTCCTATTGATTCGTCTTTGTACTCACGAACAATTTGTTAAAAATGAAACAATAACTGAGGATAAAGTGCTGAATTTCAGCCTGAGCGGTGCTGGAGGTAATTCAGATGATAGTGTTATGAATTCTTTTTTAAATCGTGTGATATAAACAGTCTAAATATCAGCGCTTTAACCTCAAAAGTCATTGTAAAATCCAATGTGCTGGAGTTTATTAAGGCGGCATCAGTTCAGTCAGTTTCTTGAAAACTAGCCAGCACGGTCTCTCCCAATGGACTCCCTTCAAAGCACGCTTAAAAGTGCACATCAGCCCATTTCATTTCCTCACTGAGGTAAAAGGTTGCACAAGTGTTTTTGAAGCATTAGCGGCAAAACCTTTTTGATTCAGAGGCTGGCACAGACAAAATAAAAACACCATTCAGTGATGGACTTCTTTTCTGGACTGCTGGAGAGGCTCTTGTCAAGATTATTTCCAATCATGGCGGAGCATTTATTATCGGAGACCTCTTATCTCTCCCTCACTGTCAGATAATGACAGTGCTGGAGAAACAACGAGTGACCTTCATCCAGACCCTTCACCGGCGAGGGTCTGGCAACAGTTGTGTGTGCGTTCACGCCATTTCACGTCGTGTCACACGGATAAACAACGGTTGTAATGTGGAGGAAATCAGTGTTTACTGCAAACATAGCATGTCCCTTCCCAGCTTTATTACCTCTTTTTCACTCCTTTTTTCTTTCCCCTCTCATCTCCTGTTTTTTTGACAATTCTCAGAGTTAGATTAACTGCTTCCATTCATTAACAAATCCAATATTTTAAGCTGAGTGGATTCCCATTATTTTTCTCCCAAAGACTGAACTCCGCCATGCATTCATTTAATTCCCCCATGTATGAAATAATATCCTGCCTAGCACAGCCAAGCCATTAAGGCTAGTTTTGCAGTGGCACGATAAGTGGATGTATGAGGATTAAATGATTTCAGCAGCCTTCCTCCCACTCCCTCATTAAGGGTCTCCCCTCCCCCCCCTCTCCGACACAATCACACCCACGACCTTTCCACGACGGCGTTCGATTGGGATTGTCTGTGGATTCTCCAAATCAAAAGTGGAAAAAAGGGAAGAGGACAAAGAGCATTGTGTTCCCCTTAAAGCTTTCAACATGGGGCTTATTCCTTTTGTCCTAAATGACCGTTGGGCACAATAACATTTGACTTTTATTTACTCACCGATACCATTGTGGAGATCTTGGCAAGGAGCTTTCCAAAAAACATCCTTCTAACAACAATCATGTCAAACAAAGGTGAAATAGTTTGAATTTCACAGGAAATCCTTGTAGATTCTGCAGCTAAATGGATATGAAAGCATAGGAAAAAAACTGTAATATATGTCGTATCCAGACATGTATAATATGGAGGTTTTGGGTACTGATATCACTGTTAACAATATTCTGATTTTTAGCCTTTAATGACCATCTACGGAGCACAGACAGACGGGAAACATGGGAGAGAGAGAAGTACAACATGCAACACAGATTCCTGGCAGCTAGTCTATTATAATTGCTTCTGTAATAATAATTAGAAAACTACTTCACACATATCGTTAGCATTTCCGTATGTCACCCAGTTGGAGAATTACTAAAATATCCTTTTAATACTCATAAAGAACCTACGAGCTTTCACTTTTTGTTATGAATAAACTGGCTCGGTGAGTTGCCAACTGGAGCTCCACGCGTCCCCGACTCCCCCTTCTCGCTCACGGATTTGTTATTAACCTTTAGCGCGATTAAAACATTCAATCTCACGAGTCTAAAGGCAAAGTGAAGCGAACGCCGAGGATCCGTCTCTCAGAGATGCTGATTCACTCCTCCGGGACTCCAAGCACAGAAGTAGGCATTTTGTAACTCCCATTGATTTTTTTTAAGGGTCGTTTATTCCACCGACTCCGAGAATGATTTACATTATCTCCTCAATTAGCAAATGAGGGTAAAATCTGCTGCATTTTCCTCATCGCCCATCTTTCCTTGACATCTCTCCCCTGAGTTAATGTTTATGCAGCGCTTGGCTACCGTGTTTTTTTCCTCCCCTCAGTTTTATTTGTTTTTAATCACTATCGATTTTATTTTTGCCTATTAGCTTGGGCTTATATTCATAGGATCAGCAGAGTGGATTTTTCCCCTCAATGAGATGCTCATACATCAGTGTCAGACCGGCAGCCATTTTCTAACTGGCCTCTGAATGGGGAAAAATAAATAATGAGCTGTCTGTTGAGGCCTTTCCTGAGTGAGCGAGAGAGTTGCACCCATCAATAGGTCTTCTCCCACCAACGAGCAACGCACTCCCGGTGGACACTTTCTGAAAAATGCTCACCCACATTAAACGTAGATCTTCTCTTAAAGTTCTCCTTTTGCAGACATCAATCCTCCGATGTCACGAACAAACTGATGAATAACTGCAGCAATCCAAACAGCTTTAACACTGGAACCTCGCTACGTCACTTCAGGTGGTGCACACTTTTGTAACTTTCTGCAGGTGCCAACTGCAGCAAAGTTAGACTTAGTGCATGTGAATGTGTTTCACTTGGTGGTCCAACCAGGTAATGTAAAGGGGAATAATGGCGACCGAACAACCTGTTCTACAAACTTTTATTTCAATATTACAGTCAAGAAATGCATGATTTTGACTGACCACCAGACGGCTGATGGAGCCTAAAAACAGAGCTAAAAGGAGCTAAATACTGGCCATTTGTAAGGTGGCTCCAAATACATGCTAACACTGCTCCGTGCTCTGTTAGCACCAGCCGCGGGCTCAGACATCTCCATGTTGAGAACTGTTGAGAGGCAATTGAAAATGCTTCAAATTTCACATTATGCATCTTTAAATGACGTTTGCTCACGAAATCGACACATAAACTTACACCTTAAAGTTAATGCATATTTAAGAGATTTCATGTGCATTAAAGAAGCACTCAAATGTGTTTTTTTGCTGCTGAGCTGAGGTACAATAAACAGTCAACCCTCTAGTGTTTACTGTTGTCTCCTGATCCGTCTGTTCCATAGAATAAAAATACAATTTTACGTAGGCCTACTACTGATATGAACTGTTGAAACCGCTGTTTTGGTCCTCACACTTTTGTTGCAGCTGAACACAATGCAGTTCCTTGTGTGTGTGTGTGTGTGTGTGTGTGTGTGTGTGTCTAACTGCATATCACCGTCTAAAGAGATGCACGTTGACGGGTGGAGAGAATATGTGAGAGATGGAGGAAAAAAGATTTACAGGTAAAACGTATTCTCCATTTTCCAGAGAAATGTTTAAATATTGATAACATCAAAGTTAATTGTCAACTTCAGAAAGAAACAATGAAATTCTCTTTAGTAAACAAACTAACGATAGGTGAAGGAGTGGGTGCTAACAGCTCCAATGCAGGCTATGGAAGTCCCCTCTTTGATAGGTAGACGTCGCTGAAGGATCCAAGTCCACTCTTTGTCTTTTCTTTAAAAAATTTAAAAGAACACATTTGAAGTAATATTATGGTAAAAGACCTAAAATAAGCTATACTATTCTATTTTTGTTTCTTCAAAATGACCAGAAACAGGAGTCCCCTCTTAGATGGTGGAGCCCGATAGTTCCCTGTTGGCCCTGTTTACATGTATGTGTGTGTGTGTCTAACTGCATATCACCGTCTAAAGAGATGAAGGTTGACGGGTGGAGAGAATATGTGAGAAATGGAGGAAAAAAGCAGGTGTGAGGACGCTGTGGGAGGACAGGACGTCAACACAAGGTTGTTTACACAGAAGAGGTATTGCACCATATTCTGCAATTTTTTCCGCTGATGTTTGACTTTCATGGATTCTGTTCTCCAAACCTATTTTTTCACACTTTGCTGACAGTTAGCTAATTTCTTAAACGGCAAAAAACATGAAATAAAAATGAATATATTCCACAATAGATCTTGAGCATGGAGTAAGAGTGATGCAATAGTCAGGGGTGTTTTTGTGAAATATTCATGGCTTTCAGTGGCTCCCCTGGTTCTCCACTGTGCCTGACTAGTTGAGAAATGTCAAATTACGCCGTGCCAGGGCAAGGTTAGACATCCCTGACTTGTCAGGATAACTGGACCCGTTCACTAATGAGCAGCCGGAGCCCGGCCGACTACATCGTCTCCTCCGCCTGGAAGACTGGATGTCTTCACTCACTCGGCAGCCTCTCTTTATTATGCTCCGGTATTCATAAGAATGGCCCTGAAAGCGCAGAAGAAAACGTCCAGTTCGGCCTCTGGAGAACATTGGATACCTTATTAGCGCCGTAAAAGTCAGCCGGGCAGAATTCCACGAGAAATCGAAAGGTGGCAAAGTTGGATAAGAATGACAAAGCATCTGTCTGTCAACCTCTCCCTCTAAGATTTTTTTACGGGTGCGACCAGAAATGGCTTCATTATGTGAGCGCCTCGCAGAACATTGACTTTCCAGCATTTCTCTCTTGGGCATCTATTGGCTTCTGTGTTTGAAAGACGGTTGATTGATTATGCTGATGTTATGAGTCACAGAAGGATTTGTGCCTCTGGTCTGTGTTGCCACTGTCTCCGGCTGAATTTACCTGCGTGCTTCCAGTCTGTCTGACCTGTCACTATCGATCCGTCTGTTATAGCTCCTCGCTGCTGGGAGGGACGTTTATTGCGTTGCATGAATTCTGGTTTTCTCATTGTGATTTACAGAGGATGGAGGGGAAAAACCAGGATTGAAGCATTGATAGCTTGATAATACAAGAAAATAAGGTTTGAGGCGGAATGCGAATGTCAGTCTGTTCGGTCAATACACCACTTTGGATTACATTTTGGAAGGGCATTCATGGTCACAAGACGATGAATCCTCCTGACTTTGGTGATCCCCTGACCTTTACTGTAGTGGAAGCAGCAGGTCAACGCTTTCACTTATTATGAATGCAGGTATTAGCATGCTAACACACTTAACTAGGTCGGTTAGCATGGGAAATATTACAAGCTCGGCATGTTAGCATTGTCATGAGCATGTTAGCATGCTAATGCATCGACGCCGCTCTCATGTCTGTACAGCAGCTGGTTAGCTTAGCTTAGCAAAAGGGCTTTAAATGCCTAGCCTGACTATTCAAACAACAACAGAAATCTCTCTCATTTATAAAGAAAAATCGGTTCAATTGGCTTAAGCTTGATTGCCATTTTGCAGTGGATGTATTGCATCATTTCCTGTTAGTATAAAACAGTCTAGGTTGAAACTGAATACAGGTCCAATGAATGGGGACTAGCCTTTGTCTTGTGTGACATTATCTTTGGAAGGTCTCCTCTTGTGCATTTAAGGCATCATTCAGACTCCAGTCAGAAGAAACCGTAGATGCATATTTGTCCTCCACACAGAGCTGCCACCACCAATGTCATCACTCCTGTCTGTGTACCAAGTTGCTGTCGAGAAGCTATGTGAGAGTGAGTCATGGTGGGTGCTGTCATGTCCCCCCACCCTCCCATGTAAACTCTATAGATGTCATATAAAAGACACACACACACACACACACACACACACACACACACACACACACACACACACACACACACACACACACACACACACACACACACATGTCAGAGCTACACAAGGAAAGCCCCATGACATCAAGCAGGGTACGCTGTTGGCTCCTGACAGGAGAATATTAATAATACCTTTATTGAATTTCACATTTCTATTTTAAGATTCCATCCTGAATTTGCCGGGTGCAATTCATTTATTAAAAAAAAGGGAAATTCCTAACACAAACGACGATTAAAATTGCATTTGACTCGGTTTAACCACCAGGCTACTTCCTGTCTACATTAACATGGTGATGTGTTAGTGTGTTTCTGAGTGAGCGTCGTGTTTACAGCTGGAAAGTCTGTGTTTTAACAACACTGATTCCGTCTCCGTGACATCACATTTAAATGGAACGTTTAACTCCCTCTTCTTGCGCCGTCATTTCAGCACTTACGGAGCGTACCCACCAAACGCGATGAACGCGATTGAAACGCGCGACAAATGAAATCGCGTCGCGCTAGACGCTCCAGTTTTGACGCCGGTCCAATATGCCAAAAAACGCCTCATCGCGGCATCGCGTCATCGCGTCGAGCTCGCCCAAACAACAACATTTTTTCCGCCATTTAATTCTCTCGTCGATCATGGCTGAGATAACCACCATCGCTGCACTGTATCTACTCTGGAGAAGTTCCCAGCTTCGTCTGCGGGCTAGGCGCCGACGTCGGTTCTGGGTGCATGCTACCCTACGGAGGCGGCGTGAGCTCGCCGAGTTCCACCGTCTCCTGCAGGAGCTGCGCCTGGACGACGGCCGGTTCCAGCGGTACTTCAGGCTGACTGTTGCCCAGTTTGAAGACCTGCTAACCAGGGTACAGGACCGGGAGGTTTAGCTGCTGCTCTGCCCAGAACTGGTGCTTCATAGCCGGCCATAAGCCCCAGTGATAAACAATCGCAAAAAAAAAGATCTCTGTGTGTGAAAGAGCTGGGATTGATATGTATGTATGTGTGTGTGTGTGTGTGTGCGCGCGTGCGTGCGCCCCCCAACTTTGATTATGGGCAATATATAATATAATATAATATATAAATATTGTGGCAAAAAGCGAGGGAACACCAGGACGTCCGTACGTCAGCACGTCGGTGACGATCTCAACGCTGATAGGCTGTCGCGGCGCGTCTTCACGCGAATTCGCCGCAAAAGTTCAATTATTTCAACTCGAGCGATGGCGCGATGAAGCGATGGCGCGATGAAGCGATGAAGCGATTTTTCGCGTCCATCGCGTCCATCGCGCCGCGCTATCGCGTCCATCGCGTCGCCCGGCGCGATGAAGCGTCTAATCGCGTCTTTGCATTGACTTTACATGTAATCTTGTCGCGCGATGAAGTTTCATCGCGTTTGGTGGGTACGCCCTGTTAGACACACCCGGTCCCACTCGCACATGCACAGCCCATCCACGTAAACCCCGAGAGCAGCAGCATGAAACCTGTTAATTGTCAGTGCGAAATGCAACCCGCTATTGTTATCTTGGTCGCGGCGGGGCATAAATATTAATATATCATAAAGAGCCGTAAAAAGCTCGCCTAGCCTCATTTGGATCCATATATATGCAGCTGTTCGTGTCTGTCGGGGAGAAAGCGGCCATCATTTATTGAAGGACGGGAGTGGGGGTTAAAATAGGCTGCCACAAAAGGAGCCCCGGCATAGAAGACAGGAAATGACTCGCTCGCCAAAAAGAAAGGGGAGACAGCTGTGAAGGAGGAGGATGCTGGGAAAATGGAGCTGACAGGGTTGTCCAGGGGCCCGAAAAAAAAAATCTAAATGTTTGATCCAGAGTGTAAGTGGAGAGCGGATGAGGGGGAAAAGCATCTGCTCTCTGGGAGAAGTTTGGACCAAATCGATGCACACACTCCCTTACCTTCCCTTTCCTCTGGCTTCACACACACACACACACACACACACACTTGACCCGTCCTTGGTACTCAGCTGTCCAGGGTGCACCAGACAGTCGAAGTGCTGTGCTGCTGTGCTTGCTGTTCCTCTCCCCGGCCCCGCCGTCTGCCTGCAACCGCTGAGAGCCGAGCGGAGATGGCAGGTGTTGACAGAGTTCCACCTGAAGGGATTTTATCACTCCCGAACGCTGCCGCTCCCCAGCTGCCTGCCGTGCTGCTTAATCAACGCAGACGTCAGAAAGTAAAGAGAAAGGAGCCGGGGAAGGTAAAACAACGGCTTTGTGTGTGTGCATGAACAAAAAGGGGGGGAATTTAATGGGAAAACAATGCTTCTTCCTTTCCCCCCCTAAAATAAACACAAATGTAATCAGCCATCAGTAGGCTCATTAGCTGGAACAGACATTGTAAACAACACGTCGGGCGTATTCACAAACCGCTGAATCACATTAAAACCGACAGAATATATACGGCATAAGATGGAGAGTTACGTTAACAACAAGCGAATTAGTGGAACGACCTCATTGCTGCCGTACAGCGCTAGCATGTGCAACAAGACTCATTAGCCCGGCTGAAGTCACATGTTAAGTTAATTGGCGGCAGGTGAGTGGGAGGCCTGGATTATTTCGGGCGGTGTATTTATTCTTTGACATGTGAATAGGCTGTGTGGGAAATGGAGACTGCAGCGCTATCGATTGACTCGAATGAGGCCGCAAGGCAGAGTCTGAGAGAGAGAGGGTGAGTGGGAGGGAGGAACAGGTAAGGAAGGGAGGAAGAATGACTTTAGCTTTCCGTATCAAGGTCTATTTCCTCTGCACACATAACTCTAAAGCAATATATAGTAAATGTATGCGCTTTCCCATCTTCAATATGTCACTTTCTCTGAATCACTGTTGACATCTTCCAGGCTGCTCTGCTCAACCAGGCGAGGGGTGAACTCAAACGGCGGAGGCTAGAAAGAGTGTAGCTTAGTGCTTCTCTGTGTTTAGGCGACTCTGCTAGACACCCTTACAATGGCCCATTCGGCTAATCCAAATTTATCTTGACCTTTGCTAACACCGTAAGATCCTGGTTCATATTTTTGTCGAGTCTCACTACTTTCATCAGTGTCTTTTCCTGCTGAATTCAGCTCTATCACACAAGTAGCTTGTCTAGGAAGACGACGATTTAGTAGCTAAAGAGTTGGTGGAGACCAAAACGGAGCTAAAAGGAGAGTGAATATTGGGTTTCCACTATGGAAGTGACCAGAAATGCAACTTGGAGTTGTGATCGAAGGTGAGGATATGTTGGTGTGTTTGCCGTTTCTGCAGATGAGAACACTGTTTGTAAAATTGGTTGGTTTGCTCAAAAGCGACAGCACCTTTTCAGAGTTGATGACCAGAAACCATGTAATACAGCTGTTCTCTGTGCAGATGTGCATATGTAGCGTGGTTTGACATGCATACATTCATGTGTGCAGCACATTAGGCTAATTGATCTCTTCGGCATACGGAGCGGTGTTGATCCTCACAGGGAGACTTCTTTATCTTATCCCCCTTGCTTCTCCTTCTCTCGGCGGCGGTGATTTATTTGTCGCTGGGTTAGAGGCGTCGCCGCCTTCAGAGTCGCGTACACTCCCAATCAGTCACAGCGAGGTCCAAGGCTTTCAGCCGTCTGCCAGGCTTTCTCTTAGGAAAGGCCTTGTGATGTTGTAGCCGTGTGTCTGTGTAAATGAGAGGAAGAGATGAAGTTTTATTACAAGGTCTACCCGACATGAACGTGTGTGTGTGTGTGTGTGTGTGTGTGTGTGTGTGTGTGTGTGTGTGTGTGTGTGTGTGTGTGTGTGCTTGTTTCAACAGTAATACCCGGAGTGGAGCGTCGGTGTGACTTGCTTTATTATTGAAAGCAGATTTCCTCTCCTTCCCTGTGCGGGCAGCTTGTTACGACTAATGCGTTTATCTGGTCGCGCTGCTGCCAGAGAATCTGCATCACGCAAACCCAAATGCATGCTGGGACGCCGTCCCAAGTAGCCTTCACGAAAGTTAATTCCAAACGCATCACACACACACACGCACGATGCTTTTACGTAACAGTAAAAATGCATCAACTTGGCATTTATCTCTCCGATGTGTGTGTGTGTGTGTGTTGTGTAGGTATGTGTGTGTGTGTGTGTGTGTGTGTGTGTGTGCCCGCATCCTCTGCCAGCAACTCAAAAGGAATGAGCAATGAAAGAGCTGGCGAGGGATTTTCTAATTGACAGGCTGTCTAATTCATTCTGTCATTCATGTGTGCCGCCATGATCCAAACACTGAACATGCAAAAAAAACGAATGCCCCCATTCAGACCAGTGCTGGAATTCTGTTCTACTGTCTTTTAGAAAGCCTAATGAGTGTGACCCTGTCAGTTTGTCCCCCCCCCCCTCACATTCAGAAGTAATGACACACACACACGTGTGCACACGGATGAATGGGAGCGGCCGTTCTGTTCGAGAGGTGTTTTGAGACGGAGAAAATAGGGCGAGTCTAAATCGTGGGATGTGATTGGGTTCTATTGTGCGGTCTGCGTCGGCTAATGGGCGGCAGTCAAAGGGAAAGCAGGAGGAAGGATGAGAGTGAGGGGAGCGAGGCGGAGAGAAAAGCCTTGATGTGCAGGGTTTATTAGGGCTGCTGAATTGGACTTGATCACTGGGGATTCTTTGGCAAAGCCGATATATCAGCGGACGCTCTCACCAAATACTGCAGTGTGACTTTCCTCTATGTACAGTCCACAAACACACAAGACTCACAGAATATATATATTACAGTTCCCACACACGTTTAATAGAGATAATCACACACACATCATCTCAGTATCCCCGAGTTCAAGAGGAAACCCAGCAGAGCTCCATCTCGGCTTACTGAGCAGAGACAGAGTACACGGCTTTCATTTGTTCCAATATGTCACACCAACTGGCATCAAATTGAATTTTGTCGTCTCAATCTGCTCTGTTTTGATGAACCCATAACCTTCCAAGATCCTTTTACACTTTTTTACATCGACAGGAAAGGTTGGATGTTGATTGTTTGAAGTCTTCCCAAGTCGAGACAGGCAAGTCTTAGACTGAGATCCGAGTCCTGAACAAGTCATAATGCGCTCTTTGGTATCATTTTTTCCTTCAACCTGATTGGATCGTGTAGGATTGGATCAAACAAGGTGAATCTAAGGGATCAGGTGTCGACTTCCTTGGAATGAATCGTACTAAATGTAGTAGATTCAGGGATTGTATTTGTTTGTGGCACACGTTTTAAAGTAACATACCTTTTAATCTTTGGGTTTTGAAGGAAGGTATCGAGTGTTTTAGGTCAAAAGGCTCAAGGCCAAGTCATTGTTTTATAATGAAGCTAATGTTGGACCATTTAAAATGATTGCAATAGACCAAACAAGATGAAGGTCTAACCAAAATGCCTTGTATCAACCCATCCAGGAGCTGCTGGAATTCAGTCTGGACCAAAGTGGGAAACAGACGATCAATACGCACAAATAGCAACCTTTGAGTGAGAGAAACATGAAAAGCTCTCTGGAACACAGCAGACATGAACAAATGTTTTCACATCCATTAGCTGCATCGCCTCGGCGACCGCGATGACTCAGCGGTTTGCTGGCGGTGGGGCTTCAAACGTGGATCCAAACAGTCCGCCGCCCAAGCGAAGGGACGCCCCGCTCTGAAGACAGCGTGGTGTTGATGAGGAGGACATTAGGAGAAGATCTCTCTCTCTCAGCCACTCCCTCGCGCTTTTTGATGTTTTCAACAAAGCATCCTTTAATCACGTCGACTTTGAACGCCAGCCCCCCTAATGGCTCCCTGGGCTCGGTCACGGCAGCCGTCTTGACAAATATCTTCTGTCCATAATTGAAAGTGATCCAATTTTAATGGGAGTCCTGTTGCTGGGATATCGCACGTGCAGCGATGGAAGAACGATGAAAAGATGCATCGTGGGAAAGAATCACAACGACGAGAGGCGGAGTCAGATTGAAGCTGCTTTGAAATATTTCATTATTTACAAATTATATTAGTTCCACGAACGCTGTCCGGCACTGAAGACTGATTTGAATCCACTGATTGTTGGAGAAGGGATTCAAACAGCATCTAAGTGCCACTAAATGCTGAATAAGACATTTTTAGAATGAGGTTACAATGAACTTTTAATGTAATTAAAACACGTTGTGAAAGGGTTAAAGTTGATAAACGGAAACAGAATTGACATCATGCTGTTCCAATTAAAACAAACAGACGTCGACATTCAAAATAGGCGAAATTAGTGAATCCAGTTTTTCTTTCAGACACTCCATCAAATGTAGCCGTTCTTCCAGCTGTGCACTAAAAGTGTCTCAACGTCTTAGAGGATTTGTCACTGGATGACATCATCGCAGCAGGCTGGCCCTCAGCATCACGAATGCGCTCGATTGTCAAAGTACGATTCAGGTACGAGTAGTATGAATATTGAGGATCGCCTCGTTTCTCCAGGAGGTGTCATCTGTTTCAACGCAAACCTCTCAGCCCCCCTCGTTACAGCCGGCGCTCTGCAGGGTGCTGCCTCCGACGTGTGCCAATCTGACTTGTTAATGGTTAATTGCTCAGAGGCACTTCCTCCAGACACCCATCACGGCGTCGGGAGACCGTGATTAGATGCTCCTTGTTTTCGCTGCTGGAGGAAAAATAAACAGCTCGGACTGAGAACGAGGCTAATTACGCCTGTTTGTGATTCCCAGCTATGATGGTTTGCCCATTAACCACATGCATGCATGTGAGAGACATACATGGAGCCCTGCGGTGATCACATACATGCCTCTGATGAATAATAAGCATACACTTTTTTTCTACTTCATCATATTTTCTGGCTATTTAAACTCCTAAAAGGGTGGATGTAGTTTAAAAACGGGGTGTACAGAACATTTTAGGGGGGATCTATTTCTTGGGGCTCGCTTTGCTTGTTAGCATTCCCGTTTGCCGGAATCCTCCGGGAAAATCCTTCCACTGTGAGCCTGGAGGCCTAGCTGTCAGCACAAATGTAGTCTGAGAAGGCCCCTGGGATTTACTGAAACCCGCATTATTTTTCCCCAAATGATGCACAGACAGTATGAAATGTCACTCACAAGCCGGTGGCGAAAAGGTAATGCATCATGGGTAAAACATTCCAGAATAATTCTATACGAAGCTATCGGCTCGACTGCAGCGGTGTTTGTTTTCTCCATCTACTGCGGCGCTTAGCGTCGTCATCCCGGGTGAAATGTAATGATGTCTAAAGGAGACAACGGGGGTTGAATTGGCTCTTTATGGACCAGGATGTGAGCATGAAGGTCAACTCGTATTACACGTTTCCTTCACTGACTGTTATTGAACGCCTGACGAGCTCGCTTTCAATTCAGCTGATTCAGAAATAAATTCCCGCCTGGTCGTCGTGTTAATTAGTTCTTGAACTGTCTTTTTTTCCCAGGCAAGTTAACGTTATTCAATCACACGACACCTGGCACATTGTTGTCGTGTTTAAATGTTCGCTGCTCATATAGACAAGGACATATGTCTTTTTAAAGTTAAGTCAGAGATTAAATGCGTGGGAGCTTGCTCTCTCAGATCTCCAATTGAATGCAGAGTGATAATTAGCATCCTGAGCTAGTCATGCTAGTGGCTAAATGCTAAATTAGAATGTGAAACAACGATTTAAGGCTAATTTGCTATGCTTTATTATTATTATATTATTATATATATTATTATTTATTTTATTTTATTATTATTTGCATTGGCGTCGAAGGGGACGTCGCTACGCTACTTCTGACAGAACCAGTTTGTACGCTAACGCCTGTGATGCCGAAGAGAGGAGAGGGTCGATCTTCTTCATTCTCTGCACGAGGCCGTTTTTGGTCCCATGCAGCCGAAATGTCACTATGAAAGATCATATTAAAATCAGCCAGATGGCAACATGCAAATAACTGGCAGAGAACGTGTCACCGGCCCGTGCTCGTGCATACTGACCGACACCTTGTGTTTAGTTTTTAAAAACGACCTGACAATCAGTAATTACATTACACTAATGCAACCTCATGTTTTGCATCTACTAGTGTTATTATAGATATTTCAAATAAACAGGATTTAGTGGATTTTGGGACACGAAACATCATTATTTTTCACCTGCTGTGGCGCTGTCCATGGTGCTGAAATGTGCACTCAGCAAGTGTGCTCTATGCCCAAATAACTGCCTCCCCCATCCTTATCATGGTGCAAGCAAAATTACATACGTGTGCACGTGCATGGATGTGTGCACGTGCATGGATGTGTGCATGTGCATGGATGTGTGGTACACTGGAGGGTCCCTGTTGGGCCATTTGAAAATGTGGTCACTCGGCTAAAAGATGAACTAGCCCGAGGATGTAGCACTGATTCCTTTTTTCATCCATTTTTGAAAGCCAATGATTGCAAACAAGAATGCTTTATGGTTACTATATTGGGTTTTCCAGCTTTAATTCAGCTCGGAGGAGAAAGATGAGACTAGAAATAGTAGAAAATAGCAGCAAATGAACATTTAACAGCCTTATTTCACGTGAGTGGACTCTATATGTGCAGGAATAAAAAATCTGAGGCTCGTCCTCGTAAAAAGAAATGTATGGCGGCGCCTTAGGGTGCCATTACAAATCCTAAATGATGTGCTAATCTGGGGGAGGTGCCGGGTGTGTAGGTCTCGTCCACATTGAGATGCAAAGCCGCGATGGGGAGCGCCTATTTGCTTCTCTGGATGACGCCGGAGCTTTCCTGTTTGACACAGGATTAATAACAACAATACAGAGATTTATTTGCTTGCGTAAAGCTTGAGGTCTCTCTCTCTCTCTCTCTCTTAATTCCTGCACACGACCACAGTGTTCAGGCGGAAGCAGGAGATATGGAGAATGCCATGAGAGCAAGTGCACGTTATAACCTTTTTTTGAAGTTATTCTTTGCCTTGAGGTCTTTGATGTTGTTTCTAAAATGGTCTCTGTTTGCATATAGAAAAACCTGTCAGAGCGATGAAATAAACATCTCTCTGACAGCGAAGGGGATCTCATTTAGATGCATCCTGGCGGACTAATAAAGCAGCACTCGGCGAGGCGGTGCTGGCTTTCCTGGAGCTTAAGAGCAGGCCACCATCTCTGTTTTGCCTGTGCACAACTTAATCGAATTTCGCCGAAGAAAACAACAGATGAAAGCTCGTCTGAGGCATTTCCTTTCCGCGTGTGCGTAGGCTCTGCTTCTCTTTTTTTCCCCACTGTGTGTGTGTGTGTGTGTGTGTGTGTGTGTGAGAGAGCATGCATCCGTATCAATCCATCCAATCTCCTAGCCAACCAGCCTCTTGTGAAGTGCTGCGGTGGCTCAATTAGGAGAGCAGCCAGCAAATTCTGAAGCTTTTTATTTTTTCTTCCTTCCTTCCTTCCTTCTCGCTTCCATTTGTTTGTTTTTTTCCCTCTAATGACACAGATTTTTTTTATTTTTATATATATAACAAAAAATAGAGTTAAGTAAAAGGAAATCACCCATTTGCATGCATGCACAGGAGGAAAAAACAGATATGACCATACAGGCAGGCACAGAGCATACAGAGTAGCATATCACCTTTTGATCGCAGCCATCCACGCCGCTGTATTCTGTCTCTGCTCCGACTCAACGGCCTGTGAAGGTGAAAGCCAGAGGAGCCAATTAGAGCACATGAAATACATCCAGGGTCCATACATCCAGAAAAACCTCTTCAATAGCATGTTCACACGTAATTCCTTTTGCATGTCTCCGTATTGTGGGCATGTTTTTTTTTCTTTTGTCCAATTGTCTTTCATAATACCAGCTCAGGGGTCTTGATTGTCTACGGTCCAGCAATCTCGGCAACCTTTCGACCCGGTGACACGGGAAGCTTCAAGTGGTGTCAGCGGAGCCTAATGGCTTCTGTGGAGACCATTTCTGAGTGTAATTAGTCTCGAGTGCTTGCTGCGGGAGCTCAGGTGGAACTGTTGACACCCGGTCCACGGTTTTCGTGTAAAGCCATCAACGGGTGTCAAAGTGGAAGCTCGTCTTGGTCTTTGCAATTTCCTTTTCGGCTTGTTGAACTTGATCCATATATGAGTTTCTGACTCTGGGGAAAGTGGGAAACGGTAAAACTCTCCAAAACTATATGAACTATCTCTTTAACTAGATTTTGATAACTAATGTAATATTTGGAATTTCTCCCCTGAAAAATTAATGTTTATTCGCTTTGTTGCCTACTGTGTACTGTACTGTTGTACTGTATATGTCTGCACAGCAGCTGGTTAGCGTAGCTTAGCATAAAGACTGTAAATCAAGGTCTCAGGTACAAAAACCTTCGACCAGTCGCTCTCAAGCTCACTTATAAACACGTTATATCTTGTTTGTTGATTCCATTCAAAAATCTTTAACCTGTTTTTGACAACAGGCCTGAAGATGAAAGAATACACAACATCACGTTTTAATACTCAATATATAAATAATTCCCCTTTGTCCTTTTATTTATTATGTGTTTAATAAATGCATGAAGTCTACATATTCAAACTGTGACTTTGTGAAACAGTGGAGATATTAAATTCCATTCCTGATCCCAGAGAACAATAAAAGCAAATGAAAACACATCTGAAGGCCGTGGCTATCATTTCTGAATACATGAGCCATGATTTCTTGACGTGATTTTTCATCTGAACGTTCGCTCTCATCGTCTAATAAAACGAACCCGACCCCTCAGTCACCCCTCGGCTCTCGGTCCAGCAATCAGCGCAAGCTTAAATGAGCAGCGATCCACAAATGAGAGAACCCGCCTGGCATCCTCGAGAGATATCCGGTCAATCAAGCCCACTGCAGGCGAGGCGCGTAGGGGGCTCCCGAAGCTAAACGCCGTAGTACGGGGCCTCAATGAGCGCCTGCAGGCCCCGGGAGCGCCTTACTAAATGAAAGAGGATATTGGGGAGATTGTTTAGTGTTATCGTCGTTCATCATCGTGTCTCGGTTGGCCGTAACAATATGGCGCTGGGTTATTGCGCTCCCCCTCAGGAAGAGTAGCAGCTGCCGCTGATAAAGATATATGAGCTGATTGCAGAGATCGGAGGCAGAATTGTGGTTGGTTATGGAAGTGAATGGGACTAAGATGGATTTGTGACAGATCAGGAGGGGAATTAGAAGGAAAAAGAGCACCGGGATAAAAATGACTGAAAGGAGAGATGGGTGTGTGTTCGCCCATCTCTGTGTAGTTGCAATCAATTAGTCGTGGCTGTTCTTTGCTGCCGATGCAGCACTAAGGACGGGGACTGCAGGTGAGGATAAACAAACTGGCGAGAGGGGGGAAATCGGGCCGGCTCTGCCTGGACGCCCTAAAGGCAGCAGAGTAGAGGATGAGGATTAAGCTGAACTGCGTCTTAGCCAGCACCACCCACCCTCTCTTTAGTGCAAATGCAGCAACAAAGCTCTGCAGCCGTTGCCTCTTTCCTCAAAAGATGCAACCGAAGCCTTTCAGTTTCTCCAACACCGATACAGTAGGTGCCATGGCCGAGATGTAACTGTCGGAATAACAGAGAAGAACGTTGTTCACACCGGCTGCTGTGTTTCACGGTGAGAAGACGGCTTATGATGAAGGTCAGGAGCCGGATTGAGACTCATTGTGATTCAAGTACACGATATCAACGAGGCGCACCCCTGTAAGCAAAATCAAATCAATATTTCAGTAAGAATCCGGATTTACAATAACAGCTGATCCTGGTTGGTTGTTGATATGGTTTGTAATGGTATATTTAAGCTTCTTGAGTAAAGATATTCAGGTATGTGTAACTAAGGAATCCACTGATATCGTTGTCGTACAGGGTTGCTAGGTTACAAGGTTTGGCACCACTGCCTAATTAGTTGAATAAAATGACGTACATATTCAGACACATAACACACATTTACACAAGAAAAACTGAAAGCAAAGTTAAAGTCATGTAGGTTTACCCCGTTATGAAAACAATCAATATACAGTTGGAGGCCTCAGTGAGTTATTATTATTATTCTATGTAAAACATCATGAAGCCGCCTCGCGTCACGTGACTCACACGGGACCTTTAAGACGTCTGCTCCATGATGTGAGGCCGACGCTGGAGGAAGATGACAGCACCCGACTGTCGGTGACATCATCGCGTCCCTGAGTGGTGTCACTGGAGCGCGGGCACACGGTCATCCTTTACTGCGCTTTAAATAGTCCACTGTCTTCCTTATCTCCCCCCCTCTCTCCTTACTCACCACCTCCTGTCATTCCGCTCATTTGTCCCCGTCGCCTTTTTATCCTCCACAATTTTTCCTCCGCTCGCTGGACAATACAGCAGCGACTTATCTCCCCCCCCCCCTCCCCTATTTGTCTCTCACTCTTCCTTCTCTCCTCCCTCCAAGTCTTTTAGCCAGGGGTTGGGGTTGGTGTGGGGGGGGGGGGGTTGTAAAGAAGGGAGTTCAGTGCGGCCACATCCCGGGCTCTTTGCTAGATTAATTTGCTGGGGCTCTGGCCTGCTCTGCTGCTTACTGTACGCAGTGAAAGTCACTCAGGGATTAACGGCAGGCAGGCAGGAAGGCAGCGGCCCCCACCCACATGCTGTCTCTGCAGAAAAAGCCCCCCACCCCACCCCTCCTCTTTCTCCCTCCCCAAACCATACCTCCAACTCTCTTTCCTCTCTCTCTCTTTCTCGAAACCACTTTCTCTATCTCTCCTACCTCCTTCTACGTCCCGGCCCTCCTTCTTTCTTTCCATCCCATCAACCCCCTCTCCCCCTCTCTAGTTAATTACTGTAATGGGCTGGCCGTCCTTGGGGGGTAGTTGGAGGGCGGTGGGGCGGTGGGGGGGGGGGGGGACTGGAGGAGATGCTGCATGGTTCAGCCCCGTCATGCTTCTCGCCTCCAGCACCGAGACACACACACACACACACACACACACACGCACACACACACAAAATGCACGTCGGTCATGTACTGTAGACTCCATCACACACTTATACACACACACACACACACACACACACACACACACACACACACACACGGTTTCATTCACTACTACAATACTGTGACGCTCTGGGCACCCCGCCAGTTTCAGTTATGGACACGTCAGCGATGATGTTGCGTCATGTCTTTTCAAAATAAAAGTTTCCTTTTTCACAGGAAGTTAGGTTTGGGCAACAAAACCACTTCATGTTTAGGAAAAACAGCATGGTGGAGGTCAACTTAACCGACTAATAATTCAAGTGACTAGTCACTAGAGGCTGACTGAGAATATTAGTGTTTACATTTAGTTTTGCACGGGACACAAACAGCGGTTTCCTGCATCAAAGTTCTGTGTTTGTAACCAAACCTTTTATACAAAGTCGTATTTGGTGAGTTGGTCGTGAGACCGGGTTGATGAAACTTCTTGATTGGGATGCAGAACCTTGGTTTTTGGTCCCTACCAACTCCTGAGGGAAATATCTGACATAGAACCGTAACACTGGATTACATTGATGCTGATTACATTTTGAGTCCCCTCTGCGTGTGAAGGCCGTTTGAACCCACTGACTCGTATATCTGCAGCAGTCTAAGCGCAAAGTGGGCGTGGAAAGTAAGGTAGAGGAAAGTATAACGAACAGATTTGGGATGGTTGGAGAGAGTAATGGATGTCAGGGTGCAGATGGAGCAGCAATACCCCCACAGTGTCCATGCACAGGGAACGTGGGGGGGGGGGGGGGGGGGGGGGGGGGTGCAGGGCTGTGTTTGGGAACTTATTGGCCCAGTTTGAGGATCAGTCAGCTGAAACACTTTGGCTGAGGCTGACAGCTGTTTGAGAAATGCCAAATGGTGCTGGCAGAACACACACACACACACACACACACACACACACACACAGAAACGCACTACTTAGTTATAACCCACATGTCCCAACTCAAAGATTCTAGATCACAATATAACATGCACAAAATAGACACACAAATGCAGTCTGTGTGATTAAAATTGCAATATTTCCAAGTCCTGTGCACATGAGCAAATGTGTGTTTTTACTAGTCATACACACACTCTTATGCAACGCACACACACACACACACACACACACACACACACACACGCACGCAGCACAGCAACCACTGCCAATTGCAGATGAGGGAGCATATGTCTTGTGCTTATAGGAGACACTAAGCAGACATGACTTCTCTCGATCAAGCCAGTTAAATTTGATCATCTGTCTGGATGAATTCAGGAAGAAATCCCTTTTAATTCTTTCACTGTCCGGACTATTAATGGCTTCAAATCAATTAGACCGATATAGAGCGTTTCTTACTCAAATGCCATCAATTATGTCTGGGGTTCGGTGTATTTTGTTTGTACTTTACTGAAACGCGTAGGAGGGAAATGATATTAGAAGTTGTTGTAATGGCTCCATTTATGACTGAGAGAGACTTGGACTGCGAGAGGGTATTTAATTGAGAGACTCAGGGGTTACTGAGTCCACCATCCAGCCACAATGGGGACACTTCTGAAGGATGCTGGGTTCATTTTCCTGAAAAAATCTCTCCAGTCCAGGCTGTGGAGCTTAAGTAAGGGAACACTGAAGGTTAATTATTGTGCAAGTACGGTGGCCGAGAAGCGTCAAATTAATGCAATGTTGTGTCTGTATATATATATGTATCATATTATATAATTAAAAAAGCATGTTATTGAATACCTTCATTATTAATGAGATTGTTCTGCACCGTTGGAATATCATTATTAACTATTCATTTGACATTTCTTGACCACTGGAAAACATTTTATGAATGAATAGATGAGTTGATGGAAAGTTTCCCTGGCACATGTATTCTTCACTCGGTAATGTGAGTTGCAGCTCAAACCAATTTATTAAACTTGGAGTTTTTTTATAAGTTTGGTCATGATTCCTTCTACAAAATTGTAATCTCCAAAGTAAATAATGTTACAAGCACCAGAAACTATGCTGCTTGTTTTACTTGCCATCTCTGGCTCTCTTTGTAAAGTTGCAGCATTCCAGTGATGTCAGCAATGTTATGTTTGACATAACTGCAAGCAATGATGAGCAATCCTACAAATAAAAGATCCAAGTTGTAATAAATCAGTAAAGTCTTTTAAAGCTTTACAAGGAAGTGTTTTCATGTAAACACACATTTAAAGGCCCGTGCTACCATGTTCTTAAGAGAAGGGAAATATCAGCAGGCCCCACACCCACACACACACACACACACACACACACACACGCAAGAACGTATGCAAAAGTGAAAAATGCTGGATAATCAGACAGGAGAGGGACCTTGAAGCACTTCCAAACCGCTGTGGTGCCACTGCTCATTAAGATGATTATGATGTGAATATTTACTGTTGCTACTACGATGCTTGCTGTGCAGTAGCCCGCAGCTGTTAACATCTCAACTGTGGCATTTAGTCACACACACACACACGCACACACACACACACACACACACACACACACACACACACGCACACACACACACACACACACATTGCTGCACTAACCCAAAGGCACAATGTGTCTGCACACACAAAGTAACAGAGTACATAAATAACTTAACCCTTATGAGCAGAAGGCCAATAACCGTCACCATAACAATAACAGTTAGACATAATTTTCATATCTAACCAAAATACTACTTTCATCCAAGTAACTGCCTGAAAATCGACCATATCACACTCAAAATGACACAAAGGGATGCTTTTATTGGTGAGTGAGTTCAACCCTGACCTTGAGCTAGTGTTGGCCAACCCAGGCTAGCTGTTTCCCCCTGCTTCCTGTCTTTATGCTAAGCTATGCTAGCGTCATACGTAACACACAAACCTGACAGTGGTGTCAATCTCCTCATCTAACTCTTATCAAATTTCCCCAAACTTCAAACTCTACTATAATTGTTGCATGCTTGTACTGTGTTAAAGGCAGTGTAGGTCATTTGGAACAACCACAGATTTGAACGCATCACGAAACCGAAAAAGTCCCGCCCCCTTTGCTCAGACCTCCGTTCAAAGCCGAGTGCAATCAGGAATTAAACTTTGACAGACAGGCGGGCCTTCCAATTGTTTTTCCATTCCGACTTTTTTGATTGGACGGGGTTTTAACAGTCCTACCACGGCCACAGATGACAATTTTTAAAATAGTTTTATGTCAGAGCATTTCATTTATTCATAGCTATCGGTATGCTACAGTGATTTCAATTAATATAACAGAAAGTGTTTCTGAATAGATTCACCTACTCAACCTTTAAGTTAATATTGTCATTGTGTGTCTTTAAATTGCGATGCTGTAACTGACTAACACATCTCTATCTCGCTATGGGTTTGAAGCAAATGGGTCTTGCTTTCATAGTTTTCCTTCCGATTTTAATTTCACTGACAAATCCCAGCTGCACCGTGGGCTGTTTTGTTGTTTTCCGTACAGCACATCTAACCTCGCTCTCGGGGGGTTATATTTTGTCGGGAGACAAAACAGCAGATCCATGTGTCTATCAGAGGCGCTTACTGTGAGTGTTTGCAGGGATGTTTTTTTTATGTCTTTGCAACCGCTGTGCCGGAGTTGCCGGCCGAGAGGGTAAAGATCAGAGGCCGGGGGGAGGTCAGCCAAGCAGACAGGCTGCTGGTTGTCAGCGGGGAGACTAACAAGATGCTCATGTAATGTAAATGACTATATGAAACCGGTGCTCTGGGCAGACTGAACCTGGCGTGAACCCAGGATGGTGCTAAAATATTATCAGCTGCGTTCCACTCTGCTCCCCCTCGGACCTGACCATCTTTATGAAACTCAAAGTAAAGACTGCAAAGTTTTAGGTGGAAAATTATGCCGGGAAAAGATATGTTGTATGTTGGAGCGATGACAAAGTTGATTAAGTATTTCCTCTGGAGATCGAACTGAATGAGCTGAACTCTGGATCGCAGCATGACGAGATTACATTGACTTTGCTGGAGGTTTTCCCAGAGTTTGGAGTCAAATACTGTGTTCCTAATTACTTATTCCTAGGCTGGTTTTGGCTTTTTCTTTTTTTAATTTTTCTTCTACCAAACTGTTTTTAGTAATGCCGCATACAGAAGACACATTGTTTAAGCTCATTTTGTGGCCCATCTGGTGATGCTAGTGATGCTAGCGTTAGCACTGTGTAGTCACTGAGTGAGCGTTTACTCAAGGGGGAGGAAACTATTTTTTCACAAACCATACCTCAGCAATTTATTAAACACTTTTACAAATATTTTCTTTTTAGTCAAAGAAATGTGGGGATTTAGACTGCTGTTTTTTGTTGTTGTTGTTGTTTTTTTTTAAATTATTTTCATCCAAGAACATAGTGTCCAAACAGATGCTGTCCTAACCACAGGGGGACAGAATTTTGAGAAAATTCACTCACATATTTAACAAAATTGCTCCTTTATTTTTGGGGTTAGGCTTACAAAAAAAAAATGTAAATAGTGAGCAGACTGTATCTGTTCAGGTATTCATTTATTCTCATTACTGTTAGAAATCTGTGAGTCATAGCTCATTTGATGTTGATCCAAAGTGCTCCTCCCCCAGCTTGTAAAAAACAAAAAACAGCATCATTCAGCATTTGAATATCTATGTAGGATTTTGGCCCATATTTGGAAATGAGATTTGGAAAACTTTGAAGGCCGCTGCCATACAGTCAAGTAACCAAAGGCTTAACTCAAACCTAAACATTGCTTGTGCATTAAAACACTGCTGCCCTCATTTCGCGATACAATAAGAATATAGCGTTTCTAAACGCAGTCAAACACATTCAGATGTTTGCGTATATTGCACTGCGACCGGGGAGCCACATTATTGCCTTTTGTCATTTCAGGGAGAAAAAAGAACAAAAACATTGAATCATTGTCAGCTGGGAGAAGTGTGGCGTGTTTGTCTTGCATGTGATTGTGTTTTTGTCTCTCCTGTCACAGTGTGATGTGCATCGTAGTGCCACCAGGGTCAGTCTGCTCACACACTACACTTAAATGACTTCAAATGTGAAAGTGTGTGTGTCAATACAGCTGACAGAAGCAATAACTGTCGGGGGAAAAGTTGAGATTGAGATCTGACATCTCCACATCAGGGGCCACATGTTGGCGGGAATTGGAGGGTCGTCTGCATTGTGGCATCCGAGGTGGAATAAGTAAGGAGAGCAGGCAGCTGGTTGTTGAACAGGGACTGAGACCTCCACGCCTCTCTGAGGCTTTCCAATCGTATTTTTGGGGTGACTTTCCTTCATTTCATTTCATTTTCTAAGAATTAATTTTAATTCGTTGTCTAGCAGAGTCATTTGTGATATTAATTTAACAAAATCCTCCAAAAATAGCCCTAAATGTGAGACTCAAGACGAAGGTCGGCCTTTCTGATGTCCTCTCATGATTCAGACATGCCAGCCCTGACTCATGAGACACCAAGACATCAGCTAAAGATGGACAAGGAGGGAAGAAAATCCTGCTCATTTACTTCCTTTTCTTCTTCTACGTTTGTCTTCTTAAAAATGATTTATGGTTCTTCATTCCTGCACACAAAAATGCCCTCAACACAATGGGGCTACAATAAACATCCTTAAATAAGGAAATAAAGAATGGATCGAACGAAGATGCCTAATGTGAGAGGGATCGTTTATAGTGACAAGCTGATAGAGATTTATCACCTAACTCCGGCTCCCAGCAGCCCTTTTAGCATCTTTAAGCTTGTTGGTTTAGTTTTAACGTTAATGTTTTGGTTCACTAACACAGCTGTCATTGTTTAGAAAGCATCTGTTCTCGCAGAGCGCTCAAAGTCGGCGAATAGCAGCGAACGGAGTGGAGTATTTAGAAGGCTAACAGATGGATATTCTTGGAAGGAGCTGGTGGAGACCAAAATGAAGCTAAAATAAGAGTGGCATTCTTCCATTCTGGGATATAAGTTGTACTTTCCTCTGGACATTACTCAAGTTTCAATGTGGACACAGCAACTAGATGTTACAGAGTTACTGCAGAATTATTTTTATATAACTTGGGTTAAATTTTGATAAACTCTTAAGGGCCGTGTTTCCTTCTTTTAGATGAAACCGATCTTCTTCGTAAATCCTAGAATCGTCCTCGAGCTTGTGGCCTCCAAATCCATCTGCATAAATAATTACAGCACAAAGTATAACAGTGTATAGATCCCGTGAAAGCCTTTCCAGAGTTTGCTGTCTGTTTTAAATCATTCATATCGCACACATTTGGACTGCAGGGTCATTCTGTCAAAGTCAAAGAGTAAGGGAGGGTCAGAAAGTCCACAACTTTGAGATGTTAGCAGTGTCTTCCCGTTCTTTGACTTTAGTGAGACAATTCTGTCAGACAATGAGCTGCAAATCAATTCTTGAGTCTATTTAAATGCCACGCAGGTGCAAGAGGCAGCTCCGGTGTCCGTCTTCGGCTTTTAGCGATGGAAATGGATATGGAGCTTTTAGAGCGGGCAACTCGAGAAATGTGGGAATTTCTGCTTAAAAGATTCAATAAATGTCACATTTTCAGAAATGTGCAGTCTGACAGTTCTTTCAAACGAGGTATTGAATTAAACCAAAAGGGTGCAGGGTTTGACAGCTTAAAACCAGACGCTGGAGCATTAGTGTGATGGAGCAACGCAAAACATACTGACAGGCCTTTACTTTTCCCAAAAAGCAGTATAGACCCAATAAGGGAGGAAATGCAAAGTTTCTGTAACACTCAGATTCGCTTTCTTGACTCAATTGCAGGCGTTCTGTATGTTAAGAGGGAGCGCCGTGTTTGTGCGGCTCCACGGTGCTCTCTATGTGTGAAACGTAACTGTCATGGGAGGCTGAGCCGTGAGCTGCTTTTTGACCTCTTGACCCTGAAAAGATCCTCTCAGCCAAACCAGAAGTGTTTGTGTGTGGAAATGAAATGGAGCCAGCCCTACGTGTCTCTCTCTGCGTCGCCGTCACACACACACACACACACACACACACACACACACACACACACACACACACACACACACACCAGATGTCAGGCCGGTTTCACACACCAGTGGACACTGTTGCTACACCTCCTCTTCCACACCCTCTCCCATCATTGTCACACCTTATCGTCCGCTCTGCTCCTTTTCTCATCCCTTCTCTCTTGTTTATTGGACCTTCCATCACTCCCCTCACACCTCTACCCCCCCCCCCCCCCCCCCATGTTTCTCTCTCCATCATTGCAACCTTTTTTTTACCTCTCTCCTCCCGCTCCGTCTCACAACATCTCGCACAACAACATTGGAGGGTTTTTCCAGAGTGAACAAAACCAATTTAATTGCGTCCGAACAGCGCTAGAAACAGCATCTGTGTGATTGTGTCTTTGTTAGCGCTTTAAAACTGTGGAGCACGTAAATGAAGAAGAGCACAATGCATCAACTGCACGATTTTCAACTCAAGATGTATTTTGAGTTCAATATGAATCGGGCTGCCAGCTTCGCCGCTGCCTCCTTATCAGAAAACAAAGTCAACAGCAAACCAAGCTTTGGCTCAAACGAGTCGGTACAGTGGCCAACCGGGAACCCAAACTTCCCTCAGAAAAGCTGTGGCTTATCTTCATAAACTGCATCCAACAAGCTTGGGATATGATAAAATCCTCAATGATGTCCTTTTATTTCTGCTCCCAAACAGCTCTTGTGCTCAGCCTCATTCAGTCTGGATATTCTGCTGCATGAGCAGTTTTTCAATTAGTTTTGATTTGGCAAAGGACGGCCGTTGTTACAAAGTTATGAAGCAGGTGTCAATTTCCCCCGCTCAGCTGCAGTGCATTTTGAAAATGAGTTTGTGAACTAATCTTAAACAAGATTATTTATACTATTCCACCGCAACATTGACAATATATGATTATATGAAAAATGACTGTCCCCTACTCTTGGATTTAGAAGTGATTGCTCCCCTCCAACCCGTCTTACCGTCCCCGAAATTACAGAAGCCTTAAATCAACATAATTTTCCAAATTCACAGTCACCATTTCTGCTCCTAAATCCATAATAACTGCCTTTTTGGCCACTATGGGGCAGCAAAAAGCACAAAGAAGACAACCTCCAGTTCTGAAAAGTGAAGTCATCTTGCATTCTCCCTAATGGCCATCAGGGGGCGACTCCTCTGGTTGAAAAACGAAGCCTATGTGGAAGTCTCACTGAGCTATTATCTTAGTGAACATTGTAAACATGAGTTTTATGATCTGGATCGCTAGTCTTCTTCAATACAGCGTGATGTCCATTTTGTAATTATGGTCCCATTTAGACGTTAATGCAAACTGCAAACAAAGGGCCGTTAGCATTTATTTGGAGTCCTAATCGTGGTCCCCTGATGAATATCTAATAATCTGCAGAGTTTCAACTAACTCCTGAGGGAAATATCTTTAGCTCTTTAGCTGCTAAACGCTCCACTATAAGCTAGTTGCTGACTTTGTCGGTCTGCTGTTTGGTTCTTGGTAGCTGGAGAGATTTTTCCCTGTAGCCAAAAGTAACACTAACATGTACATGAATGACCCTTTTCACATAGTCAGGGCATCCACTGTTCATATAGTAACACTGATTATAGCAGCTAGAAATATTTAGGGATTTGCTCTTCGGGACGGGAACCGAGGCCCTCTCGGGTCGCGGACGGCCAGCTGCCCTGTCTGCCCCTGAGATGAGGGACAAATGAAGAGATGGTCACGGACCACCGAGCAGCTACACCCCAGAGGTCTCCCCCTCTCCCTCCGTCAATTTCCCTCTCCGTCCCACACACTCAATCACACACACAGCGGGCACCCCTGAGAATTGATCCATCCTTGTTTTTGTGTGAATGGGCAGCCACACCGGAGCTGTCTCCATTTTTCACTCATCACCGGGTTCAGGACTGCACAGTGACCCGGATCACCCACAGGACCTTTCGGTGGCTCTGACACTATGTCCAGGGTGTGTTACGATCTGGTTTTAAGAACAACTTCTGAGGGGAATGACACCACTTTCATGTTCGTACAATAAATAGGTTAGCTTAGCTTAGCACAGAGGTGCCAAATGCCACTGTCTTTTAAGCCATTTCTGCTCTAAACAACAAATAAGAACTCTGAACCTGACGGCTAAAGTCTATTATTTCTAAGATATAGTATTTAAATGATTCACAACAATTTTTTCATATAATTGTATATGTAGACATATAATAAATAACTGATTTCTGTAATACGATTGTAAGTTGAGACCAGTAGTGCAACTTTTAGGTCTTTTTAAGCTCTTGTCAAGGTCACCACTAATAATACAAGGACCATACTTTGGGAATCACTAGCTTAGCACCAAGACTGGAAGCAAAATTGTCTACTCCCAATAAAAGTGTGTTGTTTTCACGCTTTAATTGGTGAGCTTCGGAGCTACTGCAGATAGCTTCAAGTGTTTTCAGTCAATTTGGAAGTTGAGAAGTTAATTTGCAGCATTTGTGGACTTCAAATCATAGAAGCTCTTTACTTATGTGGGGAAAACTTTGTGTTGCTTAGCTACCGCGACCAACAAACATTTATAATCAGCTTTTTCCCCCCCTGAGCATCCTAAAACCTAATCTTTTCCAGGATTCGTCTGTGCTTGGATCTAAATTACTACCAGGCAGGACGGTGTGTACGATTGCCTAAATGAATAAACAAGAGCCCGGGTAATTAAAGCAGCCTCGAATAAAAAATAATCAGCCATCACCGAACGGATGGACTGGTGTAAATAAATTGGCCTTCTGCCTATTTAAAAACAAAACAAACCTCATGTTTTCATGTGAGAGAGAGAGAGGAAGTCAAGTATTATCCCCCCAGAGGTGAATCCTACAGTCTGATGACTCTCCGGATGAGCTGTGACGGTGCATACGCTCATCCGTGGCCGTTCCTGCATCTCAATCACATCGGACTGTTTTACCTTGACAGCTCCAAGTGTGAGAGCGGCGTCTGATCGAGGATTCCTGCGAGGAAAAAGGAAAAAAAAATGATGAAATGAATGATGCAACAGATGAGGTTTTAATCAGAATCTCTTCATGCTCTCACCCCGGGCAAGATTCTTCGCCTCATTGGCCGTCTGCATCCCTATACCGAGTGGGTGACGGGCAGCCTCCCAGAGTGCCTTGCTGCGTGGCCTTTTCAATAATGTAGAGGGGGGAGGGGGGTTAGGGAGACAAAATGAGAGGGGGAAACGATTTCCCAGCACTGTGGGAGCCCCCCTTTGTGACATTTACCTCTAGCATGGCCCTCAGTGTGTGTGTGTGTGTGTGTGTGTGTGTGTGATGGCCATGCGCCAGACTAATGATACCCCCCTCTGGCGTCCACACTCGAAGCACAAAAACTCTCCCGCTTGCGATGCAACACACACGTCCTTTCAGAGCCGCACCGAAGGCAGAGGAGGATGGAATTGTGTCGATAATAAGCAAAGAAGGATTGTAAAGCGTTTGAAATAGTTTGCAATAGTTCCACCTTTGAGCCGGGGGAGGAGAGAAGTGGCGGGAAATTAAAGGAATTGGAAAGGTTAGCGGCAGCGATCGCCCTGTTTAAGCCGTCGGCTCCACCTGTTGCCATTTCATACTTCATTAGCCGCGGCCCTCGTCAGAGGCGCCGGGTGGTCTCCGCGGGGAGTCCCCTACCCCCCACCTGGACACATGGCATCTATTATTACGCCCCTGCTTCAGCTTGGAGGCTGCAGAATGTCACGCAGCTGGAGGCGCGAGGCGAAGAAGACGGATGTAAAAGAAAAAACTCTGTCATTCAAAGGACACTTCTGCTGCCCGCAATTTCAGAGAAGGGATTCATAGAGCTGTATGAACCCACTTTGACTTTTACGTGAACATTTTTTTCATTTGAAGACTTGGAAGGATCAAAGTTCGTTCTTGACCTTGGAAGCAGCCGTTAAGAAAACAGACAAGAAGTTCCTGAAAGTGCCCAGAAAATGTTTCCGGTCCTCTTTATTCAGGAGTCCTTGACTGTATATAAGAAGTGTAGGTGCGTGATGTCAACAATTGGTTTGCTGAAGCCTTGACTGCAGCATTGAGGCCGACGCCATCTTGGATTTTTGGAACCAGAAGTGACACGAGAGGCTGGTCAAACACTGTAAACTCATGCTGCTGCTTACTGAGGTTCTCAGACTTACTGTATACAATTGGACTTCCCCTGGTGGCGATTACAAAGAATGCAAGTTTAGGGCACTTTACTTTTGAAAAAGTAGGTCCTTGATTTTAACTTATTTGAGAGAACATAACTCCTTTGAGCTCCAGTTTCTCGACTGTGGGTCATAAGTAGCATACTTAACTAATTCTCTACTACTTCCTGCAAATTATTTTGAAATTCCATGACTGGGAAAACTCCATGTTATATGTTTGAAAATGTTTTCTCAACCCCAGGAACATTTCTTTTAATAGTTTGCTCACATACACCTTTTTATTTATTGTAAAGGCATCAGAATGTTCAAAGAAGACACAAATCATCTATATGATCGCTCGTATTTCTCCCACCTATCGAAGCCACGAATGCACTTTATTATGCTGAGAAACGAGCCTTCATTATGCAATCAGTTACCATCAACAAACACTGTCAAGTCTGCAGGATGACTTGGTGTCAGGGAGCAAAAAAGAGGTCACAGCTCAGTGTCAGCGTTTGTTTACACAGAGAAGTGATGGCTGGCTGCTCCTGTAAATCACCTGCCTGTCTGAGGAGACAGTAGAAAATAAAATGAGGACGTGAACGCTCCTCCAGCAAAATAATTCAGAGTGATGTAACCTGAGAAGTTTTGGAAACAGCGTTGTAGGTTTCAGCTACAGTTTAGCAGCCTTTTTATTTTATTTTTTATTTAATTCAGAAGTCATTGGTGCAGATATTTCTTCCCATTTGTATCGAGAGACATAGATTTATTGCAATATATGTGTAATAATGTAATAATAACACATAATATGAGGTACGGTGTTAATTGTAAATGACTAAATATGCTTACTAATACTTGACTGTGATTGTCTGACTCTCAAATGCTCACAGTACCCAGCCTGGGGTTTAGGACCCCCCAAGGGGTCACAAGAACAAATGAAGGGGTCATGAGACAATAAAAAAGATGTTTTTAATAAAAGGAATTTGAAATACAAAACTTTTTTCAGATATATTTATATATTTTGCTTTTGATTTTTGATTTTTTACTGGATAACACGTCTTCAGGCGTCTAAAAAACCCTGGCATGGAATCCACAGACCAATGCTGACCCCTTGTGGATGAAACCAAGCACTGCCACCAACCCATTTGGCAGGTACACACTCTGACTAAACGCAACAATTAAAGAACAGTGTGACTTCTACTTTACAAGCTTCCTCACTTCAGTGAGCCCTGCCTGGTGGTCCCAGCCTGTCGCAGCAGCAGCTCCCTGGCCAGGTCCGGCCTGCCACTCTTGGCTAAGCAGCGAGCCAGCTGAGAGGCCTTGGGTTGGTGGGCGGCAGCAGGCAGCGTCCTCCTCCACATGGCCAGGACGTGGAAGGCCTGGGTGGACAGGCTGTCCCCGGCCCGGAGCTTGACCAGCTGAGCGGCGCTCCGACGGAGACGCAGGGAGGGCACCAGAAGGGCCACTTCCTCCTCTGAAAGCTCCCCGGACAGCCACAGGAGGAGAGAGTCTGACAGGGAATCTGGTGGGTGGGGATGAAAGATGGAGGCACTGCAATGAAATTTATGCATTTATCAACACATTTCCTGATATTGATATGTCAGAAAAAAAACAATTTTTTTAAATGCAATAAATAGTTGGATTATAACACGTTAGATACAACCAAATTTTTTGGTTATTCTATTTTTGATTACAGCTTCCTTTAAATTATTAGTGTGGATAACATAAATGTGTGAGAAGCTTCAGTAAAAATAGTATTTTAACAACATAAAAAGTACCTAAGTAGTATTAAAATGTACCAGAAGTATCAAACGTAAAACTAACCAGCAACGATAGCTGTCAATAGGACAATATTTCCTTTTGAAAAGTAGTGGAGTATGGAATGAAAATACTCAAATAAGTACAAGTACCTCAGTACATGTCACCCACCTGTCTCCTCACATAACTTCACCCTCGCTGTGATGGTCCGATTTATAGTTTTCACTTTCTAAGATGACACAGAATCAAAAGTTAGAATATGCTTTTATTGTGAACATTATGCTGTAACACCAAAGTATTCCTCGGTAAACGTAGATGCACCTTCGGTAAAGTCAGAGACAGCTTACAGACGGGGTCTCCGAGGAGCTTTGTGTCCATCGGGACCGGCCTGTCGCCTCGCCACTCCAGTTGACCTCTGGTGACCTTGTAAAACATGGCCGTGCCCTTGTAGTGGGGGGAACTGTAGTTCCCAAATGGGTCCACTTCAGTTAGACGCACCAAGAGGTGATTCTTCTGCTGGCAGTGGAAGGTGATCCGCTCATGCGGGACATCGCGTCGGTCGCTTTTAGTACCTACATGGACGTAAAAGCATTTTATTTTTTAACGACCTGAGAGAAAATCAGTCAACGTCAAGCTGGAAGGAAGGAGTGAACACGCCCGAGATCGTGAACATACTGTACGTTTGTACCTGCATTCTGCTGCCTGCACAAACATGTAATCACTTCACTTTATTATACGCTCCGTGGGATTCAGCTATGTGGTGACGAGCAGGAAGACAAACCTGTTTGTTTGTCTCCTTCTTGACACCCAACTGTACTAACGTCTTTTGTTTCTGCATGGCTGGTTGTACAGATGTGGATCTGCGATAACGTGTTAAGCAAATGTTGATACTGTTTCAACTTCCTCTTTCTGTTTTGATGTTGCTCACTTGCATTGCACTATTAAATCATCATATTTTTTATTTGAGGAGGGCAAAAAAAGAAGGACAGATTCCTTGCGCAGGCCATTTTTTTCTTGTTATATATTTTATCTACCAACTATTTAATTCTGAGTAGTGAAGCCAACACCGAAGGGCCTTAAACGTGCATTCTCTCTATTGTCCATCAGGGGGCGACTCCTCAAAAAAAAGTAAGTTTGCATGGAAGTCTATGAGAAAATCATCCTACTTTTTAATCAGTAGGTAACCTCACACCTTACCCGTGGAGGTGATGTTGCCACTGAAACCGAGGAGAAGCTGGTCTCCCTCACACATGGAGATCTCGGACCAGGTCTCCGGGAGGCCGCCGTAGCCCCGGGATTGCAGTTTGGACAGCTCCCAGCTGAGCTCTTTGCTGGGCAGGGCGGCCACCAGGACGGCGCCAGGCTCGTCTGGTCTACTCTGCAGGACCACGGTGACCGCGTGGCAGCAGACGGACTCCTCCAGCTCCTCTGCCAGGGAGGTGAGATGGCACGGCTGCAGTGGAGAGAGGAGACGAACCACCAGGAGTCTGAGGGGAAGACGGGGAGGAAAATGAGGAAGTTGAGCTCAGCTGAGATTAGATTGTTGCCGAATAGAGAGACGAGATGAGTCTGTTATCGTGGGCCCGAACACACACATAATATACTTAAGACGGAATAAAGAATTCATATTACCTACTGCACATATATTATTCCCTAGATAAGAAAGAGAATTATAGCGCAGTAGAGAAGCTGCCCTTATTAAAGGAACAGTTTCTAATATTCATAATTCAATCTTTCTAAATGGGACTAAAACAGAAAGACTATCAGATAACTTTATTTTCATGTCTGTAACTTTAAAGATGATTTAACATTAATACAGTGTACTTATGTTCTGATATAGAAATGCCTGGAATTCAAAGCGTTCAGCTTAAGCCCCTTTATCCACACTGAGGTTTTTTTAAATCCCCCTTTATGTAAAGAAAAGCTCAGTCTAAGCCTGGTTAGTTGTAGTGTTCCACATCTCCTCTCTTATCACGCTGCGCCAACAGGCGAAGACTTGCATGAGCGGTGAGTACTTCCAATGTCTCGTCAATGTATTTCACTTTAGTTAAACAGATTAAACCAGAACAGCTGTGTTAAAGAATGTTAGAGAAAACAAACGGAAACTTTCAAACTGGCTTGATTTTCTTCCTTACACACAAATTCTGTGTTTGCAATACTACTGTCTTTTTATTTTGTGATAGGTAAATAAGGGCACATTTTCTGCATATAATATAATAAAATGTTATAAAATACTGCTAGTTCCACTTTAAATAGGGGGAAAATACAGGAGCAGGAAAAAAACAAATGGTCCCAACCTTAAATATCTCAAATATTGAATATAGAGATATCTAAACTTATTCTAAATATGTTCTAAATATGGTAATATGTTGCACTGAGATAATGTACATGTTTCCTCTTCTAGTATTGTTCCTGGGGCCTCACGCATCAAACCCCTTCATGTTGACGTCTCCACCAGAGCTCAATGCCCACAAGTAAGGATCCATGATTTACAAGACTGCAAATCACACACACCCACTAATATTCAGCCCCTAAGTCTCTCTCCCTCTCTCTCTCTCTGGGTCAGGGGCCGCCGTGTTCACTCCCTCCTCTATGTGGCTGGAGGCCTCCTGATGGCGGTGACCGCCGGCGGTCGGTGTGTGGACGCGGCGGTGAGGACGGCTCAGGACCCCGCTAACCTGCGCCGCCTGTCTCACACACTCATCGGCCTCATCGGACTCGTCGGCCTCCGATGCCAAATACACTCTGTGAGAACCCTGTTACTCTTCTCACTGTCATCTTTAGAGTCAAACATCTTTGGTTTAAATTGCGGCCTCTGATTTGAGTTTGTGTTTTGTTCCTGTATCTTGCAGGCTGACTCTGTGGCAAAAGGAAAACTTAAAAGGCTGTTTTTCACTGACAGGTACTGAAGAAAACAAATAATATTAATTCATCTTTCAGCCTGTCTTCACTGAAAATGTGCTTCCTGTCCTCCACGTGTGATCCAGTTTCTGCAGCCTCCTTGATATGACGAGGCCGACGCTGCGAGGAGCTCATCATCCCCAGGTTTTAGTCTGGTTTCCTGAGAGGCAAACAGATTTGGAGTCTGCTGGCTGCGTCTTAACGAGAAGGTAAACCATCAAATGAAAAACGGTGGCTTTCCCTTTCATTATCCTCTGATGTTTGACTGTTCTCCCGTTCTCCGGTCAGATGCAGGATTTACTACATCCTCGTTTGCGGTGAGAGCAGCCGGTCTGTTTGGACGCTGTGTGTCGGAAGCGACAGCTACGAGTTGAAAACCTACAACCCTTCAAATCCACTGAGGTGGCTGATCGACTTCAACAGGAGGGCACAGGCACGAGGAGATGTGGTAAACGGGTCATCATGGCTCCTGTTTGTAGGAAACCGTTAACGGTCTTCTTTTGATACAGTTTTGTGTTTTTTCCAGATCTTTCTTTCACTGGCAGGACAAACCGGACAAATGACTGGACGTGACACAAATGATGCGTCAAATGAGCGCCGCCCCACGTGTTTGACCCTAGGCTTGTCTGTACTGTCTGCCGTCCTCCTGTGGATGTTTCTGCCTCATATCGCGGTCTGCGCTGTGATCTGTTTAGGTTGGAAGGTACAACAACATATGTGAGTTCTGCAGAGAAAATCCATCCAAGCTTTCATATCCGAGTTGCCACATCTCTCAATATTTTCACCCGAAGCCTCTTTTTGCAGCTTCGGAGCTCCAGAGCACTTCAGCGAGTTCTCCTAACAAGATCAGGAAACCATATTGCTTTTTGTTCCCCCGCGGTTTCTCCTTGTTAGCAAGACAATTCAATCTAAATTCTGATATAACTCACAAAGCGCTATGTGGTCTGGTTGTGTTGTGTATTTCAGCTCCTGTAACCATGAATCTGTTGTAAAAATGTTCATATTTATAGAAACAACGGAGGTATTTCTGTTATGTTTAAAGGACTCAAATAAAGTGGAACTTCTCAAAAAAAAAGAAGACATTATGTATTTTCTTGCATACCTGTCAAAGTTCTCTGTCAGCTCGAAGGACACCAGTCCATTTTGCTGGTTTCTGACCGCCACCTTATCGAGGACACTCCACTGTTTGTCTCTGGAGCCCAGAACCATCAGCAGCTCGTTGGACATCTCTTTAGACTTCAGGGAGGAACCCAGGACTCTGACGCAAACATTACAATGGAAACATCAATCTTTAGCATAATAATATGATAATAAAATGTCTAATTCAGACCCTCCTGTGTCAAATATGAAGATGCCACCCATGAATCACCTCCCTCTGTGGGATGCAGGCTGTTCCCACGGTGACGAGGCACTGACAGGCCGAGTTCGGAGGTCCCGCTCCTCCCCTTGTCCCCCCGTGTGCCTCTTCTTCTCGGGGTCGGGGGGGCAGGGGAGGGTGAGGCCGAGGGGTCTCCTCAGGGGCTGAGAGGCCGGGTGGGTGAGGTAGACCAGTGGACTTGTGGACACCACCGAGTGATGGCCGTCGCTCCTGGACTTGACGGCCGCCAGCAGAGCGGCGTCCACCGGCTGGACCTGAGGCAGATGAGGTAACAGCTGTGTGTTACACGAGCAGGAGTTTGGACGGAGATGCTGTGTGATAACACACTTTTGTTTTTTCTGACAGCATGCTGTTTTATCAGAGAGGTCCACGTGGATGAGGAGCTGTCGGGTGTTTTTTTGACGTGAGATCAAGCTGCAAACTGCTGCGGTGGAGTCGGCTCACAAATGATTGGACTCAGAAGTTAATTCAAATATCGGCAGCAGCTGTTAACTCTCCTACTTCACAGCACACAACTGGGGAAACTCGATTCTGTGAATCACCAAGCAGTCTGTCTGCTCCCCTCCGACGCGTTCATCTCATCTTTTCAATTTCAATATTCAACACGGAGCATCAGCTGGGTGAGAGTAAAGTGGGAGACAGATGGACGGCGATCAAACCGTTATCATACCATGGTTTGTGCCATCACCGGAGCAGTGAAGCATCCTGGGAGGTAGTTGAGACAGATCCGGGAGTCCATGGGCAGCTTGAGTGACAAACCCTTAGATGGGACTGTGTAATTTTCCCTTTTTAGACAGGAAACCACTGCGAACAGGCCCAGCGAGTACACCCTTACCTCTGCAAATGAGCCCTGACACACACAACAGGAATAAAATCATCTATTTGAACCATTTATAGAAGGACTTCCAAAGATTCAGAGCATAATAATAGAAATAATGTCTATAAAATGTCTTTTTTAGGTGATGACAGTAACACAAAGTAATAGAAAACGTCACCCTCTGCCCTCCATAAGTGCCCTCTGTGGTTACAGGAGTGACGTAGCTCGCCCTCCTCTCCCCGTCCACTATCTTCACGGCGACGTCCCTGTAGTTGCCGCGGTAACGTGCGCAGAAGGGCACAACCACGGTAACCGGGAAGTGGACGTGGGCCCCGTCCCGAACCCTGAGCCTGATCACTCTGCTGACCAGCTCCTCCGAGCCGGTCACCATCAGGCTGCTCAGGCTGTCGGCCGCCTCGCACCTCAGGACTTCAGCCACACCCAGGGGTGCTATGATGGAGCATGTGTCTGTCCTAGAAAATAATGTCAAAATAGAGCTCTTATTGTTAGTGGTGGTAGTAGAAATATTGCCATTGATGAGTTCATCAACTTACCCGACTGTGATCCATTCGCCCTTTACCCTATTTGTGTCCTTTTCTGTCTCCTGCAGGAAATCTGTCTGACTTTCTGGAGAATCCTCGTCATCACTCCCTGGATTGTTGACCAACGATTCTTCACCCCTCTCTTCTACATCACTCTGGTCACGGCTGCTGAATCTGGAGTCCGATGTTCGTTCCGTGTCTTGCGATGGCATCGTATCACTCAGATCACCTCCATCGTCTTCCTCCCGTTCGCACCCTGGTTCGGTTTCGAGGGGGTCATGGGAGGTCGAGGGTGTGACTTCAGGGTGCTCTGGTGCTTTTGGATCTCCCGCCTCCTGGAGCGCTGCGTCCACAGCCGGGGCCTCCTCTGCACGCGATCTGAGGATTTCTGCATCCAGCTCGGTAATGATTGTGTCCAGCTTGACCATAATGTCCTCTATGTTCTCCCCAACACTCAGACAAGTCGCAGTAAAAGAGTCTGAACAAGGTGTGACTTCACATTCTGCATCTGAAACAAAACAGACGACAATTGTGTTGTATATGTATTTTACATTCTTAACCACTCTAATAATTTTGTTGTTACATTTTCATGTAATATAATCAAATGTGATGGTTACATAATTTGTGCAGTATATCATATAATACATGATAAAAAAAATACAAAACAAACCCCCATATAAACTACATCTCTGTCTCTATGTGTCTCAGATCAACTCACATAGTCTACCTGTTGTGGACAGAAGTGTCTCATCACTGCCCCCCAGTGGAGACTTGTGGACACCTTCCATGAGAACTCCTCTCCATGCTGCCACTCCATCTGAATGAAAGACACTCAGCTCCCTCAGCACTGCCAGAACCCTCTGCCTGCACTCTCCGTCCTCCTGCTCTTCATCAGCATCTCTCCCTCCCTCCTCGGGACCGAGCATCCCGTCCTCTCCTCCACCTCCACCTCCACCTGATCCCTCCCCTACGCGTCTCCTCCCACCCAGCATCCCATCACGATGATCCCTGCGACGCCTGACAGCTTCCAGCCCCCGAAGACTCTCAGTCAACGCGTTGAGGAGGCCGTGTTCACTCCTCCTGCCACGAAGAGGCTCGGCTTCATCCATCAGTTTCCTCACATGCAGATTTGCGGCTCAGAAGCAACTCATCCGGCCTGTTTTTTCACTCTTTTTTTCATTCCATGTTGCACATGGCAAAAGCAATTCACTCCTTTCACAAGACGATGGTGAATAATATCAAATGTTCACTAAAAATACACCGCATTCCCTCGCGTGCCTCCTTCTGGGCCCCTTGTTCGCTGTGTCCTTGGCATCGAGTGTGACTGTGTACAGCTTTTCCTAGTTTACAGGAGCCAATGCTGTATTTATATGGCTGCCAGCAGTAAAACACGTTGCCAAGACGACCCCTGGAGGCGTGGCGGGGAGGGACAATAGAGGAGCAACCGAGCAAAAGATTCACAGGAAGACAGAGTGCTGTCCTCCAGACGTCTAGTCCCCGTCCTCTATTCTTCTGTCACTCATTTTACTGCTGCTATGTCCGGTCAGTAAAAGATGTCAGCTCTTTAAATTCTCCCATCCCGACATCATAAAAACACTCATGTTTCATATTTCTTTCATTTTAAATAGCAGAAATGTCACTTGTTTTGAAGCTATTTTTATGTTGAGGAGGTTGAGAGACTTTAATGGTGACTCTGGACATGAACACTGAGTGCAGTGTCATTTGTTGAATATCTGGTTTTACAATCATACAAAGTCGTCAAAGAAATATTCAAATATTTAAGCCACAACTAGATACCATAGTCCAAAAATGCAAAGGTCCTGTATTATCGGTGTGTTTGTACTTCAAGTATTAAAAGTAAGGGCACTTATTATGCAGAAGGGAAAAGTTAGAAGTTAGAGTGCTAATTGAAAGAAAAATACATTTTTATTATTTTATTCTTGATAATATTGTAACATTGGTTTGTAAAGTTTTGGTTATTTGGTTGGTGAATAGTGACAAGCAAACTGCAGTATTTCATCAGTTCATCTTATGTTGTGCAGGATGATGATACAATCTTAGAAGTATAAAATTAAAATACTCAAGTAAAAGTCCAAAAATCTCAAAATTGTATTATTATTTTCACAATTACCAGGCAAATAACCCAATGTTACAGCCTTAGGTGCTACATTAACCAGATGTGAAGGCTCTGTTGCATTCAAGTGCCCTCTGTAAATCCTGGCAGCGATCCAGCAGCACAATACCAGAAACATGAGCAGCTAGATTGAACCAGTTTTTTATTTTTTTTATTCACTCCTTCTCCTACTGTGATAAAGATGTCTTCCTAGTGAAAGGCCTGTTTTGTTCTGATATTCGAGTCACAGTTGCAGCAGCACTCTGTCACCATCATGTGGCTGATGCTCTTCTCTGTTATTGTAGCACTTTAAATGGTATTAATAGTGTCTATCTGAGGGGGAGGAAAAACACAACATGAGGAACATATGGGGGGAAAATATGTTAGTAAAGTAGTAGCTTGTAGCATATAACACCTCATAAAACAATATACTTATGCCAACAATATTTAATTATCCATTTATTTTCTCACTTAATTTCCAAATGCTTAAAATACAAATTGCCATTAGTCTACGACACAGCAATGTCATCATCAGTAGTATAATATGTAATATAATACATCAAAAGAATAACATGCAATAAAGAAATATAGATGGAACTAATGAAACTCAATGTGTCTGTTCTACAGTGTGTGTGTGTGTGTGTGTGTGTGTGTGTGTGCCAGGCGTCCTGCTGCATTCCTGTCCGTGCTGAATGAGTAGCCGGGGGGGGGGGGACTGTATGGGATCAAGCTGGGACACGCAAGTGTTTCCCAGCAAAACATCACAAGGCCTCCACTATGCTGTTCTCCGGTGCTCATCACATGCGAACACACTTTTATATTTGTTGTTGTTGTTGTTGTTGCTGGTTTAGGGCAACATCTCGGCAATGAGATCGGCGACTTTCACCATTATAACGCCGACGCATCTTGCGGTTTCGGAGCTTTTAGACGCACACATGAAGGTGCGGTGACGCACCGAAAGTCCGCCTGCGCTCGCGCTAAAATGGGCGTGGAGTAGCCCGACAAACACACGGTGTAAAAAAAAAAAAAGGCACGCGGGGGAGGGCTCGCGACGCTCCACGTCGACTGCGAGCGGCATCGACGGGATGACAGAGACGGGACACAGCGAGCGCGCGAAGGTGTGCGGATGACGCCCGAGGTCTCCCCCTTGTTACCAACCCGCAGGTAAGCGGCGCAACACAAAACACCACCGGACGCACGGTGACGTGTTACGTAAACACCCCGCAACTTAAACGTGTGTTGAATGAAAAGCCGACAAAGTGGGCGCGAGAGCGAAATGAACTAGCTTAAAGTTTAAATTAGCATTAATGCGTCACAGCTGTGTTTTTTGCTGGTCATTCAGGGAAAGAAGTGTAAGAACAATGTGACAAACTACGTCATTTACACTTTAATTTTTACATTAAAGGTGGCCTACGTGTTAAATGAACACATCCCACACGTGCGAACCTGCTGGTCTTCAATGAAAACATGTGGAACCATATGATTTACAAGCTTATAGTTTTAAGAATATTTAATACATGTTTGTGGAAATGTATCCTCGAAACCCCACTTCACATTGGAGCAGATACTACTTCAACAGGACACACATTGAAAAGCATGCAGGTTTTTTTCTTTTTTTCCCTGTCAAACCAGGAAGGGGACACAAATTGGACTTTGTTCAAAGTTGGTTGGCTGAGGGATGTGCAGAAATATGAGGTGTGTGTGTGTGGGGCATGACTCACCCCTTGTGCTGCATCCATACCTGCGGTGTGTTTAGTGGGTGTAACAAATAAGCCAGGCTACACCTCTCTAGCGCTGGCAGCCATGCTTTCAGACATAGTTGTGTTTTTACAGAGGATATAGTATCTTTATAAATGTCTATAAGTTGCTGTCTTATTGTATGTCAGTGGTTTGTGTTTGTGTGTGTTGCCTCCAGTTGTATCTTCACACACACACACACACCGCCTCATATGTTCCCATGCCCGTGTGGGATGTGCAAGCGGTTTATCTTGTGAACTTCTCTTTTTTTTTTGTTGCTCTTCTTATTGATCTCAACACTCTGTGGGCTTCGACACCGGGCAGTAGCTGTGGATCAAAACTCCTGTATCCATCCCTTTTAATAATGTCTGCTGAATGTGTGCGCTCTGTGGCGGGTAGTGTGTGTGTGTGTGTGTGTGTGCAGCTGTGTGAGTGGGCGGATAACCGCTAAAAGGCAGAGATGAGGAGCAGGCCAGGTCAAATGTGCTAGCAAGCTTTGGCGTGTGCCTGCGCTGGCATCGAGCCATTACAGGTCCCTGCATGTTAACACTGCAACACAGCTGGGCAGGTCTGATAGACTGTATGTGCCCGTGCTGCGAGGACTTAATACTGTAGTGTGGAGCTGGGACTGCTGTGCTCTCAATAAATGCAAAGCAGTGTAGCTGATGTGCGTGTGCTCATATCTACAAAAGGTCTACTGAGCATACAAGAACACATGATGCCATAACATTCGGAGAAACAATTATTTTGCTGCTGGTTTTTGCTCAAAATCGTTGTACCAAAATGACCTTATATGATAGGAGAGGAGCTGCTATATTCTCACTAGGTTATTTGGATAAATAAAACATCAAAAGGTCAGTTTCTGTTCATGTTTATTTTGTGAACTGCTTGCCCAGTAGAGCAGTCAAATGGACACACATGCTTATACTACGGGGCTGTGTTTCCTTGAAAGCAGAAGTAACACTGCATGTAAGTGTAGGTTTGTAACCCAAAAGAGAAGTGGCATGGCAAGATGTTGATGCGTCTTCCTCTGAGTTTAAAGTGTGTGTGTGTGTGTGTGTGTGTGTGTGTGTGTGTGTGTGTGTGTGTGTGTGTGTGTGTGTGTGTGTGTGTGTGTGTGTGTGTGTGTGTGTGTGTGTGTGTGTGTGTGTGTGTGTGTGTGTGTGTGTGTAAGAGTTCAAGAGAGCAGTTTTGCTGCACAATTCATTAGTGCTCGACTGTGGAGAGATGGTGTGAAGGCATGAGGAAACCATCGCTTGCCTTCTCACGGGTTATTTATATGTTGCCAGGCAGTGAGCGCTGATGTAAAGCGTGCTTCTTTAAAACTCTTCCGTTCCCGGAAAAAAGGAGACAAAGTTGGCCTTTTTGCAGAGATGCCGTTTTTTGTGAGATTTGATCCAAATATCACAACTCACGGTAAGTGGCTCAGCTAAACGTGACCGTAGAGGTGCGCTGTAATAGAGGCATGCTATTACCTCATAGCTATTGCGGTTTCCTGCTGTTTTTTCCAGGAGCGTCACGGACTAAGATTTGGTTTTCGCTCAAAGGAGTCGATGTTTTCGGGAAATAGACTTGTTCATTAATTAATTAAAGTCATAGCCAGGAGACATGCAGACTTGAAGCAGGTGTAAATATACTAAACCAAAGCTTGCATTTACACTTTACAGACGACTTCCCTCCTTCTTCATGCTAAGGGAAGACTGTCTCCAGGCTCTAGTTTCATTTTCACCATCTTGAGAGTGGTATAATCCCCTTATCTAACTCTTCGTTAGAAGGAAGTTTATTACCTAAGTAACAGTGAAGACACACAAAATCCATTTGACCGTACTTATAGTATTTTTATTTGTACGTGACGTATTTCTAAAATCTTTTTGGTGTGTCCACAGTTTGAAGCTGGACTACTGCGTCATCTGAAGGTCTTCCTGATGTGGCGGAGGTGAAACAAGAGCATTATGTTGGAGCCTCCAGAGACTAGCGAGGAGATTGCAGAGTGGCTGTCCACCCTCCACCTGTCCCAGTATAACTCATGTTTCCACCAAGGAGGCTATCGATCTCTGGAAGACTGCAAGGACCTCACCGATGAGCACCTCCTGGGGCTTAACGTGCTTCCAACAGGCCATCGTAGGCGCATCCTGCGGAGTTTGGAAGCACTCGGGGTGAAGCAGCAGATCGGTGGCGAGGAAGATGAAGATGCAGAGGGAGGGGTGGAGAACGGTATGCGCCGAAGGAAGCCTGTGCTACACCCGAGACATATCTTCCTGAAGGATAAAAAGAGGGGCACTTCGTGTCAACATCAGCAAAAGGAGAGCAGAGAGTATGAGTCGGAGGGCAGTCAGACTTTGCCTCCAGGGGCCGGCCTCCAGGGGCCAGAAATCGATGACCTCCCAGAGAGTAGATGCGTTCGCCCGCCTAAACCGGCCCCGCGCAACCCCCAGAACATCCAAACATCCCTGCCTCAGCCAACCGGTGTCCCTGCCTCCTCCTCCTCCGGCAGCAGCAGCAGTGAGTCCCTCGTCATATCTGAAATGCCCTCAGACTGGGAGATTTCCTCAGAGGATCCCTCGCTGTCGAGCACCGACTCCTTCCCCTGTGTGGCTGAGGTGCCCCGCCCAGCAGCCACTGACGACAGTTGGGTTTCTCACGCCGATATGGTGGAGAACTCCATTTATGAGTCCCAGCCGAGTTTTAAGGTTCCTGCAGGTCCACGGCTCACTCGCTCCTACCGGCTGAGGCACCGGCCCGTCCCCGAAATCCCCAATCTGACCATTCTGCCACTTCAGGACAGGTAACATTCAAACTCTTGAGTTCACCATTTTGGGGAATGTGCTTGTTCACTTTGTTGTAGAGTTCGATGAGACGGGATGAGAGTCTTCTCATTTAAAGTTCAGGTGTTTTGAAGTATTCATGCATAATCAGTGTATGGATGAGGCACACAGGCACGTACCAGTACTGGAACAAAGTAATGTACCTAAAGGAAAGGTCCACCTAAAAAAAACTGCATATACTTTTAAGTGTATGCTTTATTTGAATATTTTCACTGTTATCTTGCTTTCAGACAGCCCGTTCCTTAGAGGAACTGAACTGAAAGGGAAACTTACCTATGCTGTCTTCAAAGCCACAGGAATCTGTTAGAAAAAAACAGTATAAAGTTTCACTTTCACTTCAGTTCCATGTTGGAAAATATTCCAAATATAGCGTACAATTAACTGATAGTGATTCGGACTTTCTAGCAGGTAGCCCTGTCTGCCGTCTACTGTAGGTGATACACTGACTCGTGGATAAGCACCTCATACAGCCCCACTTCAAATCAGCAGAACTATCCCTCGGCAAGAAAGCAAAGAAGTCTTTTTTTCAGAAATGAGCTATTCCTTTGAGCCTAAAGTTTGAGAGCTAAAGTTGAGAATCAAACAAGTTAGGAGAGTACACCGAAAAGCACCCAGGGAAATAAGTTTGCGCGCTGCCGTGGCATGAGTGAATTCGAAAACAAGGCTTCCCCTTTTTGCATTCCGATTTTACACTGATGGGGAAGCCGAGGCTTCTAATCTCCTCTTCTCCACATCCATTCATAACCCCCATTCTATATGTATGCACTTCTGAACTGTATAAGTACACAGTTGCACATCCCCATTCTAGAGGCCCTTCTCCCACTAAATGGTGTTACCTATTTTCCCCACGTGCTGCATCGGGGGTTCTTATTCGCTGATTTCTATCTCCCTCCTCAGGAGTGCACCACCAGCGCAAACAAGCAGCCCTGAACACCCAGCCGGCTCCGAAGGTCCCATCGGTGCAAACAGCATACAGAAAGGTACACCATCTTTCAGATGCACCTGCTTCATCGTCTCTGCCGTGAATATTTCATTCCGCCAGTAGAGTCAGTGGTGCTGTTGTTTGCCCGGATAAAAGGAGGGAGAGGAGATGAGGGTAGAGTGTGTGTGGATAGGGGGGGGGGGGGGGGGTGTTCGTGGGAAACGGTGCCGCCCGCCGATTCAAGCGCACGTCTCACAGGGAATATGCTCTTTCACATGTTGTCCCTCAGCGAGACCCTGGTGTGTATTCCTGTCGCTCAGCTCTCCAAAGTTTTTCTTTTATTTTAGAAGTTGTTTAACTTTGCTAACAACACACGGGCTCGTACTACAACCGGTACAAATATGTTTCTTCCTGTTCCCTTGCTGTGTTTATTGGGCTTAGTCGACCCCTCTCGTCTCATCTGACGACGTGATGCTACGTGTGCTGCTTTCCGTGCCGAGGTGGATGCGGTCTCCCAGGATTAAATGACAAGAGTGTGTGGATGTGTGTGAAACACCTGTGAGCATGTCAGGCTTTTTGGGACCATATCCCACCACGTTGGAACTATTTATCTTGCTGTCATCTGCAAGTTTTGGTTTTAGTTTCTGCAAAGACGGGCGCATGGACATGACCCGATGGAATCGTGACGTTTGGATCTTTTATACTCCAACATTCCCAAAGCTCTTAAAACTTCTATCTGCATCTGCACAGTTAGACAATGTTTGATCTGCATGGACAGCCAAAACCCTGCAGCATGGAAACCCTGCAAAGGGCGCTTCTGATGGTGTGACATCACTCTGGCCACGCAGACACTCTCGACCCGCCCGCCTGCGGCAAGCACACGCCGCGTTTCACCTCCCCTCGCGCTCCTTTTTCGGCTTCCCCTTCCTTCCTATGTTCGGCGCACTGCAGCAGTCTCTTGGTAGGCCCTGTTTTTCCAACTCTTTCTCTGTACGGAACAAGACAGGGAGTGAGACCTATGAGAGCAGCAAGACAGTGAAGTGGGTTGGGAGGAAGGAAGAGGAGATGGATGCAAAACAGGCTGAGAGACGGAGGAAGAGAGGGAGCCAAGACGGTCCCAGAGCAGGGAAGTTGGGAGCTCGACTAGCAAGCCAAAATCTCCCTTCACAGCAAGGTCTAGCAAGGCGTTATTTGACATATCATTTTACCCCGAGCATGTTTGAAGAGTTTATTCAGAGACTAATACTGTCATCTCACAGTATTCAACGCAAACTTTCTGTTGGAGGCTAACCAAATGTTTAATTAACACCTCAACACCTCTTAAAAATAAGTTTACTTCACGAGAAAAATCTCATCACGAGAACACTTGCCTGTCTAGTGCTCCTTCAGCAGCTCTGCAGCAACGCAGCACACTAAGCAAATCTGTCAATGATTAAAAAAAGACTACTTTTTAAGTCCTTTTGATCGCACAGTAACATACACACCCTGTTCAATGCACTTCTCGTTTTAGGGGGGTTGTTTATGTGACGTTGCTGTGGTTTTGACAGACAAGACCTTGGTGCACTGCACACACATTTCACACTTTTAGTGCTAAGTCACGCTTCAGAAAAGTTATATATATAAATGTATTTGCTTTCTTAAGGGGTTCTTCTCTCTTACAAAATAAAATAAATCTACAGTCCACCTTCAAACATATCAAGTAACCAAACATGCAAAATAACACTTTTTGTTATAATTACCATCCTCATTGTCATCATCTACTGTAGAAGAACAGAACAGTAATAAATATAAGGAAAATCACTATTCAGTATTAAATTCAGGGAACCCAGTGAGTGAAATAATAAACAGCTTGTCAACTCATTTGAATTCTAAAGGTGGCATCCTCCACGAACAGTGTGGGACTGATAATAACAAACCGACCCGAAACTCCCCGACTTAAAAGAACGGAGGCTTCGTTCGTAGCAAAATCAATCTCCTCGCTAACTCCGAACTTGATGGCGGCGTCGAGGTCTCTTCCCCCGGATGCTGACTTGAGAGAGAGTCTGCGAGTCTGAGAGCAGATAAAAAGAAGCGGCATGGTCGACTGAGAGAAGCGGAGGCGGGGAGCCGGAGACGGGCAGAATAGAGGGAATCGGACAGGAATAGAGTGCAGCGGTGTCCGGCAGAACCTCGGAGAGAGTCGTGAGTGGCCTGAAGGTCAGCTGATGATGACTGATGGTTGCTATGTGCCTCGGCGAGCCAGTCTGCGGAGAGAGAGGGTGGCTGTGTTGGAGTGAATTCTATCATCCAGTAAACTGACCCCTTCATAGAGCCCACCAAGCCCGGTGCAGCACATGCCCTTCTGTGCCCTTCTGTAATGTTTGGAAGTGAGCGTCTGCAAGGCTTTAAAAAGTAATACATTCAGTGTGTACTCATTTGACTGTCCATTCTTCTTACGTCTGTGTTTGTCTGAAGGCATCTCATGTGTGTGTGTGTGTGTGTGTGTGTGTGTGCGTCCAGCCCCGTGGCTGCATCTTTTAGCCCTCACAATCCTCAGGAGAGGGCGGTGTCATTTTTCACAGTGACAGCCAGTGGCCCACGCAGGGTGGCCCCAGGTCTCCAGACTAATAGTGTCTGGCCAGAGTCTCTGCTCGTTTTCGTCTTCCCCTTCCGCCGACCGACCGACTGCAGGAGCCAAAAAGAGAGAAATGGCCTTGGCAGGGACTCTGTCTGTTAGAGACACACCGAGGAGCATCGCACTCCCAGTCGGGCAACGAAAAGGCAGAGAGATAGGCGTGCTATAGCAACATTTAATTGGTTTACTGCTTACAAGTGTCTGATTGACGAGTCAATCAAAGGGTACATCTGAGTGATTTAAATGTAACTGGAACAAATCTGTTACCCTCTTTAAATGTTTAGGCTTTACACTGTGACAAAAACCACTGTTGTGTCTACTCTCTGTCCTTTTTAGCTCCACCTCAAGGAACCTTGACACCTATTGCTCCCTATGGAGAAATGTTCCTGTACAACAACCCTGAGAGCACTCCGGTAAGACGCCGCACACTCCCACTAGCGGACCCCTGAGTAGCAGCTTCCCAAAGAGGAACAGACAGATTTCTCAGGTCCTCAACACTTATCAGCGGCGCTTCAACCACAGGCCGCAAAACCCAGCTTCCCTCTCGGTGTTTAATGTTGTCACCATGGACACATAGCAGAGTGGGAAATGTGCTTGTTTCAGTTTGCCCCCTGAGGTTAATGGAAATGTCACCAAGCCACTAAAGCTAACATAGCTTAGCGCGCCCACGCGATAACAGTGTCTGACTGAGAGATGGACACTTTCTTTTCATCCGATGCTAATCTCTCCTACGCTCCGCAGGACCACGGTGCCGAAGAAAGGTCGCCGAAGGGTTTTAAGAACAAGATAAAGCAGAGGAAGCAGAGGTATGGTATGCTAATGTCATAACGATGTCAATCACTCCAGATAGACTGTCTGCTGCATGTTAAGGTGTCCATGTAGAGAAGTCCTAACCACGCGCTAATCTGAAAACGGATGTGGCCACAAAATGCATGCTTTCATGTCTATATGCTAATAATAGCTCAAAGTCACAATAACTGTAGAGTGCAAAGTACACATATGAAGGAGTAACAGGGCACTCATCCCTCACCTCCACTAGCAACATCTACAAGCCGCCGCTTCCTACGTTGGGAGGATATTTAGTACCTGGAAGTCTGGTTTTATATTTAGAAAAGAGAGAAAGGGAAAAAATAGCAAACAAATGAATAAAAGTAACCTCTACAGGTTGTATTAATGAAATCAATAGACAAAGGACCTTCAATCAAACTGAATAATTACTTCCTCACGCCAGAGCAAATCTTTTCAAATGTTAGACGGGACATAATGTCCCTCAGCCACTAAGCACGTCTCTCCATCTTAGTAATGCTGCACGTCTGGCCAACAGAGAGGCAAAGGACAGTGTCCAGCTTTTTATGGGAGCTGGGCACACGTCTTCCTCTACACTGGTGCCAAAAAAGGGCCTTTTTTACATTTTTGTGAAACTAAAACAACAGGGCTAGCTGTTCCTCCTTATCTCAGGCTTAATGCAAAGCTAAGTTAATCACCTTCTTGCTCTAACTACTAACTTAATGGACAGACATGATGGTGGTAATATATCCTCATCCGACAATCGGTAAGAAAAGAATGATTATTATTTCCCAAAGTGTCGAGTTGTTCCTTCAATGTCATCTCCGCTCTTACAGAAAAAAGACGCCCAAAAAGAGAAAATCCAAAGAAAAAGCCTCTCCGCCTGCTCCGACTCTCCCAGACCCCCACAAAGACGAATACTCGACGGTGGACGACTGTGTCAGCTTTTTGCCGCGAGCCAGTTTGGACCTAAACCTTGCAGTGACCCCTGAGGGTCTTGCTGTGGGGCCGACTGCACTTGGCCCTAAGGACGGATCTTTAATGATGGTGGAGTGTGACCTCTACTCGGAGACTGCGGACAACCTCGGGGGAGTGACCGGCAATCCGCTGCCTGATATCTCGCCGTACGCGTGCTTCTACGGAGCCCCCAAACACCAGGTGCTCAAAGTGGGCTGGCTGGACAAGCTGTCGCCTCAAGGGTACGTCACGGTGTCAGACATTAGAGATTGTTCTTAATCTGGTGTAATGATGCATCCATCTACATGAAAACCTCATCAGTGTCAGTTTAACTGCACAGGGAATGCTATGAATATGTATGTCCTATTAAGCCCCGTGCATGTTACCGGTCGGTTTCTGCAACCTTTCCCCCCCAACGCAACAACTCAACATGTGCCTCACACCACATCCCGTCAGGTGGCAAGAAGAACCACAGCCAGTCAGCTTCCCTTTTCATTCTGCTACCACATGTGTCTTCTATCCCTGACCATTTGGAACTGATGCATTGTATTAGATCCAGAAGCCTGAAGCAGATTCCAAAGGAAAAGGAAAGGAAAAATGGGAGATAACCTTGCAGTAGTGAGACGCACAACATGTTGGCATCTCCGCTTGTTTAGCTTTATCTAGCAGCGCTATGTCTCTTGGTGCCCCATGCTCCACTGTTGCTCAAAATCGAAGCTATCAATCATTTGCTTCCTTTTTTTATATATTCTCCCTCACCACCTGATTTGCATCGGTTTGGCAAACTGCCCTTGGGCTGCTGAATATTCAAATTGAAAGTCTCCATTTGTTTTGATTATGCTAATTGACAGCTGTTGATACAACTCTTGACATTAATGAATCAATGGCACCCTTGATGAAATATGAGTACCTGCTCCGAGCGGATTTAGTTACTGCCTTACTGGCCCGACTGCTTTCGATTTGTTTTGCTTATTTCGCTCCAGAACCCGGCGTAATTCGCTCGAACGAGCCAGATGGAATGAATTTGCACCTCACCTTCTCTTCGCAGAAACTGTGTGTTTCAAAGGCGGTGGGTGAGATTCGACGGAGAGAGTCTGGCCTACTACAACAACGACAAGGTACAGTGAGTTCGAGGACACAAGCACATGTTCACACATGCCTTCCCACATCCTCCACACGAGCCGCCGACCAATTCCACCTCGACAGAAATCCATAGGATGAGCGACTAAGCCAAGCCCTAAGTGTCCCCGTTCTCTTTCTCTTTCTCCTCCTCCTCTACACTGTTATCATCGTAGTCATCATTAGCTTGGCGGGGTAAAGAAAAGGGGGCAAGGACGTAGTGACATTACGCCACGCATGACAGGCCAGCACTCTCCGTGCCCGCCCAGCCGTACAGTGAAGTACATTGACGTTGGCACCTGACCAGTTCCCCGGGAAGAGGGGAAGGGAGGACTTTCTTCTTGCCTCCCTCAGCATTTCTCTTTCCTCCATGTACCTCTCTTCATACTCCTACTGTGCGACAGCTGAGTTTGAAATTTCCCTTAGCAATGCCTGGCTCGTCATCATCAGACAGAGGGAGGGACGGAGGGTGAAGGGTGGAGTATGGGAGTTGGGGAAAAACAGCAGAAAGCGAAGAGGAGGCAGACTAAGATGCAGGCAATATGTCAGTTTCCTCTCCACCTGTTTAGTAGAGAAACTTCTTGTACACTTTTGAATTTTTAATTGACCATTTCTGTAATTATGACGTCCCAATCCATTTACTACACAGCATTAGACTTTACATCACAGGTAACCTTTTTGCAAACCACCGTGTGTTAGAACGGTGTAAGCACTGCAGCTTTTATTAGCTTTATTCATTCATTAATTTGGTATAATTCAATACAGCAAGTCTGCATTCATGTTTTTCCATTATTCTATCATTGGTGAGTTAATTGGCTCTGGGTAATGTTTTTTGAAAATGTTATGAAATTGATGCAGGTGCTGTGATTCCAATACCAGAGTATTTTACAACAGTTTCTACTTTAATGTTTGTGTGGCGACTACCGTAGTAGTGTTTTAAACCCTCAATTTTCATGTAGCAAAATATGCCAGCCTGCTCAACGTGTTGGTATTAAATACAGAACTACCTTCATAAAATATAGTGTCAAATTGGTAGGTAAACAAGAATCTGACCAAACACTCAAAGCTAACTTTAGCTACTAACTTTCCACCCCTTAATAAGGCTGCAAATGTGTTTTAAGTCAGTACACAAAGTATTGAGCTTCCATACTCAGCCCTCGAGGTATTAAAATACAGACTTTGCTAATCAATCTATCCGCCCTCATAATGCATTATCGCGCAACAATGATGCAACGGCTGACAAACATGAATAGCAGATATGTTTGTACACTAGATGTTTAATTAATGTGATGTGACTGAGTTACATCCTGGAAAGGAAGAAAAACCTTCATAAACCCTGGTATTATTCTTTAAAGAAAGACTTTGCATGAATCCTGTGTTCTCCAGTAAACCATAACCTCTCCGACATAATCTGCTATACCTTCGTGTTCGTGTGTGTGTGTGTTTGTGTGTGTCTGACCTTGGCGCCCCTTCCCAGAGCCGGCTCGTTTTCGCTGCAGCAGCGTTGCACAACATCACAATCAATGATGTGGGACCTGTCTGACGCTCGCTCGTTAATCACTTACTAATTATAGCCCTCCACGCTCTCTCTTTCCCCCTCGTTTTCTCTTTTCCATTGCATTTGTTGCTTTATTTATCAGGACATGCTTCGTCGCCGGCAGAGTGACGATCGGCAGGGAGGCCGGCGAGTCAGCACTTTACACTCCATGTCACTGTCGGCGTGGGCACGGCAGACTCTGTAAAGAGGAATGTGTGTGTGTGTGTGTGAGAGAGATATTTTTTAGACTTCATGCTGACAATGTGCCCCTCTCCTCTGAGAAAGCAGAGGGCTTCATCATGTTTGGGTGAGCAGAGAGGTCGAGTACAATCTCTCCGTCATCCTTGCTTTGTGCGTCCAGCTGAGGCCTCGTACCACCCGCGGGTGCCACCCAGCGCCGCCTCCGTCGAGCGAGCGCGGGGGTAGGAGAAGATTGCGCGGGCCGACGGAGAGTCTCTCAGCACCACTTTGTGTCAGAAATATGAAATATGAGTTGGTGGCTTGCTTTCCCCTCACAGTGCAGAGACGTGAATGTATGCGCGCTCCGTTATACACAAGTCTCTCTGCTGCTCACATTACAAATCATTCTTCACCCCGTCCTGTCATGCTGACGTAGCGGTGCTAGACCTACACATGTGATCTCGGACCGGGTCTATTGATTATAGGAACACTCTATTGGACTCTCAATGCAGCTCAATGCAGTTTTTCCTTAATATTTTAAATGGAAAGTAGCTAAAGCCTGTTCCAATGGTTGGTGAATGTGCCATGTCTGAATTTGCATATTCATGATGTCATCACATATTGAGTGAACATCTGTGAGGATTTAAAAAAAAAAAAATCTCAAATGCTCAACTGACTTTATCAGTAGATACTATTGCTTAAGCTGCTATGCTCTCATGTAAATATCTAAATCTGAGGCTGGCACATTTGAGCTACATGCTAATGTTGCACCATTGTAGTTTAGCATGCTTGCATTAATAACATTTAAGTACAGTTGGAGATATTTACTCATACATTTAAACACATCCTTCCTCCTCCAAATAAAACCTGGAATTCATTAGAAATAAAAATCAACCTGATTTATTCAATAAAAACAGGGGTTTTGCTGCTAAAACCTCACTTGGTCTGGTATGACCAGTAGCTTATGCTACCTAATGTCAGCTAGCTTCACATCTATGTGGACTTGAGTTCTTTTGTCTCTTAGAAAGAAATCCAGACCGATAACAGCATGGTTCAATCAGTTTCATCATGTGTTTATATACACAATAATAATAAAGTAAATCCCTCCCCGCCGACACATTCCCATGCTTGTTCTCTTTCTCAAACTTCCAACACCCAGAAACTCTTTTGTAGTTTAAAACCCTCTGTATTCCGTCAACCCCAGACAGAAGTAATCGCACTTAATCACAGTCGCAGTGTGAAGGGGTCTCTGGCCCCGGTGAAGTCATCGCCGGGTTAGCGGAGGTGGCGTGGGAGAGTAGCGGGATGCTCAGTCTCACTTCTCCCTCTCTGCAGCATTGTATCCAACCCGTCTCATCAGTCACCCCTTTCGCCTGATTTCGTCAACACCGGGATTGACTTGGGAGAACGCTCCGGGGCCTGAGATGTAGTCTTCGGGGTCCTGATGTGGTGTCGCGTGCGTACGCGCGCGCGTGTGTTTGTGCCGACCGTCCAAAGCCGGGCTTCGGGGGGTTGTGAGGGGAGGAAGTGAGGAGGATGGCTGCGAGGGATGAAGGGATGAGAGGCTGGGGGGGGGGGAGGTGGATGCCGAATAGGAAGCCAAAGGGGAGATGAGGTTTTAGGACCGGGGGATCAGTCTTTAAGTGTATCAGTCTGCCTGATGTCTGACGCTGCAAAGCTCTCTTTCCAAGTGGAAAGCTCCTCTGCTTACTCCCTCCTGTGTCTTCCCAAGATGCCTGTGCTGATGCTTACTGTAACGCCCCAAGTGTCTCTTTTTTTTATTACATTTCCAGGTGTTTATTTTCTAATTCACGCCGTGGCCTGGTGATTATTTTTATATTCCAGAATTCTTAATAATACAGGGAATCATTGCAAGAATAGATAAAAAATTAAGTGCTACCCCTTGGGTAGATTCACCTCTTTTTAATTTTAGAAAAAAAAAGAAAAGGTTCCCATTTTCTATTAAAGCTACGCTCATTTATGTTTTATGTTAATAAAGAATTAAATGACCAGTTGTAAAGTGAAAAACCCACCCGACTCTGCGGCTCCCCTCAGCTACACAGCTTTATAGTGTCTTTCAGCTCATTCTTTTGGTTTTCTGTTATGTCTTGATTTACTATCACTTCATGAAGACTTGATACTTAACTTGGGAAACACAGCTGCCTGGATGCACCAGTAAGGAGGCATTTCCTCAAGGGTGCATTTCCCTGCTCCGACCAGTTGGTGTCCTCATGCCTCCATTGAAAACGCGCTGCTCTGTGAGACGCTACAACCATAACTCCATGCTGGTGGTAAAACTCTTTCCACCCTCTTTACCCTCCTCCCTGCTTTCTCCCCACGCTGCCTCCATTATTGTAGGCTTTAGCTCAATTGCTCTGCCTTAATTGTTTCCTGAAGTTTTACCAGGTTGGTTTTTTTTGGGGGGGGAAAGAAAGGAGAGACTCGGTTAAACCACGCAGGATACACCGTTTCACACGCCGTCAAAAACAACAACGAAAAAAGGAAACCGCGAGACCGCCCCTGCGAAACGATACAGGTAGATAAATGCTGGGAGGGTAGGACGAGAGGCGGCGATATGTGAACGGCGAGAACGAGAGGATGTGGGAGTGAGGGAGTTGAGAGTGGGAGGGAGGTCAGAATGAGGGGAAATGAGTGTGGAGGAGATCTTTGGCAGAGGGAGGCCAGTCAGGTGCGTCTGTTATTGGAGAAAGAGAGATAGTTAGGCCTCATTGCTTCCTTGGCAGTCTGTCCTCTTGAGATCAGTCCATAAACATTGTGTGTGTGTGTGTGTGTGTGTGTGTGTGTGTGTGTGTGTGTGTGTGTGTGTGTGTGTGTGTGTGTGTGTGTGTGTGTGTGTGTGTGTGTGTGTGTGTGTGTGTGTGTGTGTGTGTGTGTGTGTGTGTGTGTGTGTGTGTGTGTGTGTGTGTGTGTGTGTCCGGATCTCAACACTGACCGCCTCTGTTCGCCGTCAGAGTATTTACAGATGCACGACACGCAATTAAACAACTCTCTCCCTTCATGACCCCGAAAGTAGAATTAAAACAATTAATTACCGTTAACCCGTGCTGGGGTATAATTAGCAGCCACCGAGCTTATCCATCTACACACACATACATACAATACAGACTCGCGTCTCCTTTCCTCACCTTGCTTTAACTTCTATCTAAATTTAGATGGAGAACAAGGGGAGATATTGGTGTGAAACTCCCGGGGAGAGAAATGCACGAGGCTGGCTGCCGGTAATTAGGTTGAGCCACTTCTTGCCATTGTTAACGTCCTGTTTTAATATGAGAAGGACCCCTCCCTGACCCTCTTAGGCATCTTCATTTCAACATGATGTCTCTCTTTCCTCCCTCCTCTCCTCTGGCTCTATTCTCTTCCTGATTATGGATTCCCACTGTTGCCTCTTCTGTTTTTTTTCATCTTTTTTTTCTCTATTGTACCTCTGCACACTCCTTTTTTTCCATTCTCTTTCTCTCAGTCCTCTCCTTGGCCTTTCACACAAACCTAATTTCTCTTCTTTCTTTTTTTTTTCTTCAAAATTTCACGCTCCCTCCATCCACCCCCTCCCGCTCTCTAACCGAACATGTCGGCTGCTTCATTTTTGGCTGCTCGGTCTCTAGAAATAGACTTTTGTGGCTGGCAAGGTCACTGGCTTAATTAAGAATGGCGCGAGGGGAGTCAGAAGTTCACTTCCTTCATCTTTCCCCCTCCGTTCCGCGTCTACGCGGTGCGGCGACGCTACAGTAGAGCAAACGTACAGTATTGTGCGCTGCAATCACCACGAGCTATTACATTGTGTGCGGAACTGCGGAGAATCAAAATTCAGGTCAAGCTCGTCGACGAGCGACAGAGAGAGAGAAAAAAGGGATGTCTGTGTTTTTTTTCTCTCTCTCTCTTCATACTTTGCAATGATAATGACATTATCGACATGAATAATGCAATGTCTGCAACGACCCCCTTTCTTTTCCTTTTTTATAACCCAGTGATTTTCACGCCACTACAGAAGCCTAATGTGCTGTCCCCTGGTTCACTCTATTGCGAGAACATTACAATCTGACATGTTCTTCCAACTACTTTAAGGGTATTTCTCTGTTATACGTCGCAGTTTAAAGTACTGATTCACCACCGTCCTTGCTTCTTCAGAAGGGATAATATTGATGTTTGATTTCTTCTTTTCTTTGCACCTTCTTTCTCCTTTTCATAGTGACAATGACCCCGTACTTTAATTGCCATTGTCGAGGGAGGCTGTAAAGAGGGTCATGAAGCCTCCAGTGCAACATCCTCTTTATTTAGATGCCTCCGCTGGAGCTGCTGGGGGGAAAACATGGGGCTAATGAAACAATACACACATGCAGCCCAGTCCCACTGTACCCAACAAACGTTTCCTGTGCTTTGCCCAAATCCCCACTACAGCGCCCGTCTCTGTAAATATCTCAGAAGTTTGTTTTCAGCTTGTAGATTTTGTTTTATGATGTCTCCTAACACCCAAATGACAGCGCTCTGTGTGTTTATTCTTGAGGCTTGGCTTCCCTAATGCAGCGTAATTCTCTCTCCTTTTTTTTTTTTTTGGCCACTTCCTTCTCCTCTATTTCAAATCACACTTATTTCCAGTCTATAAATTGAATTACGTGCGTTAATGCCAAAGAGCATGTCAATGCAAATTTGTCCCGGCTTGCTCAGCAGCACGCCGCTCGTATGAAATCCTATAGTGTGAGGTTCATGTTTATATTGCCGCCGCGGCAAACGCTTCTTGTCCAAGAGCTCCGTGCCATTGATCAAAGTTATTGCTTGAAAGGGAACTGGGAAGCGCTTTCTAACAAATAAATTTGATGCTGCATTTTTTTTTGGGGGGGGGTAATTGCTCTACTTTGATGAGGACGTCTGTCGGTGGCGTTTCAAATTGGGTGCCATTGCAGTCGAGCGTAACACAACTCCAGAATTACAGCTATTGATGCAAACAATGAGTGCTTGAATATGGCAATTGTAGGTCTACGGATGCAGATAATAGGAATAAGGGACAATTCAATAACAGTTTTAGCATGAGTGAGGCTGCGTGTGCTTTTATCAGCGTGGATAAGACCGTGTGTTTCTTTCTCTCTCTGTTTAGGAGATGTACTCCAAAGGTATGATCCTGGCGAGCGCCATCAGACACGTGCGAGGACTCGGGGACAACAAGTTTGAGGTGGTCACCTCCCTTCGGACCTTCATATTCCGGGCCGAAAGAGAAGGTACGACTAATGCATCCTTTGCTGTGGACGAATGTGTCTGTCCATTCCTTCAAATGTTGCACAAACGTCCACTTGGACTCACATGTGAACTGCTTCGATATTGAGGATCTAAGGTCAAGGGCACTGTCACGTCCAACTCGTTCCAAAAAGATGTTTACTTACTGTTTGCATGCAGTAGTCTCTCCGCCATTTCTCCCTCAAAGGACATTTTCAGTGCGATGGGAGGTTTTGAGGTTTTTGCATTACTCAAAAGAAATGCTTCTACATTTTGGTTTAGTTTGCCTTCGTTCAGAGTGTGATATGAGGAGATCAATATCACGCATGTGCAAGTTGGGGTAGCATAAAAATTGGATATAAGCTGAAACAGCTTGCCTGGCTCTTTCCCAAAAAAAAGAAAGGAAAAAAGACAGCTTCCAAAATCTTGATAGATCTCCAATTTACAAAGTTTGTGGTTTTAGGAGGAGTTACATGCTAAATAATTAGCTGACGAACAACAGTGAGCTGAATACTTTAAGCACGTAGAGGCAGGTACAGCCACATAAGTACTGGTTCTAACTTGTTCATATACTCATTGAAAATTGCAGTGTCTTTTAGACAGAGCAGGCTAGTTATGTCCCTGTTTCTTTATGCTAAGCTAGGCTGAACAGGTCCTTAAAGCACAGATGTGAGATTGATATTAAGCTTCTCATTTCACCCTCAGAATGAATGGAAATGAGCATATTTGAAGTATTTTTCCAGAATAAGTAGTCTTGTAAGTGCTCTATGAATATTATGCGATGTAAATGCGTGTGTACGTTGGCACCGAGGGAAATCTGTGGTAATGACTTCATGTCCCTGTCTGGACCTGTGTTATTAAGTTTATCTGAAGAGACAGACTGTATGTAAAATTAACAAATTCTGAAATCTCCCAGGAACCGTCCTTGTAATAGTCTCGTTCCTCCTTCCCCTCTTAATTTCTCTGTCAGACAAAACGGAGTAAGAGTTGTCTCTGCTTATCGTCCTCCAGCTGGAAGCTTTGTCTGTGTCGGCCTTAATGAGAAGGGAAAGAGACGCTTTCCGCTCCTTACCTCCCGCCTCATGGCGGTCTATTAGCCGGCTCGGGTCAAATTTGCTCGGCCGGGGGTCACGTGGGAGTCACGTGGTGGCCGCCCTTTCGATATGCGAGGATGAGTGAGATGGAAGGAGTTGACTTTCGAATGAACCTTTGACTCGTCGCGTGGTACAGTGTGAATATCGGAGAACGCGGTGGAACTGCAAGATCTTTCGTTGAGACCATATGTTGACATATTGACGATAGAATGATCGATATTTTACATACTCATCAGTAATATTGAGCATCTGCTTATTGCACTTGAGAAGTTCAAGTGAATATTTAATGGTCAATGCTCAGTAAGAAATGATTTATTCTAAAGCAGAGTTATTCTAATGCACCAGCTCAACTTAACAGCAGCTGGAAAGCTTGTTTTTGTTGACCTCTAGTGGTTACTTTCTCCACCTCGCTGCAGGACTATTGTTTCTTGCCAGCTGCTATTTGCACCCAGGTGTAAGACGCCAACAGCACTATTTGTAGCTGGTGGAATAGTCAATAGTCAGTGTACATAGCATGGCAGAAACAAGCACACAGGTGTATAGCCAACAATGCTATTTGCACCCGACATGTGTACACACCAGTAATTACATCTGTGCATGGAGGCTTTTTATTGCCTGAACCTAACTTTGACTTAAAAGTGAAGATCATAATACGATTCTCAAAGGACTCAAACCCTGGTCTCCTGGGTGAGAGTACTCAGTCATCCAACACAACCTACTCCTTAATAAAACTTTCCCCCTCCTTTATTCCTCCTTTTCCTCTTAAAGCTTTTGCCATTTTACTGCTCGCGCCTATATGCAAATAGATACTCCATTTTGCTTTTTGAACACTATGGAGTATACTTGGCTGCTTCAATGACCAGATGTGTTCCCAGGAGTTGGTAGAGAACAAATCAGAGCTAAAAGTCTGATGGCTGGAAACAATACTAAATGAATGTTGCTGTGTGCTGGATTTGTAAATATAACTTGCTTTCTGCCTACACAGTCACCATAAAACACAGTGTTTTATAATAGCTCTTTCACTGCCCAACAGCCAAAAAAAAAAAATCAATCAATTCACCTTTAAGATAATCATTATTTACTCTTGCCTTTATTTTTATAACCAAGTATTGACCGCTTGCACCACCATTCCAGTCAGCAGTGGACTGTTGGTTGACCTCTGAAAACCTTGGACTCTATTGACACATTGTGCATTTGTATAAAATGCACCAGAATGAGGAGTTCATAGTTTTGTGGAGCTATCAACTTTACCTAAAACCTATTGTGTAATGTGTTGGATCTCAGATTTATACCTTTTTTCATCACCTCCGGTTTATTAAAAAACAAAACAACAAAAAGCCAACTTTCCCCGTCTTTATATTCACCACACTGGGCAGCAGCGATTCTCCCTCCTCACCCTGGCGATCCAGTGCAGCATCATATCGATATCTGCCAGGCCTTTTTGTCCATTTATGACTCGCGGGTCGTCAGCAGCGTCATTTATCACCCTGTCAGATAGCTGATCGTCATACGTCACACTCGGTTGTCCTGACAAGCTCGTGGGATGGGGGGGAGGGTTGTCCGATTCGGAGGTGGCCGTGGACCGCATGGGGACTGTGGGAAGAGGTGGCTGCAGCAGTCAGAAGATAGGGCGGAGAGGGGAAGAGAAGATGGAGAGAGAAGAGGAGGATAAAACTTGGCCTCATCACCTCATGCATCTTTAAACAGGCCCACTCGCCTTGTGGCGGAGAGTCATCAATCTTTGGGGGAAACACAGGAGAAAGAGGGAGACGTGGGGAGACAGAGGGAGAGAGGAGGACTGTGTTAGTGAAGTGGAGGTGTGGAGCTGCTGGCTGAGAAAATGGTGCGGTGACGGTCAGAGGAGTTTAAAGGCATCCAGGGGGGGAGAGAAGAAGAAGAAGAAGAAGAGGAGGATAGGGGAAACAAGGGGAAGGAGGCGATTAAATGAGGGAATAACGGGAATGGATGCAATCTCGGCGTGGAGGAGCAACAGCGAGGTAAAAGCAGAGACAGGGAGAGATGAAAAGGGCAGAGTGAAGATGGAGAGAGAGAGAGGGAGAAAAGGAGGAGGGAGAAGTGAGTGAATAATTGAAGGCCACCGGAGAGAGTGTGCACACAGCTGTCGGCTGACTCTCCACTTGGTCCGCAGGTGGCCTCTTCCCTCAGGTACTGTCAGCTTGAGATATAGGAGAGATGGAAGGAGGAAGGGAAGCAGGCCGGGAGAGGAGGAGAGAGAAGGAAAAGAGGGGGAGTGATGTGGAGAGCAGTGGCAGCGGTAGGGGAGAAGAAAGCGAGAGGAAAGGAGAGTTTGGCAGGAAGAGACGTGGTGGAGTGATGGGAAACAGTCAGGACAAGGAGGGAGGGTTTGAGAGGGGATGCAGACAAATGTGCTACAAGAGAGAAGATGGGATTTATGGTGTAAAGAGATGTCGATGATTTGTATTCTGATGCTTTGGCAAATGCCCTTCCACGAAGCCTGCTCCCAACGCATGTTAGTTTTGTTTGAGATGACAGGGAAGAGGGTAAGAGAGAGATGTAGAGACTAAGTAGGGATAACAACAAAAATGGTTGGGAACAGGCCAGAGAGAGAGAGAGAGAGAATGATGGCAGGAATATAAACTCAGGAGGATGTGGAGTGGGAGGAAACTTGTAATAATGCAGCACATGTTTCACTTTTTGTCTGATTTCACATTTTGCTACCCAGTTATCACCCAAAGTTATGGGATAATAGGTGTCGGGAGCATGCAAAATTAATCGAAAACTGACTGATAATGCTATTTTCGAGGCCTCAAAATGTGCACATTTCTTATGAGAGTCCCATGAATTTTTATTCTGAACTGTTCATCTGAAAGATGCAGCGTTTTTTGGGATTTCTGTTTCCCCATTGGCTGAATAAATTGTCCATGTGGGCCAGTCTCAAGTAAGACTCCTCATGTTCTGTGACATTGGAGAGTAATGCACGCATTTAATTCTGTGTTCTGCATCCATGTTGGGGTGAGAGGAGTGAAATGACAGAAAACAAAGACAATCTCAATCCCTCTGCTTTTGTTTCTCCTTTTTTTTCCCTTCCTGTTGATGGAGGCTGCGTGGGAGGCTTCTAAGATCTCTGCTGAGCGCTAAGTGGACCCCGGCTCTCATCTCATCCACTTTCAATGAGGATTATCTGCCTCTCTTCGTCTCTCTCTCTCCGTGTAGAGTGGAATAGTCTTTCAAATACAGGGCTATACATACACATCACCCCCCCCCTCCTAAAAAAAGCTTGATGCGGCTGTTTGCTTGCAGTGCACTCTTCTAATATGCATGCGGACACAGGTGAGTGCATGTTTGCACACTGTGGGCGAAAATTATTTTGGCAGGCGGGGGTTAATGTGCGAGACTGTGTGCGCAAACAAACAAAAACATGTGGTCGTTGGACGCACGCGTGTTCAGACGTACAGTCAGGCCACCGTCTCCATCCTCGGCTTCTCTCAGCCCTCCCACCTCCTCCCCCTCCGCTCCGGCTCCCTCTCAGATTGACAGCGAGGGCGAGGAGGCGAGCTAAGGGAGAGAGGAAGGCCCTGAATAAATGAACAGGCAAATAAGTGAGCGCAGGACAGGTAATGGAACTCAGAAAAGCAAGGGTGGGAACGGAACACTAAAGCCTAGTGATGTAAAGAGCGGTCAATAATTGAGCAGGACATTCATTATTGATGCCGCCTCTTTGTAAATTCATAAGAATCTGGGGAGGGGCGGCCAAAACCAGAGGTGAGCTCGGAACCAGGCAGTGGATCCAGTATTTGGGAGCTGAGGAGGTCAGTGTGTCTAGGGAGCCGGAGAAACTTTTCTTCAAACGTGAGCGCTGTTTTCGAAGCGCGACCTCAAAGACCGGGCACATGTGCACTGGGGTCGGAAGGTCGCACGGCGAAGAAGATAATTAAGGTCAATTTAGGGCAACGCGAGGCTGACTGTGGCCACAAAATGATTGACAAGTCTCCGAGTGTGCCCCCCCCTTCTGCAGGAGGAGGGTGTTTCAAGGACACACCGGCAGGTCACTCTGAGGGGAATCTCAGTCAAACAAAAAGATCGCTTCTCTTCAATTAATAAAGGCACACGCATGCTCAATTATAATGACACATTAGGATATTAAATATTTCAATATCTGATATTTGTGCATTCATGACTAGTCGGGGAAGCTTCTCATTAAGGGCTTTGATGGAGTTTTCACCCTAAGTGACCCGTTGAAAACCTATCCAAGCGCCTGCTTAAGTGAATCTTCAAAATAAAATAAAAAAGTCACCCGAGGACACTGAAGCCTGATCCAAGATAGATCTGAGGATATCTGGACCGGATCCAACACGCAGTCGATCCAAACAGACCCAAATAGAGAGATAATGGCATTACCAGAAGCAGGGGAAAACAGTCATCTTGCATACCTGTAAGCGACCTGAAAGGGTCAGGGGGGGTCACCACAATCAACTACCATTATACAAGAGTTTTCCCCGCTTGCAACACATTATGAAGCCACGTTTCTGGCTGTAAAAACTCTTGGTTTAGTCACTCGTTCCTTGATGTTTTCCCACAGTTGCAGGAGATGCTTTAGAGGAAAACTCACGTACAATCACAAGCATCTGCTGCTGATATTTTAAGACCTAATGACACTTAAAAAACTGGAAAAACAGTTAAACTTACCCCCCTTTGGGTTTCCTTTCACTGTATTTTGGTTTTAATTTTGTGCATGTGCATGTACTCCCAGTGTCAGGATTGTGCTGTGGTGGCAGTATATGAGTTTTTATTTATTATAAAATTGATCAATGGAATACTCGGTAGAACATGCTGCTAAAATAGTCGATAGCTGCAGGAAGCAGGAGACGGAGTGCGTGTTTACCTGCAGTTATTTAGGAAGTCCAAGACAAAGGTGATCAGCCATAATTGAGGGAAGTGTGCAAAATATGAATAGATTAACTACTTAGCAGCAGATGTGTGTACATTAATTTTCATGTAGGTATGAGACGTCCAGTTAATCTCCTCTTCCCCATTCCAGTACGTGGTGTTTTTTTTGGATCACCGTTTCCTCTCGGACGCTTGGAGGTAGAAACCGAGTTCCAGCGTCGGCCCTTTTTTTTGTTCACTAGATGAGCTGTGGGAACAAAAGTGAATAGACAGATTTTTTTTCATATGTGGCGATCAATAAAAGCAATAAAAACAATTTTTCTTTCCATTCTTGAATTGGCATGCGTCTGCGGTATAATTTGTTAACTTCCTACCAACATTTCCTCATGCTTCCTTAGCCTACATAGCTAATAGCACAATTGATTTTGGTGACATGATTTGTGTGTCGGTGGTTTTTCCTCTTCTTTTTTTGGCAAAGACCTGGCCCATAAAAAGCCCATTAATGGATGATAGAATGAGCTGATGTTAGTGAGGTTAGAGTCACACAGTTTTTTAAAAAGGCCGCCTTGTTGCTTTATATTTTGGTCCATCCAACCACTTAGATTTCATATCACTTCCTGTCCTTTTCTGTTGCCACAGCGGGAGCTGCTTTCTGATGTGTTTAATGTGTGCGCGCTTGTTTACAATCCTTTTAGTAGCTGTTGTGTTCCCACTTCGCTTCGCTTTGATAGCACAATGTCTTGGGCGGTGGGGGACTGGGCTTCGCCGCGTCGGCTTCATGTCTTCTTTTTATGTCCGTTTCTGGAAAAAGTTTTGACAAGAGCAGAGGAAGAAATCTGAGAGGCATTTTTGAGTGTGCGGCGTTGAATGTAAACCCTGGACGCAACACCAAACGCCGCTCTGTGCTCGAGCCGTTTGGCTGGGAGGTAATCCAGGCAAACTATAAGTGAGGGATTCAGTGTTGTGTTCAAGGACAAATCGTTTCTGAAGACACTGAACATGTAAAGTGCCTGCTACAGAACCTTTCGCCAAACGGAGATTATCCAATCGTATCTTAGCAACTGTAACTAGTAACTGTAACTAACTTATGGGTCCTATAAACCAGAGGTCTTCCTCTTATGATAGGTTCTTAATGTGTATTTTTGAACATATTAACATTTTTGGAAGAAAAACAGGGTTATGTAAAAAAAAATCGTTATACATATAAGACTAGGACTGACTATGTCTACCCTGCAATGTCCTTCTCACGCTTCACCAACTGGTGAGAAGTCAGACATTAATTTTCACCGCAGGAAAGTTTGAAGTCGTATTCCTTCACAACGTATTCGCACCTTTCTGTGACTTTGCACAGTTATTTTCCAGTTTGACACACACGTGTGGATTCACAGGACCGCGGCAGCGTTTCATTAAAAGCTGTATTTTTTTTAATGAGATATTTTAATTAGGCGGTGTGTTTGACTGAAATTACTCCGGTCCACATCTCGCTCAGGGCTCCAGAGTAACGGCTATCTATATCTCGAGTGCAAGACTTTGCAGCTTTGCAGGAGATGCTTTTTTTTCTTCCAGGAGCTAGCTTTATATTCACCACTCGTAGTCCATCCTGTGGTACAATTCCTTTTCTTTTAGATTGGAATCTTTTGGTGTTGGTGTGACGTTAGCAGCCAAGTGTAACTCACTGAAAGGATGCAATAACCATGACTTAACACAAAATGAAGTCTTTAAGAGGCCCATATCACTGTTTTCCTTGATTTCTCATCAGTCTCTCACACTTGCAACACTTGTCTCTGTTTCTGTCTCCCTCCCATGCACGTGTCCACAGGGGAGCGCCAGGAGTGGATGGAAACTCTTCAGACGGCCACGCGCCCGCCCGCCTGCGGCTCCCAGAAGCGCTCCGACAGCCTCCCCCGCCCCTCCTCCACAAACAAGCGAGGCTTGCTGGAGCTCCGCGGTTACAAAGGCAGAGTGCTGGTGTCCCTGACGGGGAGTAAAGTCAGGCTCTGCAAAACAGAACAGGTACTTGCAGCACCGCCGGGACTTCCTCTCTACAGGATGACAGCTTCCTGTTTGAGGAGGGAAGATAATAATCGGGGAGAGGAGATGGAGACCCTCATGAATGCGTAATGCAAGAAGTAAATACGCATGTACTTCTCAGGGTCCTGAGATGTAGTGGGGGCAAGCTCATGCTAGAGCAGCTAACGAGCAAAAAATGTTATTTAACATTACTTTATTGAAGCAATTCAAATAGTTACAATATTTATTACATTTATAACCGGGAAATATAATCTCTTAACGACTGGTAAACAAGGCTTCAGAGTATTTTTTTTTAATTTCCTTTACTTTCCTATACTGATCTATAGTCTAAAGTTGATTTAAAATAAATACTGATATTGATTTTACTGATAGGTCTCTGCATTAGTAGTTTATAATGATGTATTATAAGCTGCTTAGCGCTTGTATTCCTCTCTAATCCTCTCTTCTACAAGTAATTGTTTGTTGCCAAAACTCAAATTATGAGCTAACATGAGCACATCTTGATGATGGTGACTAGAAAGCATTAATGCCGATCTCGTGATCTCATATTTTTTGACTGAAAATCTTAACAACACTGATGTGTCATAAAAATGTGGTTCACATGCGGTCCAAACCATGAGAGGGGGATCTGGATGGATCAACTATGGTCTGTTACACCACGTAGGATTGTGGAGCCTCTTGTTGACCCCTGACCAAAGGTCAGAGGAGAACTTACTTATGATTTTTGTACTTGCTTTAGTACTTATAAAACATTCTGATGGACTAATCCGCTGCTTTTTTAAAACTTACCTCTACTCTTAACTACAGAGTAAAGAAGAGACGAGTTTTCACTTACTCATAGTTTCTCTTGAGTCTTTCTTATTTGATGTAAGTCCAATTAAGCCCCGATACTCCCTGCTCACGCACACAGACTCCCGTCCCGGCAGCCAAATATCCTATCTGAGATGGGAAGCTATCTCACGCGCAGTGATACTATTTCTTAAAGGGCCTCACACATATTTGATAATGCTGCACGCGTTCACCACTCATCTCCATTCCTCCTTGGCTCTCATTTCGTTTTGCTCCGTCTTGTAGTTTTGTTGTTTGCCTTTCATTATTTTCCTCATTAGTGTGAACAAACATCTTTGTTAGAATTCTCTTTTGGGTATCGCTCCATGTCAGCACATTTCCACTTCCTTGATCTGAGACAGCGGGAGGAACGGAGTGAAAGGGGGGAATCAGAGAGAGGACAAATTAATTGTGTTATTTCAGTTTTACGAGCTAAATCCCCGGCATGAAGGCGGCGCGGAGCGAGAGAGAGGGTGGAGGGGATGCGACGGGTGAAAGACGAGCGAATAAGAGACAGGAACGGAGAGATAGTAGAAGTGGAAAGATGAAGTGGAAAGGGCGGAGGGTGCAGAGGTCGCGAGTGAGTGAGGAACGAGCGGCGGCGGCGGCGGCTTGTGAGGGAACGGCGAGAGTGATGGAGAGCGAGAGCGCGGGGAAGGGAGGTAGACCGTTGCCCCGTTCGAGTTCAGTGGAGTGGAGTATTTAATCTAACATGATGAACGAGCTATTGGAAACATCATCCTCCCAGCTCCTCCTCCTCCACCCCTTGCCCCGTTTCTCACGGGCCGTAAGCCCCGTGATGAAGCTGTGTTTAAGGTCATTTGAACACCAAGGTAACACACATGTTTACCCTCAGAGCCATCTCCATGCCATGGGCTGCATAGGCAGACCGCTTGTTTCATGTCTTATCATGCGTCACCAGTGTTTTTCTGGTGTCGCTGGCTGAAGGAGCGATTGATCGTCAGGTGATCATATTTCTTGTTGTCAGCCTCCTTCTCGTTTGAAAAAAAAAGAAGCTCGCCAGATATCTCTCGCCTTTCCGTTCACTTAGCGGAAGTTTCTCTCCGCTGGGAAAGGTATTCCGAGTATACAATAACAGAGAGACGGAGGATTTAATTAATCTCCGCTTTAATTAAATCTCTTTCTCATTTGCTTCTTTCTCGAGATCTTCTTTGTAACAATTAACGTCATCCCGAGACCGCGATGCCTTTTTTGTCGAATTTGCGACACGAGAGCGGGTCTCATCCCACCAAGGCCTTCCTCGCGTAATGAGCTCCGTTTCTTTTTGGAGTACCTGATACAACTGAAAGATAATCAGCAACTCCAGAGGAAAAGAAAATCCATCTCTTTAGCTGCTTAATGCTCCGCTATCTTCATTAGCTGGTTTCTATCTGTGTGCTGGAGACTGAGAGGCTGCAGCTCCGTGTGGTACAGTAGAGGCTAATGGGAACAGCTTGTCTTACATCCAACTAGTAAAACCAGCAAAGTTCTGGAATCACTGGATTCAGGTGGATTCATCCTCTGGTGGCCTTTAAGGTCTGCACACAAAGTCTGATTGACACAGCCCCTAAAACCACATCGCTAGCATGGCTAAAACATATCGATCAATGCATTCAATATTGAATCACATTTACAATATTGTATCCTAACAAGCTTGTGATTCATGCTAAGCTCCAGCCAGGTTGCTGCCAAATTGACTCATCTGGGACTAGAAACTTTTTTTTTTCGTTTTGCTAAATCTACTCCAAATCAGCTCGACTCGCACCGAAGCAGCAGCCGGACTCACACTTTTTATCAGCCGGACTTTTTTTATCCGTGTTTAATATGCAGAGTTCGACCAAATGACTGACAGGCCAGCTTGACTTGTACCGGCAGCAGCGTGGAAATTATTTTTACTTTAATGCATCGGATTCCGAAATATTTTCAGAATACATTTTTTTATTTTCAACCAGAAATACTGAACTGAATAATAAATGTTCCTATTTGTCTATTCGCACTCCATATTCAGCCGTATTATTTGTTTGTATAGATATTTTTTAATCCTTTATCATCATCCATAGCTCTTCGTCTTCCTTGACTTCTGCTTCACCGTCTGATGTTTAAAATAGTCAAGTCTTTTGTCTCCATTGGGTTTGTGCTCTTTTAGAAGCACCTAACCCTCTGCGAGACGCTTTTAGAGCACCTTAAGCGGTTGAGTGGACATGGAGATAGAAATCGAGGTCGCCTTTACTTGTCTGCCTTCTTTTTGGAGCAACTCGGCAACTTTTTGGAAAGTATTTCGGATGCACGACCGGGAATCAGCACTGTTGATTTTGCACCTAGCGGCCGTTCGGTTTTCTTCACTTGATGGATCTTTCATTGCAATGCCGACTATATTATTGTACGTGAAGTAAAAGTGCGTAAAACCACGCATGCGTGTGGACCTTCGCCTCGGGGGTCCTCCCCCCCCCTCCCCACATAAACGCCTTTATTGCCACCTACCTCTCGGCTGTTGTAATTGGGTGAGTTATTTTTACCTCTAATGCCTTCCCTTCCTCTCTCCATCCCTCCTTCCCTCCATCGCCGGTGAATTAATTGGAGAGGGCAGGAGGCCACGGCACATATTGGGTAGGTAACGAGTGGCGAGGGCTGGATGGCCGCTAACACCCAGCGCTCTAATTGGCTGCCTGAGAGGGATGAGGGTCATTAGGTATAGGTGACTGCTTTGCCCTCTCAGCACAGCCACGCACTCTCCTGCACCATGCATTCAGTACCTACAGCACGGACGCGCTTCCTCCCTCCATACATCCTCCCGGCGCCAAACAGAACAATTATACAGTGAGACAAGGAAACCCTTTTCTTCTTCCCGTCAGCCGTGTGCAGCAGAGATACCGGGCCCAGCTGAACGGTTATCGGGGATGCGCTTTGAGTCGAGGCTTCGGGAAACCGCCTCATTATCGCGTCATGCATCTTCAATCCTGGGAACACGCTGGATTTAAAAGAGCAATGACTGTACGCCGTTATAATTGATAGGAAAGAGAAGCTTCGGCGGCTCGCGAGGCCCTCACTTCAAAAACTTTTAGCTCAATTAGACCTGGCCATAAAGTGAATTCACTTGTCTCGCCGATGCTCTCCCGCTCCTCTCGCTTTTCTCTTCCTCCGTCTATCACTTATGTCACCGTCTTCTGAGCTCGCGGGGCCTTAATTACTCATAATGCCTCGCAGGATGTCCACACCAGCTACGTTTCCATTCCGCTCCCCTCCGTTCTCAATATCGCTGTGCAGAGAGTGAAGTATAATTGAGTTCTTTTTCTCACCGCAGTCCTCCTGAATGAGTCTGAAGTAGGAGTAATTGGGGCTAATGATGGACAAAATTAAGATTTTGACAACATTAGCCACGATTGAACCAACTCGCATGCTACCGGAAGATCAGGTCGGCATGCACGTATTCCAGCGACCTCCTCCACGTGTTGCACAATTTGACGACACGCAGGAAGTTTGTCACTGATTACTTTGAGAATTCTGCGATACATAAATACACATGGATCTCTTCCTCCGTGAGCGCCCAATCAAGAAAAACGGTGTTATTCATTTTCTCCCCTTTGTTTGGTGTAATTAGTGCAAATTGTTTTGTTGTCGAGGAACAGCCGAAAACACACATGCTTTTATAAATGGCACAGCATGGTGGCGTTTAGCGCTCCGTCGCTAAGGCAGGCGTTTTTTTTTTTTTTTTTTTTTTGTAATTCGCCGGCGCTCCTGTTTTTTTGTTCTGCCTCTTTCAACACGCACGCTCGCCGTCTCTCCCCGCCAACCGCTCAGCTGACCCCCTCGCTCGTCTCACCCACTCTCGGCGAGGATTACCGAGACCTCCTTCCACTTATACCTTCTCCCTCCTTCCCTTCCCTTTGTGTTCTCGCCGTCTTCCTCTCCCAAGTCTTTTGACTCACGTTTTTTGGCATTGTCTGTGGGTTTTCGCCGCATTGTAATTCTGCATGTTTTTTTCCTTTCTATTTTGATGTGAATATACGCGCGTGGGCGTCGCTGCCCTCCTTCTGTCTTCCTGTCTGTTTTTCTGTCTCATCTAAGAGCTTTAGGCTAAAGAAAATGGTCTTAAACTGCTGTGAGTGTGGAGGGTGAAGTGGAGAAGGGCGGGCTGCGGAGTCATGCAGAGTTACAGTGGAGTTTATAAAAACCCTTGCCTCTGCATCTAACCCCTATTTCTGAAATGGGCCCCGGAAAACATTGAGGCTGAACGATTGGGTTGCTTTGGATTCCCATGAGGCGCATGTTCCCTTTCGCAGAGCTTTGCTGTTTCACACAGGTACACACACTGCAGATTCTCCAACACACACACACACATCCCAAACTTGGCTTGTCACAAACGATTTTCTCCCGCCCGTATATCTCCTCGTCCAGCGACATTTCCTAAAAACACACAGCAGTAAAGCAGACACAAGGCAGCGCAGATTGAGGATTTCTTTGGTGTTTGCTGGTTTTAATCAGACCAAATGACATTCAAGCCCCGTGAAAGTTTCGACTAATGAGGCGACCTGTTGATCCCACCTTATTAGGACGGGTCTCTAATTTGCCTACAAAGTGCCTTAAGATGGTGGCATGAAGGACCCTAACGTTTTCAGGGCCTTTTTGGGATGCAGTGTTTTGAATAGTTTTTTGATTGATTTTGAACATTTGCATGCGGTTCTGCCTTTTGCTACCTTTTGGTTTAATTTATTACTTTTCCTGTTTATTAACGAAGCGTTGGGATTGGATAAAGTGCAGTGGATCACAATCTCGGCCCACGGCATCGTCCGACCACACAATCTGAATGCCACCGAAATCTGAGTGGAGAGAAGCTAACCCACCTAGTACTTAAGGCTACTACTCCACTACTCCAGGCTTTAATGGCCAAGCATCATTGATTTCACTAAAGTGAAAGTTTAATCTCTAGATATCATGTTATCCAGAGAATTGTTTTGTTGATTTCTTCTATTGCAATAAAAAAAAGAAGAAAAAAGCACTGCACTTAACGCACCACTGTTTTGTTTTGTCATGTTTTTCTCGTGGAGCTACGACTGCATTTCCCTGTGTGACCTTGTTCTGGTTATTGACAATAAGTTCTCGTTGAATCCTTGAGTTAAAGATGAAGAGGAATGCTCAGTTAAGGCCTTTTCATATTCTCTCCCACTTGCAGTCAGGGAGAAAATGTAGTTTCTCTACATCCTTGAGCTCCTCCTTGGGGATCCCTGAGCCGGGTCTGCCACAGGGTCTCCCCCTAGTTACCTGGAATAAACTTACCTTAACTGGCACCTTTTTAAAAGGAATAGTTTAACATTTTAGGGAAATACTCTTATTCACTTTTACTGCCGGGAGTTAGATGAGAATATGGGGAACACTTTTATGTCTGCATGGCAAATATGTAGCTGGAGCCAGCAGTTGGCTGCATAAAGGCTGAAAACAGGGGAAACTGCTAACCTGGCTCCGTCCAAAGGTGTCTCTATAGTTACAGGAACACATTATATCTTGTTTGTTTAATTGGTGCAAAACCAAAATGTAAAAAACGTCAATTTGCTGCCAAGAAACTAGCAGCGTTGATCTTCCCTGCAAAACAGCAAATAAGCATATTTTCCAAAATACTCACAATGAGTTAATAATACACTTTTGCATCTCTATCTCTGTTTTCCAGGACTATAAAGGAGGCCTGGCTGTTGCTGAAGTGGAACTGACTGCTGCCAACATTCGAGACGTAGACCGCCGGGGCTTTGAAATCAACACACCCTTCAAGAACTTCTGGTATGTACGGACTTGCCCCCTTCTCTTACAAGGAAGAGCTCAAGAAAAATCTTTTTTTTCTGTGTGTGGGAGCGAGAGGGAGAGAAAAGTGCACCCTTCCTGTTTGATCTTACCTGAACACATACTTTCATGAAGCTTTTTCATCATCTAAAATATGAATGTTCCGTGAAGGAATCTTGCCTCAGACTGACGGGTTGACACAACTTCGCATTTTGTTTCAAATCTGACGGGAGGAAGCGGCGAGGTGCCATTCCTTCCTTTTCCAAACCTCCCTTGCGTTCTCATCTCATTGTAACCATGCAGTTTAAGATGCCCTTCACATAAACTAAGCCTCATGCTATACTGTATTTTAATCTCGGTAATCATATCTCATAAAGCATCCATATTCACAGCTGAGGGCGAGGACAAGCATTCTGGGTAATCTGCTCTCATACATGGAAGGAATCTCATAATGCGATAAGAGTTACTTGTGAAAGAATATCCGCGTAGTCTCATCAGATTGGCTTTTTTTTCTATAAAGAACCAGACTTTGTCTTCTTACCTGGGGAGTTGGAGAATTAATTCAAACCGGAATGTTTTCAAGGCTTTAAAATAACTAACCTTAACACTTATCGGCCTTCTTACGTCCTGCTTTTCAGTGAAACTATGCAAATGTGAAAGCTTTATGCATTTTAACGTTAACGGTAACAATGTTGCTATAAAAGAAAAGCTCAAGTGGGTAACAGGAGAACTGATCAAGGGAGGAGGCAAGTACTCGTTTCATAATGTGATACAGAAGAGTAATTGTTGAGATTTGACGGTCTCAAGGAACCATGAATCTGCACAGTTGGAGGCATCGAGCTACATGGACCCACATGGGCAAAATATCATTCACACCTGATGTTATGATGACAGATAATACTGTGTGGGTGCTTTTAAATAGAAACTAACAAGGTAGATATGAGGGCTACAAGCACAACAGCTGGTTTAGACTTTTGAATTTTGATTGATTATGGAAATACAAGTCATTGATTCACGAATAATAGATTGTTTTGTGATAGTAGGAATGTCTTTGTGCGATCATCTTGGCTTCCTTTTCAGGTCTCTTTTTAGCTCACATAATTTCAGTTTCACACCTTGGTAAAGGAAAAAAAAAATCAAGGTCAGGTTGCCTTGAGGTTGTTTTGGTCCACGCCTGAGTACAATTGCTGCTTTCAGAGTTGCCCAAAGTAATTATACCGAGGTGGAAAAGGGACCAGAGTCCAATTCAACAGGACTAAACAAGGAGTTTTTAAAATTTGGCTTCTGGTCGATTTCTAAAGTCCTGCAAAGTCAGTGTGAACAGGAAATCTCAAAGGCAACTTTATAACGACGGGTACATTGTCATTTAAAAGCAACTTATAGGATTTTTACCCTCTATATGTTTTTCTCTGCGTTGTTGTGGAAGTAATGAGCTTGGCGTGTCACAAAGTTCAGGCTTGGCTCTAATGAGACAAAGAGAATCTTATCATAAGTCCATATTGACTGTTTTTTAGTCGCATCCTGTGTCCTCTTGTCAAATCTCTCGCATCGCAGACTTATTGGTCATTGCTGTAAACAACGCAACATGAGAAAAGGGTCCTGTACAAAGATGACTTATTATCGATTAGTTTAAAAAAAAAAAATGAAATCTCCCCTGGGGGCTCCATGCCGGTATCTGTGCTTCTGTAGGGCAACGAGCCTTTCAGGTGACTCCGGTCCCTGAGGGCCTACGATCAATGAGTGCACTGCTTGTTTGTGCCGTAATGGCCCATTTAGAATACAACCACAGCCGCCTGGACAAAGCACGGCTTGTTTGCTTGTTTGTGTACACTTGTTCACTATTTTCTTCTTCTTTTTTTTTTTCCTCTCCTTCCTTTTTTTTCCTCGTGTAAAGATTTTTTCCTTCTCCCCTCGCCGTTCCTCTACCTGTCTGTTGTATGTCCCATCGATCTGTTTGTGTCAGCTCCTTTAATGGTCCCATCGTTTGGCAGCTTCGTTAATACGCTGGACGTAATTGCCATTTTGTGTGGAACTAAAAAGAGGTGGAATTAAAATGAGCTCAGGTCTCCCGAATTGTTTTGATGAGGTGATTGCTGAAAGGGTTTGAGTGTGTGTGTGTGTGTGTGTGTGTGTGTCCAATCGATTGGTAGCCCTGGGAGCGTTCTCCTACCTGCTCAAGGTGGGGATTAGTGAGAAACTCATCTAATCACTTTAAGCTGTGGAGAGTCACTTTGGCTTTTCTATTGTTTTGCTGCCGTTAAATGGACGGAGCGTTCAAGCCCGCTGTGATAGACACAAAAGCAGACTTTTTTTTGGAGTCGAGAGAATGACAATAAGGAAGAGAGGGTTGAGCAGGCAAAGACACTCAACTTTGAAGAAAAGGGAAAAACTTTGTGCTCTTGATCAGAAAGCCTCTCTACTAAAGTAAAGCTGCAGATAAATGCCTAGCTCAAGGGCATATTGGGGGGAAAGCCGCATCGGTCTCGTTTGTTTTGTGTTTGTGTGTTTTGTGAACTGCCAGCTTTACAATCATTTATTTTACTTTTACCTTGGAAAATATTTCTTTATGAAGACTCGACAGCGATGTCTTTGCAGTGTGAGGGGCATTGCTTATGTGAAGGACGTGTTGCTGTTTAGTTTTTCAAATTTAGCTTTGAGCCGCATCACCTTTCCTTTAATCCGTTGCATCAAGGCAACAGCAGAAAACCCAGAAGTACAGTATCTGTGTGTGTATTACACCCTTTAAATGGTAGTTTTGTCCATCTTAAAGCAATACTTATATGCTAATTTGTTCACTGGAATAATTACTGGTCGCTCCTATCTGTAAAGCTGAAGCTAATATCAGCAGCTATACAATTAGCCCTTTTAGTAGCAGATTCCATCTTGGATTTATGTTCACAAGCAGGTGTGTCTTTCTTGTTCCCAAGATGATGATCCCCAAAGCCCCCCCAGCAGATTATTTAAAGGTCGGACCCAGGACAACTGACCTGCTGTAACTCCCTGCGATGACCTTTCTCTAACATAAAAAAAGAAAAAAGTGTTTTACAAAGTTTTTTAAGTACCCTTTTCAACCCAAACCACCTCTACTTTCTTCTTTTTTAGCATATAACCATCAGCTGATATCAGCCTCAGAGGAGCAATGCGTCAGATTGAGTGGCATCTAGCGGAGAGGTTGCTGATTGCTTAACCCTCCATTTCCAAGTGTTGTTGGAGAACTACGGTGGCCTTCAAGACATTTCAAAAAGCCTCTCAATAGAGCCAGTGTCTGGTTTGTGAGTTCTTGGCTACTGTAGAAACACGACATGACAAGAATACACAATGATTCTCAGTTTCAGGTGATTATACACTCATGAAAGTAATAGTAATGATTATTATATTCAATGTATGCTCATAAATACCTTTAGATCCTACACAATGGTATCGTATCCAGTATTGGATTTTTTTTTTGCCATATTGGATAAATTGCACTTCCATTATGTGAAGCGACTATGAGGAGATATTGAAAAAAGATTGTCAAAATGTGTGAGATACAGATTTTTAGTCTCTAACAAGGGATACTCTCCTAAACCACTGGGACCTACATTACCCATAATGCAACCTGTTAGTAACACAGATTATTTGTCTTAAATCTTAGTAATTAAAATCGTACTAAAGTTATATTGTTGTTCCTCAACTTGTACTGATTAACTGCTTTTAATATTAAAGTATACTTATTAGCAGAAAAATGTCTATTTAATAATACAAACCACTTTTATATTTAATGCCTGAAATGGCAAAAAAGGATAAAGAGCACCAGTGGAAGTTAACTTTGAAACTCCAGAATAATGTTCACTGTAACTGAGAATTATCTCGAACAACTTCAAGTGGCCACACACTAACATTTCCGAATCATTTTTACATTTTATAGAAGAAAAATTTAATTTTGTGAGTAGGGACTGATACACGGTCCTTGGGTTACTAGAGCAACTTAAAACGCTGGACCATGAAGGTCATGTTAGATATGCTTTTTAACATTTTGGGAACTGACTTTCTTTCTCATCCAGAGTTAAATATGAAAAGGTACAGCCAGGAGACAGTAAGCTTAGTATGAAGACTGGAAGCTCGCTATTTAACACATTACATTCAATTATATTCCTTATTGGTGGAAATGCTTTAAAGCATTTCCAACCTATGTTATCCTAATCTTTATTATTTTTTTTTTTCTTATTATTATTCTTCTTCCGTACGTTTTTTGGTCGTCTCTAACTTCTGCATACTTTCAGCTACAAAAACCATTGAACTATGAAAATGTTCAGCTTTTTCAGCTCTTTTGTGCTGATTTTCAAACTTTGTTCTACCTTTCATACTTTTTAAAATATTCAGCCTTTTCCATATTTTTTTTTCAATGCATTCCTATGGAGATCAGCCTAAAAACCTCTTGAACATCCTCCTCTTTGAACTCCGAATACTTTCACATACTTCCACCTACAGACTCCATTTAAACTTTAAACAACCTACAAGACTTTGAACTATAACACTATTACTCAGTGTTTTGATATCTTTTACAGTTTTTCTATAATCACAGTTTATGTTTGATGGTTTTTTAAGACCTGATCAGAGTTTACAATGGGTGTGTATTGCGCCTGCTAGAGTGCGTGACATCATCGTTAGAGTGTGAGAGCTCCTCGTCATACTTCAGATTTTTTTCCTTTCCAAACTCCTCCCGGCCACAATTTTCACTCTACACACGTGATCTTTTCCAATTTTGTAGACAAACTTGTCCTGTCTCTCACAATGTGCTCAAAATCTCTGTGAGATTTACAGAATTTGAATTAGCAACCTCTAAGTGCGGCCAAGTCCTTTTTTTCTCCTCATCCGCTCCAATGTTAATTGAGAAGCAGATTTTCAAAGAAACCTGATATGAACAGCATTTCTAACTCGCCCTAGCGTCCACATTTCTGACACTAGGAAAAAATAAAAGTCATCAGTGTCTTCAGCAGAGTCTTGTGGCGCTAACGGTGCGAAAATTTTGGCAATACAACTTTCGGTGTGAGCGTGAGAAGCTTTTGTTCGGACCCTCCGAAATGGAGGAATAGAGACAGGCTCTAGACAGTTACACAGGCGCGTAGATGGCTTTGATCTCTGTGGCTTTGATCTTTAGAAGTGACAGCAGGTGTGCTCTGATTGGCAGACGGGAGCGGCAGACAGGAGCAGTCAGTGGGATTTGTAGTTTTTTTTGTCAAACATCGTCTGCTCAAACATACTTTCACCTAGAAACTCCATTTAAACTTTAAAATGTATACACAAGTCTGTCTATCTCTCTCTGTCTCACTCTCTGTCTGTCTGACTACTACTACTACTACTACTTCTACTACTAGCCTACTACTGATACTACGTCCACTGCTCGTACTTGTACTAGTACTACTACTACTAGCCTACTACTGATACTATGTCCACTACTTGTAATAGTACTACTACTAATACTACTAGTACTAGCCTACTACTGATACTACCTCCACTACTTGTAGTAGTACTACTACTACTACTACTTCTTCTACTACTGATACTACGTCCACTACTTGAACTTGTACTAGTACTACTACTGATACTATGTCCACTACTTGTAATAGTACTACTACTAGCCTACTACTGATACTACCTCCACTACTTGTAGTAGTACTAGTACTACTACTACGTCTACTACTGATACTACGTCCACTACTTGAACTTTTACTCGTACTACTACTCCTTTTGCTACTAGCCTACTACTGATACCATGTCCACTACTTGTACTTGTACTAGTACTACTACTACTAGCCTACTACTGATACTATGTCCACTACTTGTAATAGTACTACTACTAATACTACTTGTACTAGCCTACTACTGATACTACCTCCACTACTTGTAGTAGTACTAGTACTACTACTACTACTACTACTTCTTCTACTAGCCTACTACTGATACTACTTCTAATACTTCTACTACTAGCCTACTACTGATACTTCCTCCACTACTTGTAGTAGTACTACTACTACTTCTTCTACTACTGATACTACGTCCACTACTTGAACTTGTACTAGTACTACTACTGATACTATGTCCACTACTTGTAATAGTACTACTACTACTACTACTAGCCTACTACTGATACTACCTCCACTACTTGTAGTAGTACTAGTACTACTACTACGTCTACTACTGATACTACGTCCACTACTTGAACTTTTACTCGTACTACTACTCCTTTTGCTACTAGCCTACTACTGATACCATGTCCACTACTTGTACTTGTACTAGTACTACTTCTAGTTTACTACTGATACTACCTCCACTACTTGTAGTAGTACTAGGACTACTACTACTCGTACTTCTACTTCTACTACTACTAATACTACTAATACTTGTACTAATATTACTAGTACTAGTAGTACTTCTACTTCTACTACTACTAATAATACTAATACTTGTACTAATATTACTAGTACTACTGCTAATACTACTGCTACTACTAATACTACTTTTACTAATAATACTAGTATTACTGCTACTACTACTACTACTGATACTACTCCTACTACTTCTATTAGTACCCTACTAATACTAAAAACAAAAAGAACATTCAAATATTAAAATGTTCAGCTCTTTATGGACATTTCAACATGTCTTCAACATTTTTTTGCCTTTCATATTCTTTTCAAATATTCAGGTTTTTCATATTTGTTCAGCTATTTAGCTTATTTCATACATTTGCAGATATTAAGCTTTCTTAATATTATTTTCAAATATTTAGCTTTTTTCATAATTTTGCACATGTTCAGCTTTTTCAAAATTCTCTTCAACTATTCAGCTTTTTGAATATTCTCTTCAACTATTCAGCTTTTTCAAAATTCCCTTCAACTATTCAGCTTTTTGAATATTCTCTTCAACTATTCAGCTTTTTCAAACTTTTGCACATATTCAGCTTTTTTAATATTCTCTTCAGCTATTCAGCTTTTTCTAACTTTTGCACATATTCAGCTTTTTGAATATTCTCTTCAACTATTCAGCTTTTTCAAACTTTTGCACATATTCAGCTTTTTTTAATATTCTCTTGAAATATTCAGCTTTTTTAATATTTTCTTCAAATATTCAGCTTTTTTTTCAGTGTTGCTTCAGCATTAAAGCATTTCCACGTATTTCCGCAGGAAATGCATTTTCTAGTTCTCTATAGAAAACTTAGCTATTTTGAAGTCTTTATGCTAAGCTAAGCATCTCAGGTAACAAAGCGTACCTTCCATGATGTCAAACTGACATCTTAAATAATCAATATCTAGAGACTTTGGACTCGCTCGTATTCTGTGGAGAACTCTTTGCTTAATTGTAGCTCCTTTCCACATAATGACACGGCAGCAGCCAGAATAACGAGAGCTCTGCGACGCTTGTGTGTGACAGAGGAGGAGATGATGGACGCCTGAAGCCCGCGGTTGTGAGAGTGATTGACACATTTCAACAATATATGTGATTGAACGTTGTCATTTTAGGGAAAAACAGTAGCAAGAATCTAAGATATAACTATAGTCAGAGGAAAAGCAACAATTGTGACTATTGGTGGAAAGCAGTAACTTCCCTTATAGTCCACCTCTCAAATGTCCTTATTATTTTCTTTTTCCATGGTTCTTTATATTTTTCACCACCTGTTGTCCTTAAAGCTGTCGCTTATTTTAAGGCCTCACCCGAGACCGGCCTTCACTTCACATCTAACGCGATGCGGCTTGAGGAACCTCGCCGACTCCTGCCTCCCTTTGCTCCTTTGTGGCTTCGGGGTGGGGGTGGGGGTGGGGGGGGGCACACTGCAGATCGGCAGACGGTGTGAGCAGCACTCTCCTTTAGACGGGCCCCGGGCAGAGACCGCCGGGCACAGAGCGGCTGAACCCAATCGACCTATCGATCTCTGCTGGGTTACTTGGGTGAGGTGGGGCCGGTGCACTTCCTCCGCTTCAGGCAAAAAGTTCCCTCCTCCCCATCGTCTCCCCCCTCCCCTCCCCCCAAAAAATCCTCCATCTTACTTCACACCGGTCGCCAGGTTGCCATGGAAACCAGTGGTCCCATTTCTCCTTTCCAAGTTTTTCTTTCAGTCAAGCTCTCTCTCTCTCTCTCTCTCTCTCTCTCTCTCTCTCTCTCTCTCTCTCTCTCTCTCTCTCTAAATTTCATATCTCCTCCGATCTTGCTGTCTGTCTTCTTCTCTTATCCCGGCTCTCACTTAAGCTCACACATGCCCACAAATTGCTTGTTACATACACTTATCTAATTTTGAGTTCCTCTGCACATTACTCCACACACACACACACACACACACACATACACACACACACACACCACGCTCTTCATTAGAAACCTCAGCTTTCTGTCCGGGTTGAGGTGCTTGTTTGACAGTAATGGACGTACCCCATCGTTCCCGTGTGTGTCGGGTTAAGAGATCGGTGAATGAGTGTCGTGAAAGTTTCCACATTTTGGGAGTCATGGCAGTTCAGTCGTTCTCTGTAAGTGTGCATATTCATTCCATATCAAATATGAATTGTGGCCGGTTTAACCTCCCTGGTTGCATCACTTCCAAAACACACTATATGGGACACTGGACCGCCTCCACTCATCTGGGGAGGCCTTTTGAAAACTTGGCTGCAGGGATCTGCTTCCATTCGGCCACATGAGGATTAGTGCGGTCAGGCCTTGATGTTGGGCAATAAGGCTCGGCCCGCGGTCGCCCTTAAGATCAGGACTGATGTCTGAAGTATCGTTCAGTGTGTTTGCATGCGCGAGGGAGTAAGGGTTGTTTCTGCAACAACTTTGTTCCCATAATCAAAGTTTCTCATTGGCTTTTTACATGGACATGTGCATGACAGTGACTGAAGACAGCAGAGCAGCTGGAAGTAAGATCATTACGCAGCGATGCATGCTCCTAATTTAAATCATTTTATTCTGACTCACGCTCAATTATACAAAGATGCCTCTATGACTGTAAACATGTCGGATATGTCACCGTTTCACGCAGCAACAATCCTCACAAAGCTCTCGCTGCACATGAAAAAACTCTGCATTGTATCATCGCTGCGTTTAAAATAATAAATCATTCTTCTAAAGCATTTTGGCCGTGTAGTGTAATTGCTGACATGAACTGTTGAAGCTGTAAATGTGCAAAGTTAATCGTATTTTTTCAAATCACTATTTCTCAATTTCCCTGAATCTAATTTAGAAATAATATCCTGACAAAAGATCCCGCATTAGCACTTTATAGATTTTAGTGGTGCAAGGTGAGACAGATTGATTTACCTGCACCCCCCCCCTTCCACTACCCTATCAATTTCATCTATTGCAATCACACAATCACACAACCCCCTCAAAACTTCTCCAAATACTGCGCACCCCCGTTACCCTGCCAAGCGACACTATGCTGCTTAATTGCTCTCTCAAATCAAATCAATAACCGTGAGGTCTGTGTTGGGGTGGGGGGGTGTGCAAAAAAAAAATCAATCTTTGCAGCTTCGTGGCCGAGTCAGAACGGGAGAAGGAGAAGTGGATTGAAGCGGTCCAGGAATCGATCGCCGAGACACTCTGCGACTATGAAGTGGCGGAGAAGATCTGGTTCAACGAGGCCAACAGGAGCTGCGCCGACTGTCGCGCCCCGCAACCGGAGTGGGCGTCTGTCAATCTGGGCGTGGTCGTCTGTAAAAAGTGTGCAGGTAACTATACAGGAAACAACACCACACAACTAAACACCTGCCAATACATGATCAATTATATCACTTTAGGTTTATTTGTCATGTAATTTTCTTATTTCTCAGGAAATGTCCCAGGCAAGAAATTTTGGCAGTAATTTTAGGACATTAGAGAAGATTTTATACGTTGTTTTTAAAATATGAATTCTTTATTTATGACTTGAAACTTGAATTATTCTCTCACAGTGTTTAGGTGTGAGTTTGCCTGCATAATAATCATCTTTTTACCTTTCGTGTCCTGGATTCTAAATCTATTTAAATCATGTAACTACTTTTAATTAATCACAGTTTTTTTTGGCAGCAAACTAGCTCATAAATGATTAAGAATAATTAACACTAGGGGCGTAACGGCATGCAAAATTCACGGTTGGGTATATAACTCAGCTTTTGGGTCAGGGGGAAAAATGCTGGAAAAGTGTTTATTTAGAATAAATACACGTTTTACAGTTGCTCATTGACTATAATTCTTCTTCTTCTTCATACTGACATATTGTCAATTAAAAAGATCATGATCCGAACATTTCCGGTATGAATATATGTACAGTTACACCATTAATTACCATCATGCTCCTTTAATTTGTATGCGTGAGCCGTTGTTGGTTTGTTGTTGTTTGTTGTTTGTGACTGGAAGTTGGTGCTCTGACCCAGAGGCTCTCATGGAATAAGTTCTCAGTCGGTAAGCCACTTATGGGAGTTGGCGTCTGGCCTGTGGACTCTCTAATCTATTTGGCAATACTGGATGGTTCAGATGAAATGACAACAAAGATTAAGCCACAGGCGAGAAGTTGTGGAAACCCAAACTGCCTCTTGACCCGCTAAACATGATTAGAGTGATGATGGAGTGATACCTGGCTGGTGTGTGTGTGTATATATATTATTTCCCACAATCCTATACTCTCATCCTTCCCTGTCCAGATCTTCTGTAGTCCTGGAGATTTCTCCCAGACTCATAAGTTTTAATGCAATTCTTCACCTCACCTCTGCAAAGCCCATGTAATTGGTACGCATCAGATATCCAACATCCCCTTTTCAAACCCTCTTTAAATGATTTCATTTGCAGGGGTGTTTAATATTACATTTTGTCGACACGCTGGGCGATATCTGCAACGGGGAAGCTGTCCTCGCACTGTGCTCTCCTTAAATCAGACGGCGGTCCATTTGGAATACCAACGACTGCTCATGCTTTTAATTAGCGCTCCCGTGTCACGGACAATAAAGAGAAATGCCGAACAAGAGAAAGAGGAGAGAATTAATGAGAGGGCTAATGGTAAAAATGATTCCAGATTGGCTTTCCTCTTTTTATTCCGAGACGGAATTAATTTTAATAGACTGTTCCGTCAGCTTCATATACTGTCATAGTGAGTCTTTTATTTACGTGGTTTTGAAGGACTGTCCATTATTTCCTCTTTTGTGAAGGAAATCATGTTTATTGTCAATATTAAGACGGATGAATCTGATGAAATACCTGGGTGAAGAAAAAGTGTCACCTTTTTTCTTCCCTTTCTAAAGAAAGTAGGAGTACACATAGAAATATTTTATAATGGAAAAAGCATACTCTGAGCCGTCCTTGTCACTTGATGGTCTTGTTTACTGAAACTAGCGTATCACCTTGCAGCAAGAGCAATAACTGTGAATTATCAGTGACTTTGAAAGTATAATAGTCTGTTTTATTTGGTCAAAAATAAAGGTTTAAACTTAAGATTGAAAGCTACACTTGCGAACACACAACATTGACAATGATCACTTCATAAAATTGATATGGGTAACATGTTAGCATTGTTGCCTAGCAGACATACAGCAACCTTAGCATAGTTCAGATGCCTCTCTGTTCACACAAACATCAATCCGATATCTGTCTCCTTTTAGCTCCGTTTTTGGTCCCCACCCAGGGGAAATATCTGTCAACCTGCTAAATGCTCCACAATTTAGCCCTTTTCCCAGCCTTAAAACTGGCCGAACCCACATTCCCCCTTAACTTTACTTCCCCAATAACTGAAGCTCTCCCTCTTCCTATATTGTTCTTTTTATTCCCTCTCTTTGCCCTTTCTCCCACAATGCAACCCGACCCAATCAGCGGAGATTCCTTTCCACACATGTAATTGCAACGCAACAACTTGTAGACTCATCTGCTGGCAGCAGTTGCCATGGAAATACACAAATGCAGTGCTCATTGCTTTGCTTTGTTTCCATACGACTCGTCATAAAGTGAGTGGAAAATGCCACGCAAGTGCAGGGGGTTGGAGTTCTCCTCGAACTGTCACCGGGAAAGTCTTTAATTGGGGGGTGAAAACCCGACTGTGGTGGGCAGTTGTTGTTGTTTTTTTATTCCGTGAGAGCCGGTGCGATGGGAATGCCCTTTTTGTGTTGTTTTGGTTCCATTAGAAAGATGAAGACATTTACAACAGGCTATTTATATGTGAAGATCTGACCGTGTACCCGGTGGTGCATGCACACTTTTTTTCGGCTTCATTACCCTTACACAAGTGAAAATGGTCCCGTGGTGCGGTAAGGCTCAGCAGATGGAGTGTGGCTGTAGAAATGCAGCAGGAGCCCAGAGTGAAATATTCTCGCTCCTCCACTGGCAAAAGTGACAGAATCTTGCTCTTTGGCCTTTATTTGTCAAGCTAGACTTCAGAAAACAGTAATCACTCCTCAGAATCTCAAGTGTGAACACACTAATGCATCCGCTGGAGCTGGACGACTGGTTGCTGTTGTTAAGCAACATTAATTCATAAATCATATTTGAGAACTAGACAAATGTCCAATAGTGCATTTAGTAGCTTGTTTTGCCACCTGTTTTCTTTGGAGGCTGCAAGCGGAGGCGGCCATCATCTGAGTGAGAATCTGCTAATAACCCCCAGATTTTTGTTCCAAACAATTAACTATTAAATCAGATTAAACAGAAAACATGTACCACCATTCCTAAAGTAAAAAACTATTATCACAAAAATGATTTCTTAGTCAGTTTCTCTCCTTTTCATACGATAATAATACAAATGATTCAATGACGCCTGGCATCTGTGCTCTAGATTTGTGTCAAGACGGCCTGCACACAGTTCAAGGCCCCACATTCTCATCCACAGCTGCTGTACTTGAGCGTAGAAAACACAGCAGTGGGGATCGTGCCAAATCTAAATCTAAAATGATCCGCGTTCACACGCAGGACAATAATTCACATTCACACACGCTGCGTGTTTCCCGCCTGCTGCATTATGCATGTGCGCTCCGTCTTTGGCCATAAGCAACCCTATAAGCCTCTCGTTCACCCAAATAAACAGGCCGACCCACAAACACAATGAATTACTCATGATTCATTAGCAATTAATGGCCCTCGTTCTGTGCTTTCATTTCCAATTAGGAGTGCTGAGGGGACTAAATATGTCTGTTGTGAGTGAGAGAATGAGCCTCCAGTCATGCTCTGTTTCTCCGTCTTCTCACTGCCTGTTTATTGTTTTTACCATCACCGACGCCCGTTGTGGAGATTCCTTATATGTACAAGTTGAGTTTGTTTTTGTTTTACTTCAGGAGCTAAAAGCGTAGCCTGACAGCCGTGCATTTTTGAATGCATGGTCGTATTCATTTCTATGACTGTGTCTCCCTGTTTACCAGGACAGCATCGCTCCCTCGGCCCAAGTATTTCCAAAGTGCGGAGCTTGAAGTTGGACAGCAGCATCTGGAGCAACGAGCTAGTGGAGGTGCTTTTTCAATTGTGGTGGCCAATGTCTTACAATTAACTACAGTTTATTTTTTGCTTAGCTCCAAAAGGCTTACAAACTTAAGTGAAATTCATAGTGTTTGTATTTTTTCCGTTACCCCTCAGCTCTTCCTGGAGGTGGGGAACAAGAATGCCAACAGTTTCTGGGCGGCTCATCTTCCCTTGGAGGAGGAAATCCACAGCGGCGCTTCGGCGGAGCAGCGTGCTACGTTCATCCGCAGGAAGTACAGGGAGAGGAAGTACCGGAGGGTCCTGGAGGGCTTTAATGACCTGCAGCAGCTCAACCAGGTACAACCTTCATAAAGACACAGTCAAGTTGGGTGATAAAGAAACGATGCTTTTAGGTATAAAGTCAGTATTAGTCATGGCGACGTATTATTTTGTGTTTTGTTTTATTCCTACATTTATTTAGTGATGCCACGTCCACGTGAAGCCTTTCTACCAACAAGTAGATGATGATGTGGTTCATATTGGATTGTGTTTTGTAGGTTTATATCTAAAATAGTCATTGTTCCTAACTGTGCTCGCTATCCTAACATTGACTCTCCACAAACAACCAGCATATCTTTGGATGTACTCGCTATACTTTCCTAGAATATTGTTTCCCCACGTCAAACTTTTCGCCTTAAAGCTCTGCAACACTTCAGCTCTACTACGGAGTAACATCCAGTGGCAGTTCACCAACCTGCACTGTTAATGAGCATCCAGGTTGTTTGTTCAGGCCTTCTCTTCCAGTTTGTGGTTTAGGGTTTAATGCTGACGCAAAAGGGAGTTTTTTTTTTTTTCTTTTTTTTTTTTGTTGGCTTCCCGTAAAAGAGACGGTCTTAAAAGCACCGAACGCTGAGCCTCCAAACGGCTAAGTTTCCACCTGCGTCAGCGTTTACGCAGATCAGCCCCCTTGTATTGTTTTCTCCAGGAGATTTGGAGCGAAAGAGGGAACGCAGGGGGGGAGGTGAGGAAGAGATATACTAGCGAGCTAAGTGGAAAAATGGATGAGGATCCACAACAGAAATGCTTGGGTTGGTTTTATTGGGGCTTTGCTGGCCTTTGCATGTGCGTGTGTGTGTGTGTGTGTGTGTGTGTGTGTGTGTGTGTACACGCGTGTGAACATGTGTGCGCACCACTGAGGATGTGTGAATCCGCTGTTATAGTGGGAGGTCGTTTTTGCAGGAGATGAAGTGTGACAGACACAGAGAGTGTGGCTGCCTAAAAGGGTTTGGGTAAATGGAGTGTGTGTGTGTGTGTGTGTGTGTGTGTGTGTGTGTGTGTGTGTAGTGAGAAAGAAAGGGAGAGAGAGGAAAAAGGTGGAAGTGGGTGGTTGTGTTTGCTTTCTCTCTGTCTAGTCTGCCTTTATAAAAGGGCTCAACAGATTTGATAGGGATCAATGTGTCATAGAGCGATTACTCACACCATGACTCAACATACGTGTGTGTGTGTGTGTGTGTGTGTGTGTGTGTGTGTGTGTGTGTGTGTGTGTGTGTGTGTGTGTGTGTGTGTGTGTGTGTGTGTGTGTGTGTGTGTGTGTGTGTGTGTGTGTGTGTGTGTGTGTGTGCTAAAATAATAACACTCTTTAAGACAAGTCAATTTATCTTAGCCAAAAAGTAATACATCTCAAGCAACCTATGAAAACAATACATAAAAAACAACATTTTTAACATACACAAGGACACTGAGTCTAATCTCATTGGACGCGTTGTTCCACTTTTGTGTCACACTTACTTACCATTACACCAAGTATGAATATGACAAAAAATAATAAACAAAGAAAGCTATCTAAAACCAATTCCTTTGGGAGTCGTCTCCGGAACAAAGACAATAATAAGAGCAATTTCCTTACTGACATTCATGCGATTCTGAAATCACGCGATGGCATTTTAACAAGTTTTATGGACCCGGGGGGTCATGAAACTCACTCAACACATACAGTAAATTACCGTTTAAAGTGTCAATTCGGGTAATGAAATGAAAATAAAAAAAGGTAGCGTGGTGATTTATACGCGACCGCGCCGATACGTCTCTGGCGCAATCAACGAGGTGTTTTTTTTCTCCGCTCTTTATCTGGTTTTCTCGCTTGCGTGCCCTCTCTTTATCCCCTCTCCCTCCGTTTCTCGGTCCCATGTTCCCCATTAGAAGCTCATATCCCGGTGACCTCCACAGAGTCTCTGCAGGCCACATGACCTAGAGAGGGGGATGTCAAAGGACCTTCTTATATCATTACACACACACATGCTCAGACACACACACACACACAAACCCTCTAGTGGCTGCAGTAATTGCTATGACACGGAAGGTCATTTCCGGAGATGATACAGAATAAGGCCAGGTTGCGTGGGACGCTTGTGTGCGTACGTGTGGATGGCGAAAACAGCGATGGAATAAACCAATCATATCTTTCTATATATATATTTCTGTTGTTTCCTGTTGATAAAGATGCATGTGTTTCTGCAGAAGCGTTGTGCGTGGAACACACACATCTCCAGTGCAGATCCTTGACATAGGTGGGCAGCTCATATCGACAGGTGCCGTGTTTGTGTGTATGTATATGCTCCGCCTCGCCTCGCTTTCAGGCGCGTCTCCGCTCGCTTGTGGCGGATCGATGCCGCTTACCGGCGAGCCCCGATGAAAAGGAGAGGTTGCTTGTCGGAATCCCGCCATTCGCCGACTCGACTCCCTCGCTTGATCCACTTTGTTGCGGGTCATCGTGCGCAATGTCACATCAATCGGCTGGACTGATGGGAAGAGACAGTCGGCGAGAGAGAGAGAGAGAGACTATTTTCTGCCGCCTTTTAATCTTTCCTCTCTTTAGCTCTCTCGCTGTGTGAGACGGTTGAATAGTTTGAACAAAGCGCGTCTGCATGGCTATACGCTAACACAGTGTGGATATCTGCTCCTGTTGGAATTCAACATCATGTCTTCAAAAGAGCAAAACTTTAGTTAACTGGCCCGTGGGGGGACGGAGTGCAGAACTTCAATAAGTGAATTCTGAAGCGGGTGCAGAGGTGCCTGAAGCAGCAGTTCCTCTAATGGCCCAACATATGCAGTAAATAACATCCAGTCCGTGTTTAAGTTGAGGCCCTTTTTTTTGTAAAAGGAGACGGACAGGAAAGGAAATAGTCAGAAATGACTGAGGATCTCTCTTCCTCTTACCTCTTGGTGGCAGTTTTCTTCCATTAAGGAGATGTTAAGGTGTATGTAGAAGTGTCGGCGGCGTCTTTGACTGACAGGTGTCTCGGCCTGTCACAGCTTTGTCCGCTCAACTCTGCTTCTCCCAGGCTTCCTCCACTTGGACTCAGTTTGGATTCTTGTGGATTTTGGATAACGTTTTAGGCCGATTTATTTCTCGTCTAACTAGAGCACTTACTACTACACTTGTGTGCCGTCTCCTGTGGCTCAGAATGTACCCGGTGTTTGGTTTAAAGCTTATTTATACTCATGAAACGGAAAGATGATGAAGTTGGGTGAGCCAGTTCCTTTGTGAAAGCTGTTATTGAGGGCACTTAACCATGTCACGTGTGTATGTTGATGTACTCCATGATTATGGCCACTTTAAGGTAGATTCCATGCATACTAATTACACTATATGTTATATATTATACCTGGCAGTTTATAATTGCAGTGTGGTCGCAATGTGCAATCAGTGTGCTCCTATATATCGTGTACATTTTTATATGTAGAATACATTATTAACATCACCGAAGTGTTGTTAAACTGTGAGCAGTACAGACTCTTAATCGTCTTGTTTGTTGCTCCCTGTATTTCCCTCAGTATGCTCTGCTGGTTGTTTTTTGTTTTGTTTTTTTCCACAGTTCAATTTATTTCATCTTCTTTTTATTCCCACATTTCTCTTCTTCCAATTTGAAACTGTTAGTTTCATTATATTTACTATGGCCCATTTGTCCTGTTCTTCTTTGCCATATTCCCCCTTTTCACAGGGATTAGAGATTTAATGATTCCCACAGGGAGTATTACAGTTTGATCTTATTTTAACTTCTCTTCGGAGATCAGCGGGCGGAACTCAATCCTCAACTTTATATGATTTTCTGATGCCGTTTTATAGACTCTTTGTCCTCCATCGGCCTGGCATGCACACGCAGATACACAGCGAGCTGAGTGAGTGTGAGACCATGCTGGCGTTCCCAGGGCTTTTCACTGGTTTATTGTCTGGGATGTGAGATTTTTAAAAGGTATTAATCCATCTATAGAAAGCTACTTAGAAACGCAATGAGCCGTGACCACACTTATCCAGTCCTTTTATTAGTCTGTCACACCAACAAAGGTTAAGTGACATGAATGAGATGTTTGACCACTAAAAATAACCTTTAGGAACCAATTTAAACCTCCACGTATACATTATTGAAGTGTGTAAATGGTTGACCACATGGGAGCCTGTAGGCTGAACACAGTACAGAGAGACGGTGCTCTTGAATCCTGTTTGATGTACGTCCAGGCGCTGTGTGCAGCTGTGGTGTTGCCCGACGTGCTGCAGACCATGGCGCTGGTGTTCAGCGGGGCAGATGTTTTGTGCGCCACCGGGGATCCAACCTCCTCCACCCCGTATCTCTTGGCCCAACGTGCCGGACAGAGGCTACAGATGGAGTTCCTGCACCAGAATAAACTCTCGGGTAAGCAACCGCCGATGTCCCCTTCTTATAACGTACACGATGGCTCCATACGCTATTTGTAAGACTGAGGCTAAGGCTACATAATTAGTTTAACATTGAGTGTACATGTTCCCAACCAAATGAAGAGCATTTACTTTAAACTCTGATATAGTGGCATTTGAATGAAGTTAGCCAACAATATGCTCCTTGGCTTTGGAAGTGATGTTTGCTTCCTGCTGTAGGTTGTAAGCTAATTAGCCGGGGATGATAGCATTAGTGGTTTAAGGTAGAGCACACAAACGCACGGCTAAATCAAATCTTTATGGTTTGGCACTATTTCAAATTTACTGTACATTCCTCTTTGATTCAATAAAGAAAAGAAAAGAAATAATTCCAGCTGGACTCCAGGAAACTTTCCCATGGCCTGTGTTCAATCCAGGTGAGCTGCTAGACCACAGAAGGGAGCTTTGAAACAGAATCACTTATACGTTCTCCTGGACAGACCTGAAAAAGGAGCTCACGCTCTCACATAAATCAGGGGAAGGCTGTTTAACTAGTGTGAGTTGGACTTTTACAACCATCGGCGCCACATTTATTCAGCCCATTGTCTTTATACTTTAACAAGCCAATCATGTTTAGAACTCACTACTCACTGCTGTGCTGCCACATTTATACAATCACAGTGGGAGGCTTTTTCTTTTTTGCTTCGTTTTTTCCCCCCACTGCCATGAATAGGAAGGCAGAAAAAACCCATACATATGTGAAGCTAGCGAGTTCTAAATAAAAAGAAATGTGTCGCTCCCTCTTTTCTTTGTCTCCCCCTGCTACTTTCCCAGAACCCTTCTTTGTATTACACACCTCATGTTCCATCGGAGGCGCGGAACAGATGTGCCGCGTCGCGCGGCTTCCTCGTGACGGATTCCTTTGTTTGTGCGGTTGCACACGGGGCTGATGATGAGAATGTATTAGATTAAAGGAGCGGGAGAGGTCGTCGGCTGTAGTCTGGGGGAGACTTTCTCGGGGACTGTATTTTACATAATATATGCGCTGCATCTGTGCACGCTCGCCTGTACAGGAGCTGTTAGGGACTCCTAATTGCTAGCATGGGTCACCTGGTCGCCTTGGTGATGGCCATTACTTGGAGGTGTGCTCGAAGACACACATTCGGGGAGACGGACGAACACAGGCACACATTCGGGGAGTGTGGCATTGTCCATTCGAAATGTCTGTTTGTGATCATTATGCCTCTGGGAGTCGGAAAACTTTGGTTGCAGACCAACAATTATGGCGCTAAGCAGACTCTTGCAATAGAGACAGATGTATGGTAACAGACCAACGGCTGTGGGCAAGAAGGACCTCGGTCAGGGAGGTTACCAACACCGCAAATGCCACTCCGACAGATTTACAATGTCCCTCGACTACAATGGAGATTTCTTCAGGGTCAACAGTCAGTGCAGCAGTTTGCACGATGGGACTGAATGTCAGAGTGACCACAAGAAAATGATGTTCACCCTGGGTCAGATGCATCATTAAATATGGCAGCTTATTTACATTAAAATTTACTTGAATTTCCTTCGGGATCAATAAAGTATCTATCTATCTATCTATCTATCTATCTATCTATCTATCTATCTATCTATCTATCTATCTATCTATCTATCTATCTATCTATCTATCTATCTATCTTAAAAGTGCTGAATGCGACAGAGCATTAATATATATATAGAAGGAAAAGTAGTTTCCTCTCTCCAGTTCCTCCCTTTAGGTAAACAGCTGTAGTTTGCACCGTTACCACTGTTAGCTGCGAGCTACTGGCTCAGCCGTCACACATTTTGAGAACTATTGAGAGACGATAGAAATGCTCCCAATTTTCTATGTAGCATCTTTTAATGGGGAAAATTCACCAACTTTTATGTAGATGTAAATGTAGTTAAGTGCCTGCACTGCTTCCGTGTACCAGCATGCATTGGGTGCATTCTTTTCAGCGGGCAATATTCAATTTTGTATCATTGCACAAAGGCATGAAGTATTTTTTCATACAGTATGAGTCATGATGGGTTATTGTTGCTAATTACTGTGTAATTTAACATTGAACATGTGTTTTTTCAACACTACAGTAAGTGACATTATGCACACGTAGGGTTAAAAAGCTGGTTGTAAAATAATAAACAACACACATCTATAAATACGTTTTGTGAAACTACAGTAAAGAAGTAGGGAATTATGCTGGCTGAAGAGATTAAAGCGCCACACAAAATGCTGTCCAAATTCCCTATTTGACATTCGGCTGCTGCCGGACACATTGTCACATCACACAAAGCTGTGGAAAGTGGCGTCTCCATTGTTTTTGTGCATGCGGCCTCCAGAGTTTGCAAAAAAAAAAGACTTGTGAAAAATTTTGATTAAACAAAAAAAATTGAACTTTTTCCGTTGTTATGTCTGGCAGAGAGCGGGAACAATTCAATACCCACATGACGCCATCCCTACTGTATAGAGTGGTGTTGACAGAGGGAAGATAGAGGGAAGAATAAAAGGAGCCACATAGCAGCCAATATCAAGGACAAAACAGAGTGCAGAGTTTGTTTTTTGGAGACCTCAGCCTTGGGTTACAGTTTTAAGTTCCACACAAGGTAACATGAGGTCAGATGAAAGCATTTGGTTTCGACTGTTACTTGTGTCTGCTGCCGCGGCTTCATGTGCATACCTGTGGTGGCCGTGCTTAGTTCTTCTCCCTTTTTATTTGATCTTATAAAGCACACATCACACAACCAGCGTGCACTTCGGCCCTTCGGTGCAGCGCCGCACGCTGCTGCAAGCCAGAAACTATAATGAACGGAACGACAACAGACTCGATCCTTCACCAAAACTCGCTGTCCCCCTGTTGGGAGACTGGGATGAGACGTCCCAGCAGCGTCTCTTCACAGTGTGAATTGTGCTCCCAGTTTGTAGAATTAAAAATAGAGAGCCCCTCCGTTGTCCCCTGGATGCAGTATGTATGAAAACAAAGCTGTCAGCCTGCGTCTCCCAGAACCGCTCCACTGTCCCTGCCTTCCACAGCGCCTCATTTGTAGCTCCGGCATTAGGACATCCTCTGATGGCGGAGCGTTGCCACTTCATTAGCTCCTTCTCTCCGTGCGCATGCGAGTGCATGCACGTGGGCCCCGGAGGACCCTGTCGTCCCGCCCACACCTGCTCGCCTCGGAGCACCCTGGGATACTGCAGAGGCACGTTCATTTGCATATCCCCATCCCGGATTTCATTAAAATAAAGCCAATGGCAGCTCTCCGAGGCGGTGTCTCTTTGCATTCTGGGAACCCCTGAGGGCAGCTCCAATGATGGACCTATCCCTTATAGTCAAAGGCTTCCGATGAGGTGGATTCTCGTATATCTTCAGGTTCATTTTTCATGTCCAGCGGGTTCCCATAAGGCTGCATAGATAAAACAAATTCAAATATGCATATAGCAAAAGGTTTGATTTAAAACATTCTTCTATTTATGCTGAGCTACAAAATCAAATTTACATCCACTCTCAATGTCAAATATGTTTTACGATCATCTATTTTGGCACAACACTTGCACCAGCGTTTGTCCTGTCACTTCTCAGTTTGATCACCAGACACTAAAAACTGCGGTTGCTGTTCTTTGATCTGCGTCGACGCCGCTTTTTTGAATGCTAATTCACAGACACGGAAACAAATCTGTAAGTGGGGAGTTGTGAGTTTGTAATCCCCCGAATAATCAACGTCTCCACAAAGCCGCCGCATTAAATCGGAGGTCGTTCTTGACAAAAGCGTGAACTGATGGACTGAAACTGTAAATTCTCTCAACTAGAAAATGAGCATTATAAAAGCCCAAATTGTTTCTATTTCTGGCTTCCATCGCTGGCTAATTGAACAGGTACTGAGTGTACTGATGGCGCCGATGTCCTTGGACACGTGTCCGTCTCCGTGTTGCCACCACTGGTCCCTGTCTGACTGGGAAGACAAGTTGGTAATTGGTTCCTAAATGCTGCAGGTGGGTAACATTAACGGCTGAGCTCCATCTGCCACTCGGCCTCGGCACCAATGCAAAGGCATGCTGGATCCATTCATACCCACTCACGTTCCCTATTTCCATTGTCACGTGTTGAGGATCTTAAGAAAATGTCACCTGATGACAAAACTTATGAGATTAATGGTTCCCATCGATGGTTCTCTGATTTGCTCCACTATATTCACACTGCTAGCTTTGCTTGCCTGCTGTTGGGTGTTGGGCAAGTAGCATACAGTGAGTTAAAAGAAAGAGCTCTGGCTGAAACAACTAAACTAACATAAAACACTGAGCTGAAAGACCCCAAAAAAGCTCCGTAGTGCAGAGGCTTTCCATAATAATCAGTCATGCGACCCATAGTTCACATGAAAATATGAAATGTTGCCGCTTTAAAGCAACTCTGTAGAAGTCCACACTTCTCTTCCCAGGAGAACTCTGTGCCACGCTTTGAGTCCACCAACTAAAACTTACACCATTAGAACTATGTGTATGGTGCTTAACTCATAAAAAAAATCCACAAATGGTACCTTTAAGGTTACAATTTGATTTCCTCACAACCTGTGCGCCTCGCGGCAAAGACGGTGAACCCCTTGCCAGCGTTCTCCCTTTTAAATCTCTGGATAAAAGCATCGGCTAATGCCCAACCTGTAAACATAGCAAAGTAAACATGTAAATTGTGTTTTATGGGGGCTCTTCACGCCACCCGAGAGGGCATCGCGGCGTAAAAAAACCGAGCTAAACAGCAATGCCTCTCGCTGTTGACATCATTCCACTTCTTCTTAAATGACACACGGCGGATTTGGAGGCAAAGCAGTTTTATTGTCGCCACCCTAGCATCCCCGACGCCTCGGATCTCTGAATCTAGCGGCACATTAAAAATTTATCCAGCCGGCTTTTCTGTGTGGATAATAAAAAGATGAACACCGACACAAACACACAAACAGACACACTGACGTTAAATCAGAGGCTCTGTTTCATCTTCTCCATTCCACCCTGTAGTTAGCAACATAGCAGGACCGCCAGTTTCTTCAGTGCTTGTTGATGTTTCTGATCTGATGGTCAGGAGGTCACTAGCAGCTGGTGAGTGTGTGTGTGTTTATATAATGGAGGTGTTTGCCATGGTGGGGTGTCTGTGTCTGGACGGTTCTAACTTCGAAGGTTAAGTGCCTTTTTTGGCTAAAAAGTAGTTTCCGTTTGGAGGCGGCCTCTGGCTAAACAGCTCGTTGAACAAATGAGTTTTATTGCTCTAATTGTGCGAACGACGTCGACGTCGTCTTCTGGCCTCTGAGTCGGAATGTTATCTGTGCTCGCCTCGCATATGTTAGCCATTTGTGTTCTCGTTTCACTACGTGCGGCTTCACCGTCGGTGTGTGTGCACGCGTGTGTGTGTGGGAGCGAGTGGCACTGATTACCCCACTGTCCACTGCTTGTCGGGGACCACTTTGTGACCGTTGCCGTGGGCGACCAGATGGCTAATTGAGCACTCTGTCATGTCACATCCCATCGCTAGGGACTGAGCCAATCAGCGCAGGCCAGACATCTAAACCGCCGCCCCCACAGACATCACAGTCCCATCTTTAGAGAGTCCAGCTTTCAGGGCCCAGAGGGACTGTTTAGAAGGCTCACAGAGAGAACCTCGTTACAACTGATACAGCATCAAGCCACTGGCTTATTTACATTCTCTCAACCTGAGTGGTAGGGAAAGTGTGTGTGTGTGTGTGTGTGTTACACACTTCCCTGCAGTTTGCTGATTAAATTCTGTCAGATTCCGTGTATTTATGGCACTGCTATTGGCAGACACATTGTCCGCGTTAGATTCAAAGCTAGATTACAGATGTTGCTGCCTAATGTCACCCAGGCTTTATGTCACCCTTATCCTGATTGGCTTTGCATCCTTGACATCACATCAGAAATATATTGCACTTGTTAGTAATGACCACAGTGCATACCAATGCATCTTGCTAGATTTGATGGCTGCTAGCTAGACGGATGGTGGTGGACGGTGGATTTGTTGGGTTTTTTTTTCTGTATATTTTTGATCCTTACTATCTTCATTTTGTAAAAAGCATCTTTTTGTGTAAAAATGCAAAAAACATTGTGAAAGTAATTTAAAAAGCTGATTGGTAATATGGCCCACAATGGCATAAACTAAAAAAAAAACATATTTTATGGGTTATATTGTCATAATGTATGCTCACAGACGTAATATTGTAACCTTTACGGTCATGTTATCATCATTTAATAACACGAGGCTTTTAAAACGTATCATTTAGCTTCTTACATGTAACATATGACATTGTTTTAATACATTTTTCAGAATAATATGTTAATGCATTCATAATATTCCATTGTAATTCAAAGATTAATAACTTGCATGTGGACACAATTCATTAATTTGACACCATCCACACACTGAACCCTCATATCCAGAGTGAGCTGTCTTGTTGAATTAACTGATTGTTTTTCCCCCGGAACGATCCGGGGCCCCGAGATGAGGTGGTGTCAGTAAAGGGTGGAAATGTCGCCTCAATTAAAAGTGGTTTCAATTAAAGTTCTTTTACCTTGCTTGATGAGAGAGCTGGAGGTAGTGATGATAAAATCTGCAAGATATTGCCAAGGCTCTGGCAGAAAATTGAACCCCAGAATTGAAGCTAATTGAATTTGAGAATGATAAGGTTGAATGTGGGGGAGCTCTTAAAGCAGGCAAGAAAGGCTGAGAAGAGGAAGTTCAGAAGAAAGGGAGAGAAAAAAAAAAAAACCAAGGGAGGAAGGCTTCTAATTTAAATGGACAAAGATGAAGGGAGGCCGGGACATGAAACTCATTTTCAACAGAGCCCCGTTCACGGCGGTTTGTGCCTTGAAATGCTCTCAGAACATCTTATCTTTGCCTTTGAATGACCACGCGACAATGTCATGAACCAATAAACACTAGTTTGTATGATCGTGTTTCACGCTCTTTTTGTGGAGAAATAGATAATACCGTGCAGCTTCAATGGTGTCCACGGGGAAATCATGACAACGAAAGGTTGAAGTGAACAGTCCTGAAGCTTGTATCTGGTAGGAATTAGTCCGTCCACTGATTAATCAGGCCTATTAATGCTATTTGGAGAAAATCTACATCTTTACAGGCGTCGTCGCTGGTGTGGTCGCTGCTGTAAAAGGAAGTTAGCTCTCCTCTGTGTCTAAATCACCTGTTGGTCATATTGACATCATCTCAGCAACGTTACACCATTAACTACAGTCATGATTTAAATGTTATGAGTATATCACAATGCAAAGGATTTGTTTAAAATCCCTGTAACTACTGCGTTTTACTGGGGAATATGTCACAGTACATAACTTAAAAATGTCTGTTTCTTGTCCGTTTTTATTTAATTGTTGTATTTCATCAGTTGCAAAACATAAACAATAGTGTTATCTGCATTCTGTATCGGCCATCGAGCTCCCAGCTGTCTAAATATCGCCGTTAGCCAATCATGAATCCATAGTGGTCAACAACTTCTCCGTGGTGTTGCTTAAGAGCACTTTAATAATGGGAAGCTATGCCATCATGAAACCATGAATCTATGTTTTCTGGTTGAAGCAGCTTTTTATGGATTAAATGTGAATAAGAGTGGGATGTAAAGATAGAATCACATCTGGCATTATTGCTAATATCTTGATTTAAAAGCATTACATTTGTTGCATTGCACATCAAACTGATTATTTTATCCTTAATTTTATATTTTCAACACTTTTCAAGTTAATAACAGCCCCGTTTTTTGATTAGTGACGATGCATTTGTCCGCATAATGAAATGGCTTTTTAAATTGTTGATTTGAAATTGAAAATGAGAATTTCCTCACCCAATTATTACCCGCTTAACCTTTTAGTTTATCTGAAATTGTGCAAATTGCAATTCTACATATAATAATTCTAGGATTCACTGGGGACCAAATAAGGCAAAAAGCATATTCAAAAGTATTACTATGTATATTATAGGTGATGGTGAAATGGTACTACCACCATTACATTCATTGGGGTAAACCCTTCCCTTGCTCATACTGTCTCTCCCCTCGGTGTAGATTTCCCCAGACTGGAGCAGTGGTCGGAGAACGCCTCCCCGTCCGACGCTTCCCTCTTCATGGATGGCTTCCTCTACATCTCCGCCGGCCCCGCCAAGACGACGGCGGACCATCGCGGACGAGACGGTGAGAGCACGAGCTCCGCTTTTTTTGCGAAAAGCCCAATCAATCCATTTGTAAGCAATTTAAACCGCGTGTTTGTCAGAGGTCCACTCCAGTTAAGCGCTGAGCGATCAATCAGTGTCAGTCTGTCGGCTGTCAGGCTGCCAATCGTTTAATCCGTACACCAAACAGTCCAGTCAAAACGATCAATGAATCTGTCTTTCAAATGCGTTCTGCATTGGGCCTCTGGGAATACGTGTCAGGCGGAGACGTTCTTAGACGACCCGGCACCAAACGCTCTGCGGAAGTAGCTACGGGGTAAATTAAAAAAAATATATATTTAAAATAAATGAAAGCCTTCACGAGTCCTTTCTAAATCCACCTGAGATATTCTTCCTCCGAATCACCTTACTTTGTTTTACAAGACCGTTTAAAACTTTTAATCAGGCCCAAACTCCTCCGCTGCTGCTGCTGCACCTCCTGCTCTGCAACGGTCCCACTTGTCCAAACAGCTGGAGCGTTTCTCAGGCCCATGGGTAATTAGGAGAAGGAGCCGGCTCTGGATGCTGCCCCTGGGGAAGGAGGTTATTGGGAAGGTGGAGGAGTGGGATGGAGGAGAAATGCGGGAGGGGGGGAAGGAGAAGGTTTCCGGGTGGCGGTGACAGCTTGAAGCTACCTACGAGTTGAACGAGCTGAATCTCCTACATCTCGGGCGAGACATCCATCTCCATTTCCATCAACCCACACACGCTCCGCTCTCATTGGTGGTTGTACATGCTGGCTAACGAACAGGGCCGAGGCCTGGGAAATTGCCCCTTAGAGGAGATGGGGGGAGAAATCTCACCAGTGTCTATTGAAATTCTCATTATTTGTAGAGATGGAATTCATCTACATTTAATTTGTTGGAGGATTATATTATTATAATATTATATTATTGTTGAGAATGGTCAGATGATCACGCAGGTAAAATAAGACTTATCTAAACCACTTCATATGGAGGTCAACCTGAAAGTAAAATACTTACTTTTGGGTTTCTGACTTATTTTCAGTATTTTTTTTTTTTTTAAATGACGTTTCCTTTAAATCTGATTTATTTTTATTGGCCACTTGGGGGCAGTAGAAACCATCTGAAAAAGCAAGAGTGACATTTTCTAAACTTCCAAAGACACTTGTAGTTAAAGCTGCAGTTGGTAACTTAAAAATAACTTTTTATCATATTTGCCCAAACTGTCACAGTATCCTGACAGTAGTGCCAGACAGATAATCTATGGAAGAAATCAAACACAAATCAAGATTCTGTTGCTGTCCTGCCTGTTTCTCGCCTCCCAAATGTTTTTCCGAAACATAATTGAGCTATAAAACGAGAAAGTTTGTTCCGGCCGGCGGGCGTTATTTGATTTTGTCTCAACTGTTTTTATCATTCTTTCCTCTGTGATTCCTCATGTTAAAGTAGTTGCAGAAAAGGAACACTATTGGCTATTTATTGGTATGACAAAATATGACTTGTTGCTCCACAAACAGCAGTGACCTCTCCTTGTACTACAGACGACTGTTTTGTTGAGTCACCGTTGTGTATTTTGTACCACACCTTTCCAAAAGCCGTCCCACCTTCTGATAAGTGCTCGTATTATTTTGACCGATAAACACCCCCCGTTATGTCATCTATTATAAAGAGCCGTACGAGTTTGGCTTTTGTGCTTTTAATGGCGCTTTAACTGCAGCTGCAGCTGTTGAAAAATTCAGAGGGGTTGGGTTCAGAACTCAAAGCATTCCAGCTTCTTCAATCACGAGGAAGCACTGTCAGGACTTTGTGAACGCGGAGGGATGGGGGTATTTTTGAATGTACTCCAGGATGCCTTTCGCTCCCAGGCTAATGGTTAGATGGTCTATAGATACACCCGAGTTCTTAATAATTCATAGGTCGTAGTCGGGGGCTTAATAAAAGCACTCTGCCACAGCATCTTAAACTTTTTGTCGGGAGACAACTCCAATAGGCTTTCATGCTTCCTCTGATGGGAGCTAAATTGAGAGCACGCCATAAATTAATTTGGCAAGCAATTTTTAGTAATGGCCTTGACCGGGGTGGCATGGGGGGATCATTGTGCCAGTCCACTGTAATAAAATAAAAACACTGCGCTACTTGTTCACTTCAGATGGAGCTCGTAATATCATTTAGAAGTAGAAAAGACACGATATTCCTTCTGTTTTTGGTGAAATAAACGTCGAACTGGTTTATCCTCCATTATTCACAAGTTTGATGCAGTCGATTCTAGCGCGAAGAAGTGAAGTGCTACTCTGACATGAAGCGAGTGTGTCCGTGAGCTCGTGGGAGTCTCGGGAGGTGAAGAGAGACAGTCGGCGGTTACTTTCCCAAACGGTGAGTGGCAGCAGGGAAATGCGACTCCCTAATTTCTGATTAGTTTCGTCTTCTCCTCATCAGCTGCTCTCCGTTTTTTTTTTTTTTTGCCTGTAACAGCAACTCGACGAGATGAGAGGGACAGAAGGAGGTGGTGAGGGAGAAGAGAGAAAAGTACAATTATGTCAACAGTATCGATCACACACATCTGAGCCCGTATCTACAAGGCTGGGGGCAAGATATTCTTCATGAGTCATGCTTAGAATGACTGTCAAAGGATGTTGCATGATTGGGATTCATAAGAAGTCACATTTATGTCATTCTATTTTTGTTGTTTCAACAATTTGTCTTCATCTAATATGCTTTTGGAGTGCTCATATTACTGTGGCTCTGCCTGCCTAGTGAGTGAGTGAGTAGTGCTGCTGCTTAGGCCAGAAATACATGGCAGATAGTGTGTTTTTTTTCTCTCTTCCTTTTCTTTATCTTATGCCATATCTGTCCACTCCTCCCTGTAATGAAGTGGGCTGTAATTCTGGCACAGACAGATCGTTCAGATCCCTTCAGTTTCTCGATTTCCATTTCCAGCCCCCCTGACAAGCTGTCCAGCAGATGTCTTCATCGCAGATATTTTAGTCTGATGGCGTGATAGGCAGAGGATTGGCGGAAAGGGGGGGGGAGAGGTGGGGCGAGCGAGCGAGGGATAAGGGTGATTCAGTGGGAAGGAGCCACAGCCGGCTATTTCCACTGCGTGGTGAAATATGTGTGCGATGTTGATAAAAAAAAGTTTCAGGGGGACATTGGGTAAATCCGGAGCAATGCAGCTGGAGACACAATCAGAGTCAAACTTTCTCAGTAAATATGTTATTCTGTAACTCGGGCCGTGCAACCGCTTGAACGAGACTGTTTAATTGCCACATTGATGACTTGATTAGCCTAATCAACCTGCTCATCTAGCAGACTCGGAGCATTTAACGGGTTTTACAAAGCGAGAGAGAGGAGGTGGAAAAAACAGCCCAGGAAAGGGAGAAGACAGATTCCACCTTCCAGGACTCTCGGCATGCAAGCTAATTGGCCCAATTTAGCTGGTGGAGGCATATACCGCGGTTGGCTTCCGCTGGCGTCGTGTCTGGCGGCTGGTTTGCGGACTCCCGCGGAGAACGGCTGGCCCGCGGGCTCTATTGCCGCGTGTAGGGGGGGAGCATCTGGCAATGGACGCAGCTGCTTGATTGTGAATCAAGCACTATTGTTCCCCCCCATTGCACTCGTACTTGTGCAGAAGCTAGTGGTACCCTACCCGCCGAAGGAAATGCACCAAAACAAAGAATGAAGAAGGATGCGTGCAGGTTTTGTGATAAAGCCGGCTTCCTGGTGGAATGTCTTGAAGGGATCCAAAGGCATTCACTGCTGTGATGGGGAAGGAACTTCTGCCACAAATCAAAACCGTAGCTGAATAATAGCTGCATTCGACTGAGCGAAACTCACTGCAGCTATTCTACATTTACCCCGAAGTCGTTATGGTACTGAAATGACAGCCGCACTGCTGGAAAGTGTTCCGTCTTTGGTCATATTGGTACAACTTCCTGCCTGGTTTGAGATATTCTTTCACTCTCAGGCTCCCACGGAAACGTATAATTCCTCTTATAATAGCCTCGTCTGTCTTCTCCTCGGTCTACCAGCATGAGGGATTTGGTTACCAAATCCCTAATATTCATTCACAAATCAAACCCAAAAGAGATAACTGTATCTGGAATTACATTCGTCAAACGTTGCCTCTCCTCTCCCCACCCAACCTGTCCTCAGCCTTATGTAGGCTTTTGTTCTTGTGGGTGTGATCTGGCCAGTATTAAGATAACTCATCAGGAACTGTTTGGCCGAGTGGTGAGGCCATTATGTGTCCGAACTGTCTGACCAAGGGTCCGTAGCAATCTGCTTCCCGGATTCACGGTGGGATTTTTTAGTGCCTTTCTCCTTGGAGTTGAGAGGAGATTAAAAGTTTGCTACAATAAAGTGTCAGGCGTTGTTCAAGGAGACAGTAACAGGATGCCGGGTGTCCCAAAATTATATCTATTAAAATGTCTGATGTTTTAAGAAAGTCGAGATAAAGCAATGTCTTTGTGACTGCTCTTCACTTCATATTTTTTTTTTACTACTTGTTTTAATTAAATAGTTTTAGACTTTACAAGCAAAAGGGTAATGTAAACCATCATGGGTCCCTCATATAGTTACAACCCCAGGTTAACTACTGGTCTGGGGTTGATTTTTCCAAACTGTATGACTCGAAGGTCCAAATTGAAATCTGATCGTGATAATGTTGCTCAAGAAGTTCACAAAGATCATCAAGGTGCCTGGATTTCCTTAATTATACATGTAACTCAAAATCACCTGCAGATGGTGCTAGAGGGAAAAGTCACAGGGTTACAAAAGTAATTCCGATTCGTCCTCTTGGAGACATGAATGGCTGTACTAACATGGGATTTTGTAGATGTCGAGGTATTTCACAAGTTGATCTACTGTTGGTGCTAGATGAAAAATGGAGGGGTCAATAAAGTCATTAGGATTCATCCTCTGGGGAGCATGAACATCTCTTCAAACAACTGGATTTATTCAGGTTTCTCACCGAAAAACTACATTTTACAAGATAGCATTTGAACACATGATTGTGTAACAATTGACTTTCTTGCATTTTACTGACTAGAGCTTGAACACATAGTGATGAAAGTCAATGAAAAGCTCCGCTAACGCTAATTAGCGCCCCTACTATCACAACAGGAAAATCTGGGAAAAACTACAGCACCCTTTCAGATGTTAGCGTTTTGGCTACAACTTGGTACCAAAGTATTGGTTTTCACGAAATCCAATCCATCAATCCATACATAACGTTTGCAACCACAGCAACCATTCTAAAGGAAAATGTCAAGGTAATCAGTGGCGTTACATCTTCCAGTTTACTTCAGTCAGGAACTCAAGTGAGCCTCTTAAGAAGATGATTGTGCGAGGGTCTTAGATGGTACAAATGAGACTGCTCAGTTAAAGAAGGCAACATTGCAGGGATTCTTTGTGCACGATGAGGACTTGTCTATCCCCCCCCCCCCCCCGGTGGGAAATGATGAACATGACATTTTCCGTATAACCGTTTTTAATGGACGTGAATTGCTGATGTCTTCAGTCACCAAGACAACAGTGTGTCCTGTCAGATCGGATTGGTAATGACTGAATGAAAACACACACACACACACACACACACACACACACACACACACACACACAGAGAGAGAACTGATCATTCAAATGCCACTGAATCCAACATGATATTAGTCATATTGCTGTTGTCGATGTGCCGTTTTTGTCCAGATAGTTTTCTTTGAAAACAAAGACGAACTCAGGAAGAGCCTTACGGAGACGCAGCGCGAGGGTGAATACGGCAAAAACTGACATCCTCCTTTTTCCTATGCTTATCACATCCCTTTTCTTTTAACAGACAGTTGTAGACACTTCCTTTTTTTTTTTTTTACTATATCTGTTCCTTCAGAATCATCACACTCAGTTGGCAGAGGAAAGCACAATTAGCATATTCATGAGATGAATACAGTGGCAACTTTGGAGTCACAAGCGACAGGGGGTGGGGGGCTGTTTGTGTGTGTGTGTGTGTGTGTGTGTGTGTGTGTGTTTGCGGAACACAAAAGCAGATGGCACGGTGACTTTGTGAAATCCAAAATGAGGTATGTTTTCATGAACTTCATGCTCATTGGCTATGTAAATGGCACAGACAGACAGTCATGAAAGACATTGTGTTTTTCAGCTTTTCCACTGAGATCACGGTTGTTGATTGAAATCTGATCGGTCCTTAGTCTCTAAATGGTGTGTGTGTCTCTCTGTGTGTGTGTGTGTGTGTGTGTGTGTGTGTGTGCCCTTACACAGTACATAGTGAGCCTGATAGAAAGCCATCTGATAGGCATCACACAGTTGAAACAAACTTGAACAAACTTAAATCTTTTATTCAACAATAATGAGATGTTTCTGTCCCTCTCATTTGTTGATTTGGAATTGAAGGCCGCAGTCGGCCAGTCACCTTAAAGACTGTACTTTAACTAATCACAGTATGGATCCCCAGCGCTACATCTTGGCTGTTTATTCTGGACGTTTGCTTGAAAAGCTGGCCTTCGGGTGGTGTGACCTTCTACTCGGTGTAACGACACTCTTTAAAAAAAAGAAGAAGAGTCCTCCGACACATCGCCACACGGCCATCCATCCATGTGTGAAAGCTGAATGCACGGCATCTTATCTCCAGACTTTTTAAACGATTTCCCGGTAGTGCCGTCGTAGCTGGTGGAGAGTCATTAGCCGTGTTAAATGGGGTTGGAGTGCTGCTAATTGTTCACAAACCAATCACTAACATAGCAGGCTCTAATTCATTTATTTTTCTGACTCTACAAACAATAGCCAATTTGTCAAATTTTATCAGCATGCAAATGCGTGTCTCTACAGTAATAATCCTTCCAGACGTGTCGGAAAAATTGCGGGTGCATAAGGAAAGTATAAATTGTGTGAAATGTGCATCGGATCAGTGACACATTATTGCATAAGGAGAATTCAAATATCTGTTTACTCACTGAAACGCAACTATATGGTACTTAAAGTGGGACTATGGAAAAAAAATCTGAATAAGCAATATAGGTCACTGTTTCTGCTACAGCCTTACATGGTCTGGTATGACCACTAGCCTTTGGTGTGTAGTGCTAGCTAACCGTATGCTACACTATATATATACAGTATATATATATATATATATATATATATATATATATACGGCAACACCATGGCTGTTGTTGGCACCGTTAGCTGCTAGCCGCCGGCTCAGCCGTCGCTATGTCGACAGCGCTGTGGATTCAATACATATGCATAGCCAAGCAAAAAGCAAAATATTACTTGTAGGACTTGGAGTAAATAATTCCAAAATTGGGTATCTTGTGTGTCTGTATGTTTTCTTTGTGTATATTTCAGACATGGCGCGTCGTTGGTGTACATTGGAGGGCGGCTTCCTGACGTACTACGAGAGCGAGCGTAACCCGCTGGCGGTCGGCCGGGTGGACGTCTCCGAGGTGGTTAGCCTGGCCGTCAGCAAGACCGAGACGATGACCGGGGCCGGGTATGAAAACATATGTGCCACTGAAAATGCTTTACGTTGCTCTCATTCACCCACACACCCAGCACCACCACCTACTGTACAGTAAAACCTATTTGAAATGCCATAAAGTCAAAATGTAAATATGAGTGTTCAAACTGCTTTGAGGACACTCACGCCTTTTTAAAAAGATTTATCTCCTTTTATTCGGCTACATTACCGCACATAGAAGGCATACAACGACATAAAAACACAGACATGCGATCGGTGGCTTCTCCACCGCTTCTCCTCCCCTTGTCATGCGTCTCATTAGCATAATCTTAACTTGAGCATTATTCAATTTAACAGAACCCATCACAGCTTTACGAGCGCTATATTTCCTGTTTACTTTGGCGGCGGTGCAGGGAAACGTCGCAGCTTTTTAACTGCCCTCCCTCCGTTCAGTTTACCGTGCCACCTATCGCTTCTCAGATTATGATTCACTTAAAAAGTTCCTCTGACAACAAACTTTTCTTTATGTCTTCTGGAAGTGTTACAAAAGCACTAAGAAGAAACAGATGTCTCGATCCTTCCCTCCTCTCCCCCCCCCTCTCCTCTCCCATTGGTTCGTGCCGCATGTGTGTTCCCGTTGGTGCGCTCCGGTTCCCGAGCGAGAGGTCTGATAATGGCTTATGATTGAAGCATAAGCCACGGCCTTAATGATAGCAGCAGATGTTATGAAGAGGAGACGATGCTTTTATTTGTACATTTTTATTTATACCGCCATTAGAAACACATCTGGGCAGTTAAACCGTGACCTTTCTAATAACCCGGACACACACACAGTCGTGACAGGTTACAATGACAATATACCGCGTGCACAGATGCTTCCGAGCAACGGTGACATGCGCCATTTTTAGCTTAGCGCAACAAATCCACAGTCACGGGTCACGGCGTCGCCCCCAGAAAAGCCATTATTTCTCCGCCGCTAACTCCTATAATGGCTGTGCGTTTCACTAGATTAAACTCTGCCTCACTCCTTCTCACTTCTGCAACTTCCAGCGTTCCCAGCATGCCTGCGCGCCGAGCGAGCGGGGACGTCTCACCTCTTGACTGTCTGGCGCTCATGAATATTAACGTATGCAGATGACACACTCCCACCAGCAGCCTATCGCCGCTCTACAGGAGGCCGTAGGTGTCGCTTCCATTAAGCGCGGCGTTCGGTGTAATTCCACCGTGGCAGAGGACACCGTGAATTATGGCTCGGGCCCCCGACGCATACGTCTGCTAAAGTTTGTATGAATATTACAAACCCACTCCTAAGGAATTAATGCAAAGGGAGTTATGTTGGCTGGTGATAAGTTGAGGTTTTCACGGGACTTTTTTCCCGAATATTTCTAAATAATTTCTGACCTTCGAATTTGACTGAACATCTCAGAAACAAGCCTTTCTTCTCTTTTCCCTTATTCCCTCTTTTTTGGCTTCTTCTTTTTTGCGCCATTTCACTCTTTTTTTCTCAGTGTTTCTTCTTCTCGCTCGCACTGACAAAAATAGCCGAGTTTTTTTTAAAAGACTGTTAGAAGGGCTTAGGTGCTAACTGTGCCAGCGAGATGGGTAAGATATATGAGGGCTGGGGAATTAAGACTTCCTCAGAGCGCACGAAAGCCTTAAGGTGAAAATAAAAGGCTGCAAAAATACATATAGGTACATCTGTGCTTGTTTAAAACACTGGTGAATATTGTGCAGCAGATTTCCTCCACAAGGAAAAGTACATGCAAGCTTTGTCAAACTTTTCTCAACCTCAGAAAGTACTTTTTCTTTTTTTTTTACTACAGCACACTGAAATTAGCACGAGTTGTCTACAGCGGTCGCCTTCGCCTGGCCAATATCAAATCAAGTGAGGTTGTATTTTGGATTCAAGATCAATACCGCTCTTATCCAAAATAATTGAACTGAAAGTCTGACTGCGAGTGAAAGTAATATCAAATAAAAGTAATATATAAGTGCTATGTTTTAGCCTCAGGTCTGAATGCATGACTGAGCAGTAACTTCTTTCTTCATTTCATGTCCTATTTTATTGCCTTTTATTTCGTAATTGATCAAATAATATGTACACGACTAATACTAAAGTCCATTTGGGATTTGTGTTGAAAAGAAGCATTTAAAAGATGTGTAGCTTTTCCTACAACCACTATATAATGCTCAGGGACACCAAGCATGTCCAACTGCAGACACAGTGCACGAATGTGTCCTTCTACTTCTGTCGCTCATCACTATTTTCATATTATTGTTTCAACACCTTTCCGTCTCTGCCTTTGTTTCCAGCTCGCTCTCTCCCCAGCCACTCCCTCCATCTGGGACGCTCATAATGCAGCATTCATCTATTGCCCCCCCCCCCCCCCCCCCCCCCCCCCCCCCATTCCATCCCCTCGTTCTCCCTCTGGGACTTCCTCTAACAAGCGCCTGCACACCTGCTGGTGAAGACGAAGGAGGGGGGGGGGGGGGGGGATTGGATGCGGGGTGGGTGGCGGACACACAAACAACCTGCGTCTCGCTCGCTCCCTCGACACATGTAAGAAGAGAGAGAGAGAGGGAGACTCGGCGCCGCCTTGACCCCGGTGACACGCCACCTTAAACACCCAGCGCTGTAGCATTTAGAGCCGCGCCGATGGAAACGAGGCCACCGCTCGGCGGTGTGTTCAAACCATTAAGATAGTGATACTCTGACCTCTGCACCTTCACACTGAGAGAGAGATGGAGAGAGAGGGTGGGGGGGGGGGGAGAGGCAGACACAACAGGAGGAGAAAGACCAACAAAGATTAATAGCTGCCTTTTTGCTTCCGACAGCAGCGGTTTTGCCTGCGAGAGTGTGTGGATGAATGAGTGTGGGAGTTAGGATTATAAAGGTGGTGTGTATATAACCTAATACACATGTATACCTTTATTTTTTTGTTCATAACCCGGGGGAGTGAATGGTGACTGACGGGTCGACACATGTAGAAAAGCACATTCACGGCCGCTGCCAGGCAAAATGTGAATATCTGGACGACATTGCATTATAGCACGCAATCGAAATGAATGTCTCGAAATAAATCGAAATATGATTATTATATATTATATACACAGACATGTAGAGAAGGGGTGTTTCCTGCTCAGGTGTGTGTGAGGACACTTTCCATTCAGGACGGCTAACAGTGTGTCTCCTGCAGGGCCGTGTTCACCGTGGAGCTTCACCTGCAGACGGAGCGGGTCCTGATCGTCGGAGCTGAAACACAGGAGACGCAGCTCGACTGGATCCAGGCGCTGACGAAGGTGAACCACACGGCGTGCACTCATTCTCTCCTTTTAAGTTTGTTTTTCGTTGCAAGAAACGGTGCAAACGTGCTGCAGAAATACTACACGTCCGTACTTTTAATTGTTTAGCCACACATACACCCGGTGCTGCCTGTACTACTTTAGTTAGACAAGTAGTCCTACGATCTCTCCCCCACATGCTGCCAGGATGTTGTAATAACACCCTACATAAATATGTCCACTATTCCCTTTTTGTTATCTCTTTAATCCCAGGCAGCCCAGTCATAGATAGTGGGAGGTATAGCTGCATTAGTCCATATGTCTCTCCATCTGTACTATAGGCCTTCCACACCTCCGTATTACAGTGTGAATCACACCTGGCAGAGCCGAGCAGGAGAAACGGGAAATATACATAACTCAACCGGAAACCTGAGCAAAGCTTTATCCTCAAACATAAAGAAGTGTTTTCTGTGGAGGTTTTGCAAGCAAAGGTTTGTTAATTCACGAGCCCGTTCCCCCCCGTCTGTGCGACCCGCAGTGCTTCGTCCCGTCCAGAGTCGAGGGACTTGTGCAGAAAGGCGGCGAGCTGATTGGCAGACTGCACTACAAAGAAGGCCACGACCTGTACTACTGGAGGGTGGGCTGGTTTGTGCTGCAAGGCTCCGCTCTGCACTTCAGCTCGGGAGAAGAGGAGGGAGAGGAGGAAGTCCTTCAACTCAAACAGCTGCAGGAGCTCAGTAAGCATGCATTAATATGTGTCCTCTCTCTCTCTCTCTCTCTCTCTCTCTATGCTTTCCCTCGACGCAGGTATTTCTCTGACAAACTGTTAATCCAATTAAAACACAGTCTTCATCCTCGGAGTCTTTTTCTTGTACAAGTCCAAAAAAATGAATGTGAACCAGGTATCACCCTTCAGGATTATTCAGATGATTTCCTCCGTGGCAGCAGCACACATTACACTTTCCAAACTCCCATAGGTGAGGGCTCCCTACAAGCTTTTTTGGACTAACTGTAGAAATAAATCACACTGTAAGCAGATTAGAAGACACATGCTAGCCCAGCAACACTAAGGCTGCAAAAATAACCATAATGCAATGCTCTGTTATTGTAACGAGCTCACACATTCAAAGAGAACATCTGCTTTTATGAATGTCAAGTCCTCGAATACGCGTAGTGCGGCCCCCACTTTTTCATAATGAAGTATTCAGAGAAAAATATATAGTTTGTTCTGTATATTGCAGTACTTTGTGAGCAATCCAAGGAAATTAATTTATTTTGCCCAGGGACTTCACTGGGCACATACTGTACATTAATATATGAATAACAAACACCGTAAACCAATTTTTTTTTGGTTAATACATTAATCTCAGCTCTGTCTTAAATTGCCACAGTTTGAGCAAACAGTCCCTGGTGGAATAGCTTTGATACACAATTGTAAAATGACTAATACATCTGTATGTGATTAATAGTCAAAGTGGGGAATTGCTATAATTTCTTGCTTTTTTTTTATTCTACTTGGAAAATCCTCCAAAAAACAACCAATCCTCAGCCTCCTTGCATGTATGATTCTACAGAATGATGTCACAGGATACACGCAAGCAACCGGGGTCAGAAGGTCAGTTAAGGTTAACATGACGCAGTGCGACTTTAAGAATCAGACAAAGTAGGATTCAGGTCCAGAATGTGGTGTGAAGGTCTGGTTTTAGGAAGAATCCTGTGACGAGTTCAGCGTATTAAAAACTTTATTACGTCATTTCTAAGGAAGCGGCGGGAAGCTGCCAGTCACGGGGCACGGGGAGTCACGGGCTCAAAAAGTTCACACACACTCCAGCAGATCGATCGATCACTCCGGTGCGATGTGCGGACAGAAGGAGGGGGGGGGAATCAATGGATCTTTTTTTAATTCATTTACAGCTTGACGTGGATCAAATCGTGCAAAGTGCCGCCCAATCTTCTCACCTTGGGCGGGATAAAGAACTGCAGCAGTGCTCATTTTTTATTCCCTTGCTTTCTGAAACCATATTTGTCACAGCCGAGGAGCCGTCGGCGCCAGAAGGGACTGTGCTTTGTGTCGAGGGGGGGGGCGGGTTGTGAAAGGATCCCTTTAGGAATCACAGTCTGTGACATGGGATTAACTGTTATTTTCTCTGCAGTGACACCACCACATGAAAGGTGCCCCTGTGTAGCAGGGAGGGATTTAATAAATACACTTTTCAATTAAAATCACCACATATTCCCAACATGCAGCGCTTCAAACCGCATCAGTAGCTCTTTGCAGTCTGTTCCTGTTTTTTTTTTTTTTTTACTCCAGGCTGGCAGAAGTCTGATCGTTCTCTAAATCTTTTCTCCAAACCGGTTGAAAGCGTTTTCATACTGGTGGTAAAGCGAACGCTCTAATCTTTGGCTTTTGTTCATTTTATCCTTAATTGCGTTGTCTGTCATTTAGTCTCTCTTCGTCTCCACCTCATGACGAGGACCGTTTTTTACTCTTCTTCAGCTTAATGTTCCAATTAGTCCATTGATCTCCATCATTTGTTCAGCATCCATTTGTCTTCACTACGAAGCACTTTGTAACTTTGTGTTTGAAAAGTTCCAAATAAATAAATAAATGAAGTAAAAAAAGAACACCAAACGAACAAAAAAAGAATCCCATCCCCCCCCCAAAAAAAAACAACAAGAGTGCACTTCCTCTCAAAATGGCTTCTCGGGGGCTCGGATGTGTGCTTGAGAGAGGATTGATCTTTTTTTTTTTTTTGTGATGTCTCGTGTCAAGACGTCTGCCGCACAAATAAATAGAGCCAAAGTAAAAATGAGGGGGAAATGACAGATACAGTTGGATAATCATTAATCTGTCAGAGTGCACGGATCAGCCTTCCCACCCAGAACCTCCTGGAAATGAACGGCTTTCAAACAAGAGGAGCACATTCACTTTCAACGCGTTCGCTGCAATTTTCTCACTGGATTTCTCTTAAAGCGGCGGCTAAACGGAGAAATAACATCCATCGCTCGGTGCAATCATCTAGAAATCAGCACAAGACTGGAGTCCAGCCTGTTCAGTAGCTAAATGTCACTGTGGTCAGAGGGATAATTAGATTTCTGAGTTAATAGTGAATCATTGCTAAAACCAGATTCTGATCAGACTAATTGTAGGGAACACTTCAACTCTAACCTGAGTGGTTCAAGTAGCCTGAAATTGGGTTATTTTGAATTGTTCACGTACATTCAAAGATGAAAGCTACCCTGTGGAGCTCCTCATATTTAGTAGCACTATGAGCTGTTTTATTCTGGAACCGGGTCCCCATTTATTTTCCATTGTTTGTAAGAGGACACACACGTACGCCAGGGTAGCGAGCAAAAACTCAAGGATGCACTTAATGGAAACATAATTGTTGTTTCTTTGTTTACATGAAAACTCTGAAGGGCGTCTTCGTGTAAAGGTTGAGAGAATTATCCGACAACCTTCATTTTTGTAGGATAGCGACATTTTGAGATGTTAAGCATATATTATGGTGTATGAAGCATATCGGAAATTGCAAAAAGTGGCTCATAGCTTTTAATTAAGACCCAAAATATTGAGTTATATATCACGTTTCTTCTTGAAAGTTGAAAGGATCCTTTTCAGACATATTTGCTTTCATGTATGTAAAACAAAAACAAACAAACACATAATTAATCTTCATTCAATTTCATATCGGCATCAAAAATCTTCATCATCACGGTTAAAAACCATTGGATCCCTCAACTGCTTCTCACCCAGAACACGGGCAGCTTCGTCCATTGTATCCACTGCTGCCAATCAAACCCGTGTCTCTGCATTATCATATAATATCTGTCAAAATAAACAATAATGCTCCCAGTGGAAATGTGCATTTCACCATGGAGATCTAATTAAGGACCTCCAGTAGAAACGATGGAGAGAACAAGGCCTCAGACTTGGTTCCTTATCACACAAACATATTAAGTATTACCAAAAAAGTCCCGCTGAGCTGAAAGATGGATAAACGAGGATAGCCGTGTGTTTGTTTGTCAATGACAAGTGTTTTGCATTTACCTGATAACACTGTTAATAATCCTCTCTTAAGTCAATAGAAACCTCTGAAGTTCTCTTGCTTTCTTCCCTTGTTGTCGGGATCAGAAAAAAAGAAAAATGGTGTACCCTTGAAAATGTGCCAAAGACAACAAAAAGCTAATCATTTTCTGTCGAGAGACTTTTGGGGATTAATTTGTTTGAGCTCGTTTCACTCAACATGCAAAGGACTTGTTAGCCACAATAACACCGATCCTCTTTTATTGGCTTCGATTGTTTCTTGTCTGCGCCGATAATCGAGCCGTTTGTTTGTGAAGTAAACAACACTTTGTGGTTTGAACCAAGCTAACTGGTTTCTGGCGATAGCTTCGTATTTATCACGCGGAATAAGAGTAGAATAGTCTTCTCTTCCAACTCCTGACAAGAAAAAGCGAATGAGCAATTTCCAAATGTGCGAAACTACTTTTTGTAATTTCTCAATGAAGAGCCCGAGCCGTTTTGTGTGCACTGTAACAAAATCTTGCATCGTTTAGTAAGTGCTTATCGTGCAGGGCGACTCGGTTATCTCCTAAAGTCAGCTGTTTACGTGGATTAAGTCCAGATTGTTCTCTCCTTTTGCGAGTTTATTTCATGTGTATCCATTATAACCACAACCAGTGGGACCTCGCGTGAGAAGAAAGTGCCAGATGTTGTTGCTCCGAGGTTTATGTCTCAACTGCAGAGCCTCATATCTTTTTTTTTTTCTGTACATCTTTCTGTGTGTGTGTGTGTGTGTGTGTGTGTGTGTGTGTGTGTGTGTGTGTGTGTGTGTGTGTGTTATTGTTGCCATGATCCAAGCAGCTGCTTGAGCCGACAGAAGAGATTATTGCGTGGCTTCCGAGTCCCGCCGCTCACTTCTCTCTATCCTTGCACTGTTATTTTGAGAGATTGATTGTGCAGATGAAGAATGGCAGGGAACTCAGCCTGTATTTTTTTTTCTTAAATACAACCCTCAATCCAATCTTTATTTAAAGCCTTATAACCCACACCAGCCTTCCCTCTCATTTAAACCACCTTTAGTGAGCCTGTTACACATAAACTATACCCATGTTTGCCATTACAACACGGGAATGCTGTTAACTCCACCATCATTACACTCCCTTCTCCTCCGCTCTGACTCGGCGTATTCTGCACTGTGTAAAATTGCAGCGATTGACTTAAAAAGTAAATGCTTACTCAAGAGAGCCGAGACCTTTTCCGGGTGACAGGTAATGAAGTCGAATGCTTTTGACGGAGATTGAACAGCTGCAAATGTCAGACCTGGAACACATTAGTTTGCATTAGTGCAGGGCACGTTGCTCTGACTCCGTTTATCTTTTCTACAACTTTTTCATCCTTTCTCCCCCCCCAGCTGTCTCCACACACACGGAGGGCGAGGACAAGATCCAAGTCCTGCTGATGGTGGAAGGAGGTGGAAGGTACGTCGCTCTTCGAGGGGTTAAACGGCGTGCTAATTGGCCACGCGTTTGTGATACGACAACGCGATGCATTATGTAACGCCTCGAGCTTTTTATTTAGGTCTTGTTAGTCCGAACGCACTTCACCTACTGTAAGGGTCTCGCTAGACTGCCCGCTTCAGTCACAGAGAAAGTGAGGTGGCACGTAGCGCCGACGCCTTTTAAGAATCATCTAATGAGACTTTGTGTTCGCTCCGTTAATTGCTCTTCGTTTGTGTGTTTTTGATGAAACCTCGTGGGGGAAAGCGGTGCTTGTTTATCAATGTGTGTTTTGCAAAAGCGCTTTTGGAGTCCTTTTTTTGCTTGTTTGTTTAATGACTTAGCGAGGCTTTTTTTCCCCAAATATGTGAACAACTTTTAAAATATGAAACACCATATTGTCACTGGGAATATATATACGACTTCATTAATACTAACTTTCTCTCTCTCTTTAATAGAACTGTGTACATCCACGGCTTCCACAAGACGGACTTTGCCCTGTGGCACTCCGCCATCACGCTCGCCGCCGGCACAGATGGCAAGGCGTTCAGCGACCAACAGCTGACGAAAAACGGCGTCCCCATTATAGTCGACAGTTGCATTGCTTTTGTCACCCAATATGGTGAGTCACTTTCTCCTCTCGCTGGGAGAGAAAAGTTTAAAAAACATATTCCTGCGTGACTGTTATTGTGATTTCCCCCTCGAGGAGCCGATTCAGCGCGCCGCATCGTGATGAGAATTTCACGCTCTCTAATGTTGCCGAGCATAAAGTCGTGGCTCTCTCTTCACCACATTCTTTTTTTAAGAAATGTACAACACGGAGTCCCAACTTCGGACTGCACCAACGCTGTTGCTTTGTCGAATGCAAAAAGGGTACAGGGGAGCGTGATGAGTGTGATGTGAGGTAATGAGGGATTTTGCGTAAAAGTCATCACTGACTTAAACTGAAACGTGGTGCGGAAGGTTAATGCAACTGTGACGGTTTCATTCTAATGGAATTTACATTCAAATGTGCTTACGTGACGTTAAATACCACAACAGCATCCATAAGGTTTGACATTCAGGATCATATTTAGTTGCGTAGAAATCTATGTTTTGCTAAAGGAATAAATTCATAAGCCCATGTTTATTTAAGCGTCCCATCTTTCTTTGCCAATGAAAACCAGGTTTGTGCCAGGAGGGGGTCTACCAGAGGCCGGGGGACCCCGCTCGCGTGGCCCTGCTCCTGGAGGAGTTCACCCGGGACGCCCGTAACGTCAAGCTAAGGGAGAAGGAGCAGCAGCTGGAGGATGTGACGGACACCCTCAAAAGCTTCTTCTCCCAAGCAGAGGACGCGCTGCTGACCAAGGAGCTTTATCCATACTGGGTGTCAGCTCTGGGTATGTGACAAAACCAGAAAAAAACACGCTATAATCCAGTAATACGATCTGTGTTTTCTGCTAAGTAATTCAGGGAGTTTGGACATTAAAACACGTTCACATTCAATAACTGAAAAAGTACAATACGACCCACATTTCCCAAATGCAACCAAGGTAACGCGTCTCTGCACAGATTGTTATATCGGGCATTTTTTACAGGAGTTCTCGTCTGTGTGGTTTTGTAGATGAGAAGGACGAGAGGCTGCGAGTAAAGAAGTACTCCACTTTCATCGAGAGTTTGCCAAAGATAAACAGGTCAACGCTCGACGCTGTGCTCCAACATCTGTACAGGTACACACACACACACACACACACACACACACTTCAAGCTTTGTATTAGTGAGGCTATTCCAAGGTCGAGGTCGCTGTGAGCACAATGTTTTATTATTATGCCTAAAACGATGCCAAAGCAATATTTCAAACAACGTTTCATGGCAACTTTAAGAGATTTTTTTTTTTTTTAATGCAGGATTTTTACTCATAATGAAGTATTTTCACATTATTGAACTGATAATTTCACTTACATAAAGGGTCTCAGTGCTGCCTCTTTTGCCAAATCCTCCATTGCAACTCATTAGAATAGAACCAAATAGTGTTGGATGTCATCACGTCTCTGATTGGCCTCGCGGCTGACGGAGCAGGTGTGGCCCTACAGATGCCGCCCTGCATCACAGACTAAACAAGCTCTGAGACTCAAAGGTCCCTGCTCTCCGTGTTAGCCCGAGGGTTGCTATTTGTCACCCGCTGATTAGCCTGTTGTCCCTCCTGCCCTGCTAATGACCCCGACGTCCCCTCTGTTGTGTGCTTTTCTTCTGACCAATCAAGTCGGAGGCTTTCTAGTCAGATCTGGGATTCAGCCGGGGGATGCTGCGCTGCATGTCGAGTGGATACACAAGCAACTGATGAATCCGTCCCATATTGTTTGTTTTTTTATTTGACAGATGGAGTTGCTCATTATTAAAAACACATGCAATAATATGATCCCATATTGTTAGTTTATTCTTATTTTCCTTGCAGTTTCACAGCTTGTTTTCGGTCCTGCAGCTGCCTCACATCACTAAGCCGTTTTCCACTCCGCCGTCTCGTTCACCGACGCTCACATTACACATCGCTCTCCCCGCCCCCCCCCCCCCCCCCCCCCCGAAACCCGCAGTGGATAGTCGCGATTTAGCCGCATTATGTTAATGGTGTCGATTGTTTGGAGGAGACTTAATTGGCCTTTCTGCTGAATTTGGACCTGGGCCTAACGTTCCACTTCATTCTGTGTGTTTGTGTCTGAGTGTACAGCGTGTGTGGGCATGAGAGATTGAGAGATCTATTTAGCAAGCAATAGGAGCTGGTTGTGTGTGTGTGTGTGTGTGTGTGTGTGTGTTCATTTGGGTTATTCTAACCCACTTTCTTCCCCGTGCTTCAGGATTCAGCAGTGTTCCCACCTCAATCACATGCCGAGCGTAAAACTGGCCTCCGTCTTCTCCTCCTGCTTGTTCCAGACTCGGGGACAAACCCCCCAGGAAAGCAGCGTCGTCCGTGACCTCATCAGCAACTACATTACACTCTTCAGAGTGAGTCCGTTTTCTTTTTTTTCCATTTGATAATGTTGATAGTGGTGAGGAACTGGGTTGGAGACAAAGGGCCGACCCGTGCATGATTACATGCTACGGGGCTCCGACATCTAATTTGGGGAACGTCTGATTTCCATTGCCTAAACACTCATAGCATTATTAGTAAAAAGAAAATATTACCAGACAAAGTGAAATGGTATCCCCTGCCTACTTTGAATCCTCCATCGTTCCCGGTCACGATAAACTAGCTGGTTAGTGTTTTACTTTCGCATCTCCACGAAACACAGAGGTGATATTGAAAAAACAGGTCACCTCGAACAAAACACACCATCGGACTCTTGTTCAGGACGTCTTGAGCTTCAGGCAAAACGAGGACAGGTTTATGACTCGAAGTCTGTTCTATGTGAGGAGCCTTTTAGATGGCAGAGAAATATATAATATGATGGCAAAAAAAAAGACTGAACATTCTGACTTATTGGTTATTATTGTTGCTGCTACATTTTAGTCATGATTAAATATGATTTTAAGCATAAATGTTGTACAAAACAACAGCATATAGAACTTTTTATGCTCTTGTTGTAAAAAGTGATAATAATCAGGATGCCATCCTTAAAAAACAACCTCTAGATGCCAATGATCCTGCAAAGGAGGCCTGGGAGATTAGCTTTTAAAAAGTGTCCACAATGGAGAAAATATGTTCTCATACATTTTTATTTATTTTTTTATTAAAAAAAACTTTGCAAGTTATACTTCATCAAAGTGTTATTGTGGGTTTTTGGTCAGACCCTCTCGGTCCGGGTGACGGCCACTTCTTTCCCTGATGATGTCATGAGGGGTCAGAGTTTAAAACACTTGTACACAAAAGACATTATAACCTACTTTTCATGACATGTTACATTATATGTATATATAAATCGATGTAGTGCAGGATATATGGTTGTATAGGTGATGTGCACTGAACCATCCACCATTTCAAACATATAGTAGATGATATTGATTCATACTATAAACTAGCACATAAACTGAGGTATTTCTGCATGCAGTCTATTGTTGTCACCCTGCTAGATTTAAGATGACTGTCCAATCAATAACAGGTGACTTATTCTCTTTTTTTAAAGCATTTATGATGTTGCCATATTGTATATCTAAGCTAAGCTGCACGCATGACTTTATTTATTCTCTCTTACTTCAACCATCTGGGAGCAGAACTGTTGTTGCCAAATCTCCACAATTGGCTTGACTTTGCTGATGTGTGGATGGGCGGGGGTGTGGGATCAATGCTACCCTTGGAGAGCTGCCTGGCTTATGGGATACACAGCACAGAACGACTGCTAATTCCCAACAGAACGCCCCAGATCCCTCTTGTTCTGACGTTATAGGGGAGGTGGGGGGGGGAGGGAGCGTTCCCTCCAAATCGGTTCGGGACGCCGTCGCTCGCATGACAAATAGCCATTAAGTTAAACCAATCATGAGCCCAATAGCAGTGAATGCACACACTGTGACATAAAAGGAGTGAGACATCTCGCTAATTAAAGCGGCGGTTCTGTGCTGGATGTCGTCGACAGGGCCCCCATTATCAGGCCCAAACACACACGGGCGATGAGTTTGAGAGAGGTTTTTCTTTCCTCGCAATCGTCTCTTGCCATTCGCAGAACTCTAACAAAGCAAATTATTCTCTGAAAACGATAATGGTGTTTAAAAAAAAATTGGAATAAAAAAAATATATTTTCCCTCACCGAGAGTATAAAGTATTCTCTCGGTGCTGAGCTTTGTCAGAAAAACTCCCAGCCAACTTCTTCAAAATCATATTTATTCTACAATTTATGCCCCCCCTCTCTCCCTCCATTGTATTGTATTTAAGGGCTTGAATTGATGTTACCTTGAAAATGCTTTTCTGGTCCGTTCAGTGTGATGCTTCTCTTCATTTGCTGAGTTTGAAGCCATGCACTTGTGTGTGTCCAACAGGTCAATGAGGAGCGGGTGCAGCAGATGGAGAGAGAGAATAGTTTCATCACGCGCTGGAACGAAAAGAAGGACGCCACGGTAAGCCGAGCCGCGGAAACCCAAATGGAAATCGGCGATGGGTGTTCTGTTTGTTTGTGTGCTCGTATCGATTTGCCTGCATGCTTCGGGGTCTCTCAAATAAGGGATTCGTTTGAACAACTTTTTTTTTTTTCTGGCCAAAGGGGGGGGGGGGGGGGGGGGGGGTAAGAGGAAGGCAGGTGGGTGAGGAAAAAAGGACTTTGTTCCTGTTAACCTTTACGGCTGGTACTTTATGCCTGGATGCCTCGGCCAAGAAAAACATTTGGTTCAGATAACTGGGGGGAAAAAAATTAATCACATGCCGCCGCCGTTGTTGAAATCTGAAATAAGTTGTTTACGCCCTCTCTCCAGCGTGTCCGTAGGCTTTCAGAACATGTCTGCCGCTGTGGGTCAGGAGGGTTACTCAGTGGAAAGCCAGCGCTATTATAAAGCTGTCAGAGGTGAAAATTGGGACAACATTTTGGTTATGGACACAAATTGTGGGGGGTTTTTTTTGGAAGAAAAACGATAGAAAAATAGAAAATTCAGGAGTTTTTTTCATGAAGGAGAATACTTTAGTGTAATTGCAAGTCAGCATGGGGAAATGTTCTGGGTTGAGATAATGGATAAGGTTATTTTAGGGTTGATTTAACTTAAAGTCATTAAAGTTTGACATGAATCATCTGCGGTTACGCAGAACTTACTTGACCTGTCTTACTTTCATTGTTTCCATCGGTTCTGATAACATTTCACTCTCCGTCTTCACGTTGAGGTCACCGGCTTCACAATGATGTCTGCCGAGCTGCTTCAGTGAACCAAGTGTTCCCCACGCACACATTCATAAAGGCGTTATGTATGCATGCAGTTTATTTATAGTGGCGTATGCCTCAGGTTTATGTAAGCTATCATGTAAAAAACTGAAAAAAGGCCTTCAGCAGGTGTTCATTCAGTCGACTAATGCAACATTTTAGTCCTGGGTTGTTGATATTGGAGCAAACATACATTTTCTTTTCCACGTTCATCACATTTCAATAATAAAATCTTGGGATGTCATGAATACACGACTCAAACAATCAACAGCCGTCCTGTCGAGTCTCTTGGAGATTAATTACTAGACATTTGGAAAGCGAGGCTGCACTTGAACACAGCGGTGCTTTTAGCTAAATTGTCAAATAAGGAGGGAACATACGGTTAGTATTTAAAGTAAAGGATGTGGCTGAACAAACTTGTAGTAAGCTCGCCTCGGAGGGCTCGCCCCGCAGGTGTAGGTCGTGACCTCTGCCGCTTTTCCTCTTTTAGAGGTAGATAATAACGAGGAAGGCCGGCACCCCTTAAAAAAGTGGATTATGTGGCGTAGACTGAGGGTGTAAGTAAATCAATGATATAATGAGGTGCAAGGCAATGTCACGCCTTGTAAGTTAGAAGTGGCACTTTAAAATCAATACTCACATTTACAGCCAGGCCAAGTGCAGTGAGAGTATGACTTTTGATTACCATAAGAAATGTCTTCATTTGGCATACAGCGTTATTGTTTTTCTGACTCGTTGCCCCCCATCAGCTTTGAAATCGTTAACACTTTTCTCTCGACATTTGCTGTATGTAAAGTTTGCCTGGGCGTCCTCCCCATTGCACAAACAGCGGCTGGAAGGAGGAGAAGTGTACTTGGTCGAACCCAGATGGCGCCGTATCTGTGTGTGACGTATTCGGATTGACAACATTGGTTTGAATGACTGTAATTCATGTCATTTTAGAGCCACAGAAGTCAAACACGGCTTTTTTCCCCTGTTATCATGTGAAATATGTCAAGCCAATAATAGAACTCAGTTCACCTGCCCATTAATGTGACAAAAAAAAGTGACTGTAATATCCAGATAGCCAAAGGACCATTTTTGTGCTCAAGTAGTCATTCATTTTCTTCATTTGGATTAGGGATACCACTCCCCTTACCCAGAATAAATAAATAAATATATAAAAGACGAGACTTTTGCAAATTATGCCAACTTCATGGGCGATCCTGTATAATTCCCTTTCTTGCAAAGAGTTAGACAAGTGGATCAATGCCACAGTTGTTTTTGCTTTCTCTTTAAATTACCTTAAAATCCTCTAAAGCTAAGACAATACAACATTTTGTTTAGTTTACATTAATTACCTTAAAAAGAGAAATGAATATAAAAACAGTAGATTGATTTCCAGAAAAGCTCTCATTTGTAAATCTGTTAAAGCTAACTTTGGATAAAGAAATATCTCCCTTTCTGCAGTTTGGCATGTCTTAAACAAATACGAGTTTGAGAAAAGACGGTTCCCGTGAACCCATGTCTCCCTCTTGGCATCTCTGCATTGCTTTATGTCTTCTTTTTCTTTTTTTTCCACTCCCATAATAATCCCTGAACATTTTTCCTGGGTGCATCTTCAAAACACTTCTTTCAAAACCCATAGAACACTTAAAGTTAGCACCTGCGGAGAGCACATCCGTTTGAGTGTAGGTGAAACACGCACCCTACGCTTCCCTTTTTTCTCTCGCACATTTTTCACTTTATTTAGCCGGGTTTTGAATTCCATTAAAGCTACTGGGATTTGGTTCGCCTCCAGCTCAGAAAAAGACCTTTTGGTTTTTCCCACAAATCCACTAACCGTTTCTTTCACTTCTCCCCATTTAGATTCGTGCCACACCGGAGCACGAATTTCGAAGAAAAAGGCAATTAATCCGACTGCATTGTTTTTGTAATTCGACAGATCTCTCCGTCTCACTCCATTTTCTTTCTCCCCCCCCCCTCTCAGTTTTCTCCAGCTGGGGACTTGATCTTCGAGGTGTACTTGGAAAAGAGAGAGCCAGAGAACTGCTGTTTAATCAAGGTATAAGAGTGTGTGTGTGTGTGTGTGTGTGTGTGTGTGTGTGTGTGTGTGTGTGTACTGGCATGTGGGCAGGAGAGTGTGTATGCCTGCTTTCCCACCGGTCCTCCAGTGGTGAGGTGAAATAGGAAAGAGAGGGGAGGGCGGTGTGAAGGCAGGTGAGTGAGGGTGGGGTAGAAGGCGGGTGGAGAGGTTGATAGAATAGGGCTGAGACATTGGTGGTTTAACCTGATGGGATTACCGCCCCTGAAATAAATCAAAAGCGAACTAATCAAAGAAACGTCTGATTTAATTGTGTGAGTAATTGCGTTTGGCGATGGCACGCGGGCCGCTGTAGGTTACGGACTCCTTTCACAGGGCGGCGGCGGCGGTGAAACGGGGATGTGGTTAAAGAGGAAGAGCTCAGCAGCAGACTCTGACTTTAATACTCCACTTTCCCTCCGTGGAGCTAAGTAGCACGTTTGCTTTGTTCGGCCCCGTTCAGGTGCACGTGATAACGTGACAAAGAAGCAGGTGTTTAATCCGTGCTAAAGCGTGCGCGGGGCCGCGGGGTGGATGGTTGGTGTTAAAACGTGGAGCGGCTCTTCAAAGGGAGGTGGTGGAAGGCGCTGGTATCGATCCAGGGGAGCTTCTCATCCTTTATATGCCGGATGTGTTAACGATTGTTTGGTTGTTTATGCATTTTTCCCCCACCGCCTTGTTTTGCGTTTGCAGGTCTCTCCCAGCATGCGGTCCACGGAGATGGCGGAGACGGCGCTGAGTATGAGGAGCGTCACCGTCGGCGCCGATGACCTCTGGACCACCTTTGAAGTGATTGAGAACGGAGAGTTGGGTACGCGGGATTTCACCTCCCTGAGAACAATGCGTTTCAGACGGTGATGTGTGGTTATCTCCAATCAGTCTTGGTTATTAATTATACATCAAAATGAAATAACAATACTGCTCCTATCATCTCGTCACTGTGGCGTTCTATTAAAGGCAAAAAATGCCTCAATATTATGCCATAATTGCATGTAATTGAACAAATTGTTGTTTTCTTTTCTTATTAGTTCCAACAATGATTGCTTGTTGCAACTAAAACATAATTAAATTAAGGTCTTGCTTTATTAGCGTAAATGTCATAAGCTCTCCTCAATTAGCTCAAACCAAGGGAACTAGCCTGAAATGTGTTTTAAATGGCAATGTGCGATCTTTTTAAATACCGTACACAAAACGGCCTCTCCACAAATTACCACTTCTCACAATCCAAGACTTTAAACAGGCATTTTATTTTTAATTAACCAGAACGGCTTCAGTGACAAATACGTTTTTCCTTGAGACAGATGGGTCAAGAAGCAGTCTATTCTTTAACTGAAGTGCTCGACTCACAAAGACAAACGTGATTATGTTTCTATTATTAATACAACCATATTAAAGTATTGCCTCTTGCCCTTTTAGTATTTAGTTTTGTCTTAATATCGGTGTAATTCATATTTTTGATAGCTTTTTCGTTTCCTTCATGAGGTAGTTGCATGATTAAACCTCTTTAAAAAACTTTTTAAAGGACTTTGGAGTGAAATTGCAGCTCTATTTCATAAGTTTAATAAAAAAGTTGCTCTGCTGTCATATTCCACATTTCATAGTTGGAAAAGCACTTAGCTCTAAACCTTCTAGAGAATATTCCAGTAAGGTGAGAAGTAACAAAGTTACATGTACTCAAGTAACTTTTTGGATAAATTAGAGTAGTTTTAATGCAGCTTTCTTTACTTTTACTTGATTTTTTGAGAAGAGAGACAGAAGTGGAGGCCAAATTATGCAAATAAGAGAAAACAGGACCCACTTTAGTTGCATGTGGACTCATACAGTGTGAGGAAGTGTCCACACATATTTAACAGGCAATTAATGACGAAACATCATCTCCTAATTTGCCATAGTTAGTCATGTTTTCAGAAAGATAAGAGACTGATTTGTCAACTTCTCTAATTTCAATGCCTCAGGAATCATCTGTGCTTCAGACACATTTTATATTCATACTCATTTATTTACTTACAAGGTCTTTTATATACATGATTTGCTGAGAAAAGCCAAAAATGTAATTTAAGAAAATCCCAAAAATGTTAATATTTTGTGATCACACTGTGAATATATAAATAATGATTGATGTCCACATAAAATGATTTGGATTGCTATTTTTACTTTAGTGACGATTCTTGAGTGCAGGTTTCGGCTGCTCTCCTCACCTCTTCCATGTAGTGATGGATGCGCCGCATCAGCATTTAAATGGCGACTACCACCCAGGTCACATACAAAGATCACACTTAACGCTCATCCGAGGACGTCGTGATTAGAGGATTATGTTCTCCCTCTAATGAACCAGTGTCTGCCAACACGGGAAGCACACTGAAGAAATGAGCCCAGCGTCGTCGTGCTTGATGATATGCACATTAATTAATCATCCCTCCTCATCATATGTCATAAATTACCTCCGTCTCCCTTGCATGATCGACCCCGGGAGCTGACCCGCCTCGCCTCGCATTAACATGCGCTCGGCGTGCACCCGCATTTGATGGCGAGCAAAGGGAAGGGGAGTCAAAGTTGAGCTCTGTCGCCAAAGTTGCTTAGCTGGCGGTCCCCGTGCAAATTTCCATCAGTTCACTGAGAGTTTACACCGCCGCTCTTATGTTTGTTTTTCTCCTCGCAAAGTTACAGAGGACACGGCGTCCTCCGCTAAAAAAAAAACGAAGGTGCGTTGAATACTGAATATATTTTGCTGACGGTTCAGCATATTTTCCACGCCAAGACAATATGTCTGTGGAAGAGTAAACAGTCATGGTGTTTTCAAGGCGGTAGCGTGACAGGTTTTGGTCATAAAACCATAAAGGAAGAGGAGGGGGGGGAGGTGGGGGCGTTAATTAGCCATTTTGGAGGATAGCTTCAGATAAACACCGTTATCGAGGACAATAGGCAGAAAAGGGGAGCTAATATTTGTTGGGAAATGAGGAACTAATTCCATGGCCTAGGTCTGCAGAGATTCCAGAGAGAAGATAAGCCCACTGTTATGAATAAGTTATGCCGTTGTGGCTCTTTTTGCCTCCTTCGGTTATGAAAAATGGGTGTGCAGAGATGGAGGCACCAGAGCAGGGTTGGTGGTACACAAATTATCTCCTTTTTTTTTTTTTTTTTTTTTGGCTGATAGCATGTACCCTGTTCACCAATTAGGAAGAGATAATAGGTCCATTTTGCACATGAGTGTGTTTTTATAATCAGGTCCTGATATGCTGGAGATAATTTAAGCTGCTCTGTGATGAAAACGGGGAGCACAACAACATAATTTAGTTATTTGGTTAACTAGAATATGCCGTGGTTTTTGTGATATGAAGCTGGGATTTTTGTTTCATGGGTTTATAATTCATTTTTTAAAGAGACTTTATTGTTGGTGGTTGACTCTTTATTTTTTAGCCTTACTGTTTTAACACCTTTTAATCGTTCCCCTGACCTCTGACCCGTGGACTTTAATTTTCAACAGAGCGTCCGTTGCACCACAGTGAGAAGATTCTTGAGCAGGTGCTGGAGTGGAGTTCTCTGGACTGCCCGAGGTCGGCGTTTCTTATTATAAAGAGGTTTACGGGGGCCAAAGCAGTGGCTGATGGGAAAGGTACGGTATGCAGTCGATAGGACTAAACCATTCAAAATGTTACCTGTTAATACAGTATGTTGATTTACTTGTGATTGTTCATTTTTTCTTATCTTTTCAATACATTCAACCTGTGCTTTACTTTTTTGAATTCATACAATCCCAAACACAAGACATACAGCTGACTCAATGTGTGAATATTTATGAACACTATGTAGCAAGATAGCTGAAAAATAATAAAGAAATAGCTTAACGTAGTGGATAAACAGTTTGAATATTTGGCTAAGAATAATGGATGAACCATTTAGCTAGTTAACAGATAACGAATCACAGCTAAATGTAATTGAAATAGTGGCTTTTGGTCCAAAACTCAAACTAAATATGCAATGATTTCAAAGAAAATAGGCCTAAAAGCAGTTAATCGTGGGCGTATATACTTTTGAATTAAAAACATTGATCATTGTGTTTCACAGAAGACCCAAGGCAGGTGATGAAAGGAGAATATCTGAAGTTCAACGACGGCTCTTCCAAACTGTTGTCGGGACACAGATTCCAGGACCGATACGTTGTCCTGCATGCAGACAAGCTGCAGCTCTACAGAGATATCAAAGTAAGGCCACGTTCTTACCACGATGTAGCATCTATCTACTGTCAACACCTCGGGTTCCTGCATGCAAAGTGCTTTGTATCACCAGGGATTTGAAACGGTTACACCACGGCTTCAGATGCGTTAGAACGACGCCTACATAACTACCACCAAATAAGCCCAACTCCACCCAAACGGCCTCTGCTCCGTCTCCCCGGCGACAAGTCCATCTCAGGGTTCCACTTCTTTGAATTAACTAGGAAAATAAAACCTACTCACGGCGGCGGACTTGCCTCTCTCCACACTCTCTTCTGGAAAAAAAAGAAGGAGTACGGCGTGTACTTCAGAGGCGACCAGCGGGCCCCGGGTCCCCGGAGGCCTTTTCTTCTCAGCGCATTTCTGCAGTTGAAACATGGGATTCGTAAAGGAGTGTGAAGAAGTGTTAATAATTGATGGAGGTGCAGTAATTCTGGCAGCAGGGGAGGGAAAATGGCGAGGAGTGGTGTTGTGTGTGCGTGGGTGGGTGTGTGTGTGTGTGTTTTTGTTCCGCCGCTGAAAGCTTTTCTAAATATCAAGTTGCACAAGTATGTGGCTAATTACTGTGTAAATGCGAAGGAAATTAGAAGTGTTTCTGAAATTTAATTGATATTCTTTGGCCTCTGCAATTATTGCAAGGTCTGTAATTTAGCGCAAATTACGGTGGGATGAAACGTGGAGTGGGCGGTGGGTTGTGATGTGTAGGTGTCAGAAGCAAGCTCTAACTTTGATTTGGGTTCCCTTTGTTCTCTTCCCCTCGCTCCTTTGTTGCCTGGGAAGAAGAGGCTCGCTGGTAATGATTCACATTGATTGTCGTGTTGCACGGAGAGTTGGTTGGCATTTGTTTGATTTCGTTTAGTTAAATGTAGCCGAAACCCTAAAAACACCATTGCACGCCAGGATGTAAAGTAAATGCAGTTTTATTGACAAATGGCATTCAGAACCAGGGGGAACGCCACGTTTGGCTCGGTGCTTCAGCAGAGTCGCGTCGCACTTGATTGCCCTCGAGTGTGCCTTTAAATAATCAGGTGCTGATGAGCAAAAGAATCACACACCCGTCGCTACGGCTCCACTCCAGAGGTAAACAATGACATCTGGATTTGAATAGAAAAAGATACGTTTCCACAGCGAAATACAAAAGGCTTCAAGAGTACACAGCGTTAGAATTACCAGAAGGTACTAGAAATATAATAAATGTGTCGTCAAATAGAAAATAAAGCTAGTAGCCTAGAAAAAAGTGAGTTATTAAGTACAAATTTACAAATTTTAATAAGATGCATATTAAAAAAACTAGTATTCATATACACTGTTGCCCATAAAGTTTGAATATTGTATATATGTTTTTGACACAATCCTCTGTTTATTCCTATTTAAATGCATCAGTAAACTTTTGACCAGGTGCAATGATTACATTATGTGTCGCGGTGAAATAACCTCATGCATAACATTTGTTTGGCTCCATAAGAGACCATATATATCAGAAAAGTTCACAAAAGTGAAATAAGTGAGGGTATGGAGACGGGGAGTGCTGGTTTTAATGGCTCGGCTTTACAGAGAACAGAGAAGTAATGTAGTACAAGTTACAAAAATAGACTCAAATCCCTCATTCAACCCATGTGTATATATCATATATATATATATATATATATATATATATATATACAATATACTTCCCTGTTATAGGAGTGAGAAGTGACTTTCTGCAGCAGCACCGTTCGTTCCCATGAGTGCCTTGTGAAACCTACGCATGTTTTCATTTCTAATAGCTGCTTTATGTTCAGGCGTTCTCGATTTGAGATGTCGTACGACACTTCAGCATGTCGATGCCAGGCAGCGTGGAGGAAAACTACCACGTCTCTAGTTTGGTGTGGGCTGAGATTTTGGAAGTTAGTTGAATGTGTTTGTTTGTCTGTTTTTTCATCCAAAATATTCAATTATATTGCTGTTGTTTTGCAGGGCACTAAAGCGGAGAAATCCATCCAACTTACCACTGTGAAATGTTACCTGGGCCTGAAGAGAAAGCTCAAGCCTCCAACCAGGTAAACTGCACTCACATGCATAATTCATCTCTAGTGTCTTCTCTCAATCTGCCCTAAACCAGGGTGTATGGGAATGAGGGAGCCTCTGTGCTAGATTTACTACAGGAATCACCATTTCAGTCACATGTCTTTGTTCGCCTCATACTTTCGGCTGCACTGGAGTAAATGTGGATGCACTGATTAAGAACGGCACCTGTTGGTTGAAACAGAATGGAGACCAAGTAGATATGTTTCTGGAATCATACTCTGTTCTTGTAAAGGAAGACAAGTAAATAATCTGCTGACGACTAAATTAAAACTGTCGTTAGATGATAAAAAATCCATCAGGGAGACGTTTCTTGATCCTTCGTCCGCCCCCAGGTCCGCCTTTTTATCACGTCACTCCATCACAGAGGAAGACCATGATATGTGGATGAAAGCTGTAAAACGTGGACGACCCTATTTTTTTTATTTCAAGCTGGATGCATCCAGTAAAATACCTGGAAAAACGTTCATGCCCGCAGCTTGTACTTGAGCTTCTTTACAAGAGCAGTTTATGGGCTTTAATTCATTTCCTGCAACATCCATCGTTCCCATCAGCGATGGTTTTCATTGTCGGACAGATATTACGGAAATGTGGATGATGGCGAGTCTCTCTCTGTGAGCAGCCAATAAAAACTTTTTTTTTTTTCCACCTGCTTCTCCCAGACAATAAATCACAGACCCAGCTGCCTCTGCCACAGCGGTTAATCAACAATTATGAGCCAGTTTTAATGGTCATTTGTAGACGCTCCCATTCCCTTCCCTGCATATCTTTTTGTGGCGGTAATTACTGCGTTAAAACTATTTTTCTGCTGTTTTTTTTTTACCGCCAGTGCAGAAATTCGGCGTGACGGCGTAATGAATGCGGTCAAACTTGACTCATTAGAGGCAAAACAACTGCTGAACATTCTGAGCAAATCCGCCCCGTCTATGTTATGAAGATGAACTAGTTATTATTTACCATTGCTACTGTTTATGTGGGTAAAGTATTTGTCCCCGAAGATGCATTGCCCTTTCGATGTTTAGCCAGGAGACACCCGAGTCACCCCTGACCCCCCCCCTCCCCTCGGTCTTATTTTTCACTGGAATGAAATTGATTAGATGTAATTGCATTTTAACAAATACAAATCATGCCGTGCCACTGTTTTTATTCTAACGATCCCCTATTATTAGAATTTACGACACGTTGCCCGAACCCTCCGCCGCTCTTGTTGGTCAAACAAAGTTTTTTTTTTGAGAAGCAAACCCCTTATTTTTCACATTAACCAATTCTAATTCCTCATAATTTTCCTCCATGTCGGGAAATTTGGAGTCAGGGGAAGCGTGAAAAATGAGTCTGGCGAGCGATTGTCTGCATTACGCAGTCCTTCGGGGAGGTGGGGGTGGAGGGGGGTGGATAAGAGGAGCAGGAGTGGGAGATGAAGAGAGAGAGGGACAGAAGGAGAGGGTGATACAGCGTGGTATCATAGATACACTGTTGAGTGGGCTGTGGGAGAAGTGATACGGCGCATAAAGAAATAAAGACAGAGTGCTGAGGAGAACGGAGGGAGTCATAGCGAGAGGGTTAGGAGAGGCAGCGCTCCGGTACCTCATTAGGCAGAGGTCTATCTGTGAGCGGCCTACTGCAGGGCCGGATCGACTCGCCTTAACTCACAGGAGTGGTGCTCCAGGCTGCCAGGCTCTATCCGTGCCCCCTCTCTCCCTTTGTTCTTCCCCCACTTGCCTGCTCCTGCTCAGCCACAGCTGTGAAGGCTTTCAGGGAAGGTGTATTCTCTGGGAAGGTGGTCTTTTCACCGCAACGCTGCCCCCCGTGCAGGTTCACTCGCATGTGTGTTTAAGCATAAACATAGTTAAGGTGGAATGTCTCTTTATTCAGTTTGAGGCATCACACAATTAAATCAAAAGTGATCGTTTATCGTACAAGAGAACTCCAGAGATTCATTATCTCGTGCTTCTGTACCAACAAATTGTACTTTAAGGCTCATAGCGAGTAGCATGTGTTGTACGCTTTGCATAAACATGTGGGCTGGAACTCCGCTGATTATTTTAATGAATTCCACACTTTCGTTGCATTTTTTGTATTGAACTCTTTGCATCTTGATGATGGTGTTTTTTTGATCCGCCGCTGTCTTCAACAGTTGTTTCTCTTTTTCTGGAGTTGAATTCTTTAAAATTCCAATTTTGTTTCACAAAAAAAAAAACATGTCCTTGACCTCCGCGTTCAAACGAAGGACGCGTTTCTGTCTGCCGACGCTAATTGTGACCCGTGTCCTTCTCGTTTAACAGCTGGGGCTTCACCGTCTACACCGATAAACAGCAATGGTGAGTGTCAAGCAGCGGCTCTCTCATTTAATAATTAATGACTGTGACTTTTACCCTTTCCACCTGAAACATCTTAAAACAGACAGAATCAAATAGCGGAGAGTTGAGACTTTGAATTTAAAGTATTCCACTTCCGAGTGGATAAGTTTGATTGATTTGAGGGATGTGTGTTTAGTGCTAGCTGGAGAATATTAGCATGCTAACAAGCAGATGAAGGTCGTAAACGTGGTAAAGATGATCTTTCCAGTCTGCTTTTTAGCATTCCTGTCATTTAGATGTAGCGAGTTAAAGAAGAAGAGACATATATAAAGGGCTGCTTCAGTATATCTAATTATTTACTAATCCGTATAGGTGGTAATTATTATTCAAACCATCATCCTACATTGTTACTTGCAGCACCATATCCCTGCTCTGCATGGGTGAAGAGATACTTCACCCATGCAGATTCATCCAATCATGACCGCCCACCGATCGCCACGTCTATTTACAGCGATCAATGAGCTGTCCCCTCGCAAGAAGCCAGTCCAGTGTAGTGAATCAGCCAGGATCCAGTCACCTGGTTGACATTAGGGTGTAAGCAACGCGTCGGGAATCAGCGACTCACGCCACTGCGTTTGCCTCCTCAGGCATTTCTGCTGCGAGACGAGGGAGTCGCAGGTCGCCTGGGTGACGGACATCATCAGGATGAAGGTAAGACGACGTTTCAGTCATGCAAACGCTTAACGATGCAGCGGAGCATGCAGGGACTTTGAGGGAGTGCAGGAGAAGTATGTGCTACTATCTTTTCTCCAAGCCTTTTACTGATCCTGCAAAAAATATCAGCGAATGTGACATGCACAGTTGCGGACACATCCTCTTTTTTTCCCCCCTTCTTTCCTTATTCGGATGAAAAATACACTCGATTATGCCTGGAATAAATCATCTTTTACAATCCATATCTCCTCGCTCGGGGATGTGATAAATCATATTTCCCCCCAATCATCCATTCCCATTGTGCTGTTAAGCAGATGAGATACATAAACAGGGAGAGAACAGTGAAGTTTTCAGGGTCACTCAGCAATAACATAAATCATTTTCTGTGGGAAAGCCGAGGTCACGGCGACTGTAGCAATCACAGTGTGGTACTTAGCCCCCAGATACAGCTAAGTGTTGTCACTGTCACTCACTGACACAGCATATATGACATAAATAATGCACGGCAAAGCAAACACAGAGGGGGGGGATGTGTCATATTTTTGTATTGTTTTTCCCCTTTTCATATTCATCCCCCACTACTGAGAGACCATCTTGTTTCCTCATTAGATTAAGTGCGCGTGTCTGTTCTGCTCATTTCTGAGTAAATGACTTTAACTCGGAAACATCACACTCATCCGAAACCGAAAACAACCGGAGCTGGAGATCTCCACGCGCCGCACATTTAATAGGTTTCCAGCCCTCCGCCTCGCCTTCCTTTATGGGAACCTGTCTGCAAGCACAACGTTGTTTATCACGGCCGCTTACTGTAAAAGCCTTTTAGTGCCTTAGTTTGGGTTCGCGAGTAAAAAGGGCAACACTGTCGGGGAGAGATTGATCTAAAGGGGAAGCCAATTTTTGTCTGTTGTTTCTAAGTGTTTCAAGGTGTTTATTTCAGCAGGCTCAGTGACTTTTCCCTGCTCTTTGCAGAAGCTCTTAGCTCTGCAACAACTAAATCTATAGCAGACCAGAGCCGGCTAAAAATATTAGGATTCCACCCCCTAAATCCGTTAAATATCAGGATTGTCAGCTTCCAACCCGGAGGCTTGCGGGAAGGACACACGACTTCTGGGAAGGGCAGAGAGAGAGAGAGAGAGAGAGAGGATGAGAAAGTCGGCAGCACGTCAGTGTTCTTGATTTCCTTTCTCTTACCTGTTAACGGAACATTGTGCTCCGGCTGTTTCCATAGCAACTGGCGATGGAGGAGCTCGTTTCCGAGGCGGAACGGCTGGTGATGGTGGTGTGGGGTTGCGGGATTGGTGTGAAGGTCCAAGGACAGGTCAACGCAGTGATGAAATACAGATTTGTTAAAGAGAGACAGTTCTATAGGTGTCGGGGTCGCAGTGATATGAAAGGAGAAGTTGTTAAAGAGAAAGTTTAGCCGGAGATCAGAACACAGTCGGCCCTCTGTGTCTCCCTCTGACTCTCCCTCCTCCTTTTTAAAGGTGCTTTTGTTCGCCCGCTCTGAAACGCCAATTCATACCTACACATCATGTCCACTGACGCCGGCTGTGCCAGTTCTCCATCCTTTATAGTCGTTATAAAGTCGAGATGAAGGAAATGTCTGTATAAGTGCAGAGCTGTGTGTTTGTGTTTTAGCCTTTTACTTTGACGTCTTTAGAAGCCAGACGGTACCGTCCCAAAACACAAACAGAAAGTAAAGGCAATGAATCAACATGAACCGCCTTTGTTGTCCATATTGAATCACTGCCAAACAAATATATATATATTTATATATTTCTGTATTTTTATTACCGCATGAGTAATATTTGATGTCGGCTGTGTGTCCTCAGTTCGGTTCTGACCTCTGTTCAAAGACTGGGAACTCAAAAGAAGATGCCGATTACAAACCCTCCAGAGGGAGAGCTGCGACTGAAGGCTGGAAGATTTCAACGCAGAACCACAATACCAACAAACAGGTGAGAGAACATCAGTAAATACAGATATTTATACACTGTCACCCATAACGTCAGTCTGTTTTCAGACACAATCCTCCGTTTATTCCTATTTAAATGCATCCATAATCACTTTTGACCAGGTGATTACATCATGTGTCCCATTTACCCAGGAATGAATTCATAACATCTGTTTGATTGACATTAAAAGACGAGACATTTGCAAATGATTCCAAATTCGTGGGCGACTTTCATGATTTCTTACCACCTCTGTGATGTTTAATTTCAACTCTCCTGACCTGATAAAAGGTGGCTCCTCTATTCTGCGGTTGACTTACCACATATTTGACATATTTGCCCACAGCTGACAGACAAGAGGATTACTCTGGTCGGTGGCGTCCTAAGACCCAGCAAGGCCGCCACCCTCCCCTACAAGACAAACGCCACAACCAACAGCACCAAGGGGATCGACACGCTCATGGTCCCAGACGCCCCACACAGAAGAACCTCCGCCGACGCCGGCCAGCCTCGCCGCTTCCCTTCCAGGTCCCCGTCCAGATCCTCGCAGCCCACGGCTTTGCCTGGTCCTCCTCCTCAAAGTGGCTCTATGACCCTCGGCAGGAGACCCCTTCTGGGCAGGGAGGGCATCATGCCGACTAATCTGCTGAACGAGCTGAACTCAGTGCTGAGCAAGAACAGTCGCAGCAGCAAGAGCAATGATTGACAGGAAGTGGAGGAGAGAGAGAGTTACCTCGAACGGTCAGTTTGAACCGTAAGAAACGTTAAAGGGGAAACAGCACACGATGCAGATGGAACCATAGGAAGGGGCTTTCTCCATAGCCTGGAGACTGGTTCTGGACTTGGACCTATAAAGGGATGCCGATGCACATTGGGAGGTAGAAAACAGGTGCAGGAGACCTTGGAGGTCATGCAGACCTCAGCTGGACGTGGCGCTGACCCAAGCACTACGACGCGTGATTTATACGCCGCTCTGCTAAACCCAGAGGATGTTACAGAAATATGTTCGGCTGTCAAACGGCAAAAACAAAAAAAAAGTGCTTGCTTCATGCGTTTATGTCTCCAGTTACTTTGAAAAAGTATCGAGGTGACTATTTTTACAAGCACTTTTGTTTGCAAAAGTTATGTATGTAGTTTGCACATGTTGAATAGCGTTCCCTTATATTTTTTTATCAATAGTGGCGAGGTCCGCCATCACCGCAAAGGATTACCAATGGGATTTGCGGACAGCGGTGGGCAATCTCACAAGTTATTATTTATTTGTACATTTTTTTAACACTTTTTTTCACCGTAGCCCTTCGCTGAGTAGCTATCTAGTATTTGAGCACCACTTTAAACTTTGCACTGACTGCTATCAAATGTAATTACAATGCCCTGTATTCATATAGGCTAGTAATAAACATTTACTATATTACTTGATATTTTAGCGCAGGTATCACCTTTTTTCTACAGTCACAAAATACTTGACATTTTGCTTATTTGTAACAGAAAAAATGCTGCCTTGGAAGAGCGTGACTAAATAATGATTTGAAGGAGACCCTTAATTGAAAAATTTTAAGTTTGAACTGAAAATGTTGCTTAAAAAGTTCGGTATCACCGTGTTTTATATAGTCATTCACACATATATTCGACGAAAGAGTTATCTGAAGTCTCGACAGAGACACCATCAAATATCCACAATGGAATCTAGTCATATCATCCTCAGTCAGAAGCAGGCCTTGAGAAATAAATTAGCCCGAACCGAAATGTGAATTTAGCTTACATGCTTTTATATTTAATAGTTACTCTCACTCATCACATTGATAAATTGAGGAGGAACACTCCGGTCGGTATTTCTTTCTAGCTTTGCCAAAAGAGCTGAATTAAAAAAGGGATGTTTCCACGTGAATGCAGATGGCCGGTGGAGACAGCGGAGGTGTCTGTGTGCGACAGAAATAGAGAAATTGTTCTTCAGAGAAATTGCCGGTTTTTATACTTTTTTACAGCTATGAAACTACAAACACACCCAGATCCATCAGATAATTACAGTTGGGTAGAAATAAAATACTGCGTGAAAGAAAAGCCATTAAAGTAATGTGAGAATGAAAGCATCATTGTGAAATGATAATTACCGTCGGTTTAGTGTACACCATGATTGGATTTTTTTTTTTCCTGTTCAATTGCTAAGAGCTCTTTATGTGTGTTTTATTTCTATTTTAATATTGGCATCTGCTCTCTGCAGGTTTATAAACGAGTCATTTTCAGCAGGTAAATCTGCTCAATATCTACAGGGGTTTTATATTCCATTTAATGGATTTCCTTCTCGACACTGTGTTGTGTTCTATGAACATGTCTGCGAGTTAGGAGGGACTCCTGAAAGCAAATCAAGCAACTTAAGCCCCATTGTGGATTTAAACATGAGAAAAAAGATCCCATCTTCCATCTAGGACATATTTATACATGATTAAATCATTATTTTATTCATAGATTTAATCAACTTCTGCATTTTTTTTTTCTTTTTACCTTCTCGAGTGAAAAGCAAGAATAAACTCGCCGTTTCAAGTGACACGCCTTTTGTTGAATAATGTATGGCCGTCAGAAAATGCACACGTAGGCAATTGTCACACAGGTTCCTCCATGAAAAATTCATATTAACATTTTATTTTCATTACGCTTCCTACGCCGGGGCTGCGTGTCCTTTGTCTCGTGTCCTTATATTCTAATCATGGAGCTGCCACATTTGTGCATTCATGAGGTCTGAGCATTTCTTACGGGGGCTTTGTTTGCACTGTGCAAATATGTGTTTTCTCCCCTCGGCCCGTATTAGTTAGAAGTTCATTGCACTAGTGGAAATGAATATATGCCTTCTTAATTGGCCTGTGGAGAGTCAATTTCATTCCACGCGTTCCTGCATCTGGCAGCAGACGTACTCTACCATACAACCTCCTGGTTCTGATGTGTGACAATGTGTTTGTGCCTCCGACTCATTTATTCAGCACTAACTGCCTTTTTCCCCTTCCACAATCATTGTAACGACTCATTTGTTGTGATGTCAGCGCGCTGACGTCACGCCATCTCTAGGTCCTCCGACTGCCATCTGTATGTATGTTTGCCTCTGTTGTCCTCTCTGTCTGTGTATCCCAGCACTTTTTGGCGTCCCTCAGGGCCCTATAGTGTACGAAGGTCGCCATATGGTGGAAGAGAGGTCAGCGAAGAGCTCTGCAAAGTCGTGATATGAGACAACTTTCCCCCACATCGTCCCGTTGAGGTAACAGCTTGCGCGGCTGCGGCGGTGGAAAATAACTGAGCATTTATGCAAATGAACTGAAGTACAATTAAGAGGCTTAATTATTTTTCATTTAATGCTCTTTATTTTTCGACACATAAGAGAGAAAGTTTGTACATTATTCGCAACTACCCTCAACTCTAAATAAAAAGAGACATAATAAGCTCATCACATATAATATATTGTAATCAAGAGTCATTTAAACAGACCTGGTCCAGCAGTTCTCCAACCTGGAATCCAGTCACGTCGTTATGGAGGATTTTCAGCTGTTTTCAGATCCTCCGTCCACCCCAGAGGGGAAAAAAAGACGTCTTCAAG